>NC_138771.1:395024987-395432487 GCF_965119305.1 Pelophylax lessonae
ACTTGTGAGATCTACCTTTCCAAGTTTTTGGGGTTCATCTCATACTTCTGAAGATTTGAGGGTGCTGCCTGTTCCGTACTCCCCCTACTCCTCATCCAGCCTTTTAGAGGTACAAACAATAGTAATTGGGGCCTAGTGTGGTTGTGTGCGTGTGATATACATACACTTTTTTTGATCATATTTTCTATTCCGCTATTTAATCAAAAACCTTTGGGGATCAGTTAAATTGGGGGATAGTCTGTGTTGGTACGTGTGAGATCCACCTTTCCAAGTTTTTGGGGTTCATCTCATACTTCTGAAGATTTGAGGGTGCTGCCTGTTCCATTCTCCCCTTACTCCTCATCCAGCCTTTTAGGGGTACAAACAATAGTAATTGGGGCCTAGTGTGGTTGTGTACGTGTGACATACATACACTTTTTTTGATCATATTTTCTATTCCGCTATTTAATCAAAAACCTTTGGGGATCAGTTAAATTGGGGGATAGTCTGTGTTGGTATGTGTGAGATCCACCTTTCCAAGTTTTTGGGGTACATCTCATACTTCTGAAGATTTGAGGGTGCTGCCTGTTCCATACTCCCCCTACTACTCATCCAGCCTTTTAGGGGTACAAACAATAGTAATTGGGGCCTAGTGTGGTTGTGTGCGTGTGATATACATACACTTTTTTTGATCATATTTTCTATTCCGCTATTTAATCAAAAACCTTTGGGGATCAGTTAAATTGGGGGATAGTCTGTGTTGGTACGTGTGAGATCCACCTTTCCAAGTTTTTGGGGTTCATCTCATACTTCTGAAGATTTGAGGGTGCTGCCTGTTCCATACTCCCCCTACTCCTCATCCAGCCTTTTAGGGGTACAAACAATAGTAATTGGGGCCTAGTTTGATTGTGTGCGTGTGATATACATACACTTTTTTTGATCATAATTTCTATTCCGCTATTTAATCAAAAACCTTTGGGGATCAGTTAAATTGGGGGATAGTCTGTGTTGGTACGTGTGAGATCCACCTTTCCAAGTTTTTGGGGTTCATCTCATACTTCTGAAGATTTGAGGGTGCTGCCTGTTCCATACTCCCCCTACTCCTCATCCAGCCTTTTAGGGGTACAAACAATAGTAATTGGGGCCTAGTGTGGTTGTGTGCATGTGATATACATACGCTTTTTTTGATCATATCTTCTATTCCGCTATTTAATCAAAAACCTTTGGGGATCAGTTAAATTGGAGGATAGTCTGTGTTGGTACGTGTGAGATCCACCTTTCCAAGTTTTTGGGGAATCATCTCATACTTCTGAAGATTTGAGGGTGCTGCCTGTTCCATACTCCCCCTACTCCTCATCCAGCCTTTTAGGGGTACAAACAATAGTAATTGGGGCCTAGTGTGGTTGTGTGCGTGTGATATACATACACTTTTTTGATCATATTTTCTATTCCGCTATTTAATAAAAAACCTTTGGGGATCAGTTAAATTGGGGCATAGTCTGTGTTGGTACTTGTGAGGTCTACCTTTCCAAGTTTTTGGGGTTCATCTCATACTTCTGAAGATTTGAGGGTGCTGCCTGTTCCATACTCCCCCTACTCCTCATCCAGCCTTTTAGGGGTACAAACAATAGTAATTGGGGCCTAGTGTGGATGTGTGCGTGTGATATACATACGCTTTTTTTGATCATATTTTCTATTCCGCTATTTAATCAAAAACCTTTGGGGATCAGTTAAATTGGGGGATAGTCTGTGTTGGTACGTGTGAGATCCACCTTTCCAAGTTTTTGGGGTTCATCTCATACTTCTGAAGATTTGAGGGTGCTGCCTGTTCCATACTCCCCCTACTCCTCATCCAGCCTTTTAGGGGTACAAATAATAGTAATTGGGGCCTAGTGTGGTTGTGTACGTGTGATATACATACACTTTTTTTGATCATATTTTCTATTCCGCTATTTAATAAAAAACCTTTGGGGATCAGTTAAATTGGGGCATAGTCTGTGTTGGTACTTGTGAGATCTACCTTTCCAAGTTTTTGGGGTTCATCTCATACTTCTGAAGATTTGAGGGTGCTGCCTTTTCCATACTAACCCTACTCCTCATCCAGCCTTTTAGGGGTACAAACAATAGTAATTGGGGCCTAGTGTGGTTGTGTGCGTGTGATATACATTCACTTTTTTTGATCATATTTTCTATTCCGCTATTTAATCAAAAACCTTTGGGGATCAGTTAAATTGTGGGGATAGTCTGTGTTGGTACGTGTGAGATCCACCTTTCCAAGTTTTTGGGGTTCATCTCATACTTCTGAAGATTTGAGGGTGCTGCCTTTTCCATACTCCACCTACTCCTCATCCAGCCTTTTAGGGGTACAAATAATAGTAATTGGGGCCTAGTGTGGTTGTGTACGTGTGATATACATACACTTTTTTTGATCATATTTTCTATTCCGCTATTTAATCAAAAACCTTTGGGGATCAGTTAAATTGGGGGATAGTCTGTGTTGGTACGTGTGAGATCCACCTTTCCAATTTTTTGGGGTTCATCTCATACTTCTGAAGATTTGAGGGTGCTGCCTGTTCCATACTCCCCCTACTCCTCATCCAGCCTTTTAGGGGTACAAACAATAGTAATTGGGGCCTAGTGTGGTTGTGTGCGTGTGATATACATACGCTTTTTTTGATCATATTTTCTATTCCGCTATTTAATCAAAAACCTTTGGGGATCAGTTAAATTGGGGGATAGTCTGTGTTGGTACGTGTGAGATCCACCTTTCCAAGTTTTTGGGGTTCATCTCATACTTCTGAAGATTTGAGGGTGCTGTCTGTTCCATATTCCCCCTACTCCTCATCCAGCCTTTTAGGGGTACAAACAATAGTAATTGGGGACTAGTGTGGTTGTGTGCTTGTGATATACATACACTTTTTTGATCATATTTTCTATTCCGCTATTTAAAAAAAAACCTTTGGGGATCAGTTAAATTGGGGGATAGTCTGTGTTGGTACTTGTGAGATCTACCTTTCCAAGTTTTTGGGGTTCATCTCATACTTCTGAAGATTTGAGGTTGCTGCCTGTTCCATACTCCCCCTACTCCTCATCCAGCCTTTTAGGGGTACAAACAATCGTAATTGGGGCCTAGTGTGGTTGTGTGCGTGTGATATACATACACTTTTTTTGATCATATTTTCTATTCCGCTATTTAATCAAAAACCTTTGGGGATCAGTTAAATTGGGGGATAGTCTGTGTTGGTACGTGTGAGATCCACCTTTCCAAGTTTTTGGGGTTCATCTCATACTTCTGAAGATTTGAGGGTGCTGCCTGTTCCATACTCCCCCTACTCCTCATCCAGCCTTTTAGGGGTACAAACAATAGTAATTGGGGCCTAGTGTGGTTGTGTGCGTGTGATATACATACACTTTTTTTGATCATATTTTCTATTCCGCTATTTAATCAAAAACCTTTGGGGATCAGTTAAATTGGGGGATAGTCTGTGTTGGTACGTGTGAGATCCACCTTTCCAAGTTTTTGGGGTTCATCTCATACTTCTGAAGATTTGAGGGTGCTGCCTGTTCCATTCTCCCCTTACTCCTCATCCAGCCTTTTAGGGGTACAAACAATAGTAATTGGGGCCTAGTGTGGTTGTGTACGTGTGACATACATACACTTTTTTTGATCATATTTTCTATTCCGCTATTTAATCAAAAACCTTTGGGGATCAGTTAAATTGGGGGATAGTCTGTGTTGGTATGTGTGAGATCCACCTTTCCAAGTTTTTGGGGTACATCTCATACTTCTGAAGATTTGAGGGTGCTGCCTGTTCCATACTCCCCCTACTACTCATCCAGCCTTTTAGGGGTACAAACAATAGTAATTGGGGCCTAGTGTGGTTGTGTGCGTGTGATATGCATACACTTTTTTTGATCATATTTTCTATTCCGCTATTTAATCAAAAACCTTTGGGGATCAGTTAAATTGGGGGATAGTCTGTGTTGGTACGTGTGAGATCCACCTTTCCAAGTTTTTGGGGTTCATCTCATACTTCTGAAGATTTGAGGGTGCTGCCTGTTCCATACTCCCCCTACTCCTCATCCAGCCTTTTAGGGGTACAAACAATAGTAATTGGGGCCTAGTTTGATTGTGTGCGTGTGATATACATACTTTTTTTTTGATCATAAGTTCTATTCCGCTATTTAATCAAAAACCTTTGGGGATCAGTTAAATTGGGGGATAGTCTGTGTTGGTACGTGTGAGATCCACCTTTCCAAGTTTTTGGGGTTCATCTCATACTTCTGAAGATTTGAGGGTGCTGCCTGTTCCATACTCCCCCTACTCCTCATCCAGCCTTTTAGGGGTACAAACAATAGTAATTGGGGCCTTGTGTGGTTGTGTGCGTGTGATATACATACACTTTTTTTGATCATATTTTCTATTCCGCTATTTAATCAAAAACCTTTGGGGATCAGTTAAATTGGGGGATAGTCTGTGTTGGTACGTGTGAGATCCACCTTTCCAAGTTTTTGGGGTTCATCTCATACTTCTGAAGATTTGAGGGTGCTGCCTGTTCCATACTCCCCCTACTCCTCATCCAGCCTTTTAGGGGTACAAACAATAGTAATTGGGGCTTAGTGTGGTTGTGTGCGTGTGATATACATACGCTTTTTTTGATCATATTTTCTATTCCGCTATTTAATCAAAAACCTTTGGGGATCAGTTAAATTGGAGGATAGTCTGTGTTGGTACGTGTGAGATCCACCTTTCCAAGTTTTTGGGGTTCATCTCATACTTCTGAAGATTTGAGGGTGCTGCCTGTTCCATACTCCCCCTACTCCTCATCCAGCCTTTTAGGGGTACAAACAATAGTAATTGGGGCCTAGTGTGGTTGTGTGCGTGTGATATACATACACTTTTTTGATCATATTTTCTATTCCGCTATTTAATAAAAAACCTTTGGGGATCAGTTAAATTGGGGCATAGTCTGTGTTGGTACTTGTGAGGTCTACCTTTCCAAGTTTTTGGGGTTCATCTCATACTTCTGAAGATTTGAGGGTGCTGCCTGTTCCATACTCCCCTTACTCCTCATCCAGCCTTTTAGGGGTACAAACAATAGTAATTGGGGCCTAGTGTGGTTGTGTACGTGTGACATACATACACTTTTTTTATCATATTTTCTATTCCGCTATTTAATCAAAAACCTTTGGGGGTCAGTTAAATTGGGGGATAGTCTGTGTTGGTACGTGTGAGATCAACCTTTCCAAGTTTTTGGGGTTCATCTCATACTTCTGAAGATTTGAGGGTGCTGCCTGTTCCATACTCCCCCTACTACTCATCCAGCCTTTTAGGGGTACAAACAATAGTAATTGGGGCCTAGTGTGGTTGTGTGCGTGTGATATGCATACACTTTTTTTGATCATATTTTCTATTCCGCTATTTAATCAAAAACCTTTGGGGATCAGTTAAATTGGGGGATAGTCTGTGTTGGTACGTGTGAGATCCACCTTTCCAAGTTTTTGGGGAATCATCTCATACTTCTGAAGATTTGAGGGTGCTGCCTGTTCCATACTCCCCCTACTCCTCATCCAGCCTTTTAGGGGTACAAACAATAGTAATTGGGGCCTAGTGTGGTTGTGTGCGTGTGATATACATACACTTTTTTGATCATATTTTCTATTCCGCTATTTAATAAAAAACCTTTGGGGATCAGTTAAATTGGGGCATAGTCTGTGTTGGTACTTGTGAGGTCTACCTTTCCAAGTTTTTGGGGTTCATCTCATACTTCTGAAGATTTGAGGGTGCTGCCTGTTCCATACTCCCCCTACTCCTCATCCAGCCTTTTAGGGGTACAAACAATAGTAATTGGGGCCTAGTGTGGATGTGTGCGTGTGATATACATACGCTTTTTTGATCATATTTTCTATTCCGCTATTTAATCAAAAACCTTTGGGGATCAGTTAAATTGGGGGATAGTCTGTGTTGGTACGTGTGAGATCCACCTTTCCAAGTTTTTGGGGTTCATCTCATACTTCTGAAGATTTGAGGGTGCTGCCTGTTCCATACTCCCCCTACTCCTCATCCAGCCTTTTAGGGGTACAAATAATAGTAATTGGGGCCTAGTGTGGTTGTGTACGTGTGATATACATACACTTTTTTTGATCATATTTTCTATTCCGCTATTTAATAAAAAACCTTTGGGGATCAGTTAAATTGGGGCATAGTCTGTGTTGGTACTTGTGAGATCTACCTTTCCAAGTTTTTGGGGTTCATCTCATACTTCTGAAGATTTGAGGGTGCTGCCTTTTCCATACTCCACCTACTCCTCATCCAGCCTTTTAGGGGTACAAACAATAGTAATTGGGGCCTAGTGTGGTTGTGTGCGTGTGATATACATTCACTTTTTTTGATCATATTTTCTATTCTGCTATTTAATCAAAAACCTTTGGGGATCAGTTAAATTGTGGGGATAGTCTGTGTTGGTACGTGTGAGATCCACCTTTCCAAGTTTTTGGGGTTCATCTCATACTTCTGAAGATTTGAGGGTGCTGCCTTTTCCATACTCCACCTACTCCTCATCCAGCCTTTTAGGGGTACAAATAATAGTAATTGGGGCCTAGTGTGGTTGTGTACGTGTGATATACATACACTTTTTTTGATCATATTTTCTATTCCGCTATTTAATCAAAAACCTTTGGGGATCAGTTAAATTGGGGGATAGTCTGTGTTGGTACGTGTGAGATCCACCTTTCCAATTTTTTGGGGTTCATCTCATACTTCTGAAGATTTGAGGGTGCTGCCTGTTCCATACTCCCCCTACTCCTCATCCAGCCTTTTAGGGGTACAAACAATAGTAATTGGGGCCTAGTGTGGTTGTGTGCGTGTGATATACATACGCTTTTTTTGATCATATTTTCTATTCCGCTATTTAATCAAAAACCTTTGGGGATCAGTTAAATTGGGGGATAGTCTGTGTTGGTACGTGTGAGATCCACCTTTCCAAGTTTTTGGGGTTCATCTCATACTTCTGAAGATTTGAGGGTGCTGTCTGTTCCATATTCCCCCTACTCCTCATCCAGCCTTTTAGGGGTACAAACAATAGTAATTGGGGACTAGTGTGGTTGTGTGCTTGTGATATACATACACTTTTTTGATCATATTTTCTATTCCGCTATTTAAAAAAAAACCTTTGGGGATCAGTTAAATTGGGGGATAGTCTGTGTTGGTACTTGTGAGATCTACCTTTCCAAGTTTTTGGGGTTCATCTCATACTTCTGAAGATTTGAGGTTGCTGCCTGTTCCATACTCCCCCTACTCCTCATCCAGCCTTTTAGGGGTACAAACAATCGTAATTGGGGCCTAGTGTGGTTGTGTGCGTGTGATATACATACACTTTTTTTGATCATATTTTCTATTCCGCTATTTAATCAAAAACCTTTGGGGATCAGTTAAATTGGGGGATAGTCTGTGTTGGTACGTGTGAGATCCACCTTTCCAAGTTTTTGGGGTTCATCTCATACTTCTGAAGATTTGAGGGTGCTGCCTGTTCCATACTCCCCCTACTCCTCATCCAGCCTTTTAGGGGTACAAACAATAGTAATTGGGGCCTAGTGTGGTTGTGTGCGTGTGATATACATACACTTTTTTTGATCATATTTTCTATTCCGCTATTTAATCAAAAACCTTTGGGGATCAGTTAAATTGGGGGATAGTCTGTGTTGGTACGTGTGAGATCCACCTTTCCAAGTTTTTGGGGTTCATCTCATACTTCTGAAGATTTGAGGGTGCTGCCTGTTCCATTCTCCCCTTACTCCTCATCCAGCCTTTTAGGGGTACAAACAATAGTAATTGGGGCCTAGTGTGGTTGTGTACGTGTGACATACATACACTTTTTTTGATCATATTTTCTATTCCGCTATTTAATCAAAAACCTTTGGGGATCAGTTAAATTGGGGGATAGTCTGTGTTGGTATGTGTGAGATCCACCTTTCCAAGTTTTTGGGTTACATCTCATACTTCTGAAGATTTGAGGGTGCTGCCTGTTCCATACTCCCCCTACTACTCATCCAGCCTTTTAGGGGTACAAACAATAGTAATTGGGGCCTAGTGTGGTTGTGTGCGTGTGATATGCATACACTTTTTTTGATCATATTTTCTATTCCGCTATTTAATCAAAAACCTTTGGGGATCAGTTAAATTGGGGGATAGTCTGTGTTGGTACGTGTGAGATCCACCTTTCCAAGTTTTTGGGGTTCATCTCATACTTCTGAAGATTTGAGGGTGCTGCCTGTTCCATACTCCCCCTACTCCTCATCCAGCCTTTTAGGGGTACAAACAATAGTAATTGGGGCCTAGTTTGATTGTGTGCGTGTGATATACATACTTTTTTTTTGATCATAAGTTCTATTCCGCTATTTAATCAAAAACCTTTGGGGATCAGTTAAATTGGGGGATAGTCTGTGTTGGTACGTGTGAGATCCACCTTTCCAAGTTTTTGGGGTTCATCTCATACTTCTGAAGATTTGAGGGTGCTGCCTGTTCCATACTCCCCCTACTCCTCATCCAGCCTTTTAGGGGTACAAACAATAGTAATTGGGGCCTTGTGTGGTTGTGTGCGTGTGATATACATACACTTTTTTTGATCATATTTTCTATTCCGCTATTTAATCAAAAACCTTTGGGGATCAGTTAAATTGGGGGATAGTCTGTGTTGGTACGTGTGAGATCCACCTTTCCAAGTTTTTGGGGTTCATCTCATACTTCTGAAGATTTGAGGGTGCTGCCTGTTCCATACTCCCCCTACTCCTCATCCAGCCTTTTAGGGGTACAAACAATAGTAATTGGGGCTTAGTGTGGTTGTGTGCGTGTGATATACATACGCTTTTTTTGATCATATTTTCTATTCCGCTATTTAATCAAAAACCTTTGGGGATCAGTTAAATTGGAGGATAGTCTGTGTTGGTACGTGTGAGATCCACCTTTCCAAGTTTTTGGGGTTCATCTCATACTTCTGAAGATTTGAGGGTGCTGCCTGTTCCATACTCCCCCTACTCCTCATCCAGCCTTTTAGGGGTACAAACAATAGTAATTGGGGCCTAGTGTGGTTGTGTGCGTGTGATATACATACACTTTTTTGATCATATTTTCTATTCCGCTATTTAATAAAAAACCTTTGGGGATCAGTTAAATTGGGGCATAGTCTGTGTTGGTACTTGTGAGGTCTACCTTTCCAAGTTTTTGGGGTTCATCTCATACTTCTGAAGATTTGAGGGTGCTGCCTGTTCCATACTCCCCTTACTCCTCATCCAGCCTTTTAGGGGTACAAACAATAGTAATTGGGGCCTAGTGTGGTTGTGTACGTGTGACATACATACACTTTTTTTATCATATTTTCTATTCCGCTATTTAATCAAAAACCTTTGGGGGTCAGTTAAATTGGGGGATAGTCTGTGTTGGTACGTGTGAGATCAACCTTTCCAAGTTTTTGGGGTTCATCTCATACTTCTGAAGATTTGAGGGTGCTGCCTGTTCCATACTCCCCCTACTCCTCATCCAGCCTTTCAGGGGTACAAACAATAGTAATTGGGGCCTAGTGTGGTTGTGTGCGTGTGATATACATACACTTTTTTTGATCATATTTTCTATTCCGCTATTTAATCAAAAACCTTTGGGGATCAGTTAAATTGGGGGATAGTCTGTGTTGGTACGTGTGAGATCCACCTTTCCAAGTTTTTGGGGTTCATCTCATACTTCTGAAGATTTGAGGGTGCTGCCTGTTCCATACTCCCCCTACTCCTCATCCAGCCTTTTAGGGGTACAAACAATAGTAATTGGGGCCTAGTTTGATTGTGTGCGTGTGATATACATACACTTTTTTTGATCATAAGTTCTATTCCGCTATTTAATCAAAAACCTTTGGGGATCAGTTAAATTGGGGGATAGTCTGTGTTGGTACGTGTGAGATCCACCTTTCCAAGTTTTTGGGGTTCATCTCATACTTCTGAAGATTTGAGGGTGCTGCCTGTTCCATACTCCCCCTACTCCTCATCCAGCCTTTTAGGGGTACAAACAATAGTAATTGGGGCCTTGTGTGGTTGTGTGCGTGTGATATACATACACTTTTTTTGATCATATTTTCTATTCCGCTATTTAATCAAAAACCTTTGGGGATCAGTTAAATTGGGGGATAGTCTGTGTTGGTACGTGTGAGATCCACCTTTCCAAGTTTTTGGGGTTCATCTCATACTTCTGAAGATTTGAGGGTGCTGCCTGTTCCATACTCCCCCTACTCCTCATCCAGCCTTTTAGGGGTACAAACAATAGTAATTGGGGCCTAGTGTGGTTGTGTGCGTGTGATATACATACGCTTTTTTTGATCATATTTTCTATTCCGCTATTTAATCAAAAACCTTTGGGGATCAGTTAAATTGGAGGATAGTCTGTGTTGGTACGTGTGAGATCCACCTTTCCAAGTTTTTGGGGTTCATCTCATACTTCTGAAGATTTGAGGGTGCTGCCTGTTCCATACTCCCCCTACTCCTCATCCAGCCTTTTAGGGGTACAAACAATAGTAATTGGGGCCTAGTGTGGTTGTGTGCGTGTGATATACATACACTTTTTTTGATCATATTTTCTATTCCGCTATTTAATCAAAAACCTTTGGGGATCAGTTAAATTGGGGGATAGTCTGTGTTGGTACGTGTGAGATCCACCTTTCCAAGTTTTTGGGGTTCATCTCATACTTCTGAAGATTTGAGGGTGCTGCCTGTTCCATACTCCCCCTACTCCTCATCCAGCCTTTTAGGGGTACAAACAATAGTAATTGGGGCCTAGTTTGATTGTGTGCGTGTGATATACATACACTTTTTTTGATCATAAGTTCTATTCCGCTATTTAATCAAAAACCTTTGGGGATCAGTTAAATTGGGGGATAGTCTGTGTTGGTACGTGTGAGATCCACCTTTCCAAGTTTTTGGGGTTCATCTCATACTTCTGAAGATTTGAGGGTGCTGCCTGTTCCATACTCCCCCTACTCCTCATCCAGCCTTTTAGGGGTACAAACAATAGTAATTGGGGCCTTGTGTGGTTGTGTGCGTGTGATATACATACACTTTTTTTGATCATATTTTCTATTCCGCTATTTAATCAAAAACCTTTGGGGATCAGTTAAATTGGGGGATAGTCTGTGTTGGTACGTGTGAGATCCACCTTTCCAAGTTTTTGGGGTTCATCTCATACTTCTGAAGATTTGAGGGTGCTGCCTGTTCCATACTCCCCCTACTCCTCATCCAGCCTTTTAGGGGTACAAACAATAGTAATTGGGGCCTAGTGTGGTTGTGTGCGTGTGATATACATACGCTTTTTTTGATCATATTTTCTATTCCGCTATTTAATCAAAAACCTTTGGGGATCAGTTAAATTGGAGGATAGTCTGTGTTGGTACGTGTGAGATCCACCTTTCCAAGTTTTTGGGGTTCATCTCATACTTCTGAAGATTTGAGGGTGCTGCCTGTTCCATACTCCCCCTACTCCTCATCCAGCCTTTTAGGGGTACAAACAATAGTAATTGGGGCCTAGTGTGGTTGTGTGCGTGTGATATACATACACTTTTTTGATCATATTTTCTATTCCGCTATTTAATAAAAAACCTTTGGGGATCAGTTAAATTGGGGCATAGTCTGTGTTGGTACTTGTGAGGTCTACCTTTCCAAGTTTTTGGGGTTCATCTCATACTTCTGAAGATTTGAGGGTGCTGCCTGTTCCATACTCCCCCTACTCCTCAACCAGCCTTTTAGGGGTACAAACAATAGTAATTGGGGCCTAGTGTGGTTGTGTGCGTGTGATATACATTCACTTTTTTGATCATATTTTCTATTCCGCTATTTAATCAAAAACCTTTGGGGATCAGTTAAATTGGGGGATAGTCTGTGTTACATAGTTACATAGTTACATAGTTGGTGAGGTTGAATAAAGACAAAAGTCCATCCAGTTCAACCTGTGTAGATGTGTGTGGCTGTAATCATCTTGCATACCCCTGAATGTTCTGATCCTTGAGATGTACGTCTAAGAGTCTTTTGAAAGCCACCATACTACCCGCAGAAACCACCTCATGTGGTAGAGAATTCCACAATCTTGTAGCCCTAACAGTAAAGAACCCCCCACGTTGCCTGAGGTTAAAACGCTTCTCCTCTAATCGCATTGTATGCCCCCGAGTTCTCATGCAATCCCTTCGACTGAACAGCTTTTTTTCTAAGCCTAGATCCCCATTTAGATATTTAAAAATTTCTATCATGTCCCCCCTCAGGCGTCTCTTCTCCAGGGAGAATAAATCAAGCGATTGCAGACGCTCCTCATAATCAAGTTCCTCCAATCCCCTAATTAGTTTAGTTGCCCTTCTCTGGACTCTCTCCAGCTCCAACACATCCCTTCTGAGGACTGGTGACCAGAACTGGACCGAATACTCCAGATGAGGTCGGACCAGAGTTTTATAAAGTGGAAGGATTATAGTTTTATCTCTGGAATACATCCCTTTCTTTATGCATGCTAATATTCTGCTAGCCTTGGCAGCTGCCGCTTGACATTGCATGCTGTTGCCTAGTCTATCATCAACCAAGACTCCAAGATCCTTCTCCATTTTTGATTCTCCCAAGGGTTCCCCTCCTAACGTGTATTGTGCTTTTATGTTTCTAGTCCCCAAGTGTAAAACCTTACATTTCTCCACGTTAAACCTCATTTGCCATGTCTTTGCCCACTCCGTTATTTTGTCCAGGTCATTCTGTAGGATATCTGCTTCATGCTGTGCTGTTATTGTCCTGCCTAATTTTGTGTCATCTGCAAAAACTGATATTGAACTACTGATCCCGTCCTCAATGCTGTTTATGAATAAATTGAACAAGGTTGGTCCTAGGACTGAGCCTTGGGGGACCCCGCTTACTACCTCAGACCAGTCTGAGTATGTGCTGTTTATTACCACCCTTTGGATACGCCCTTTTAGCCAGTTCCGTATCCAAGAGCAAACCCTGCTGTCGATACCTGCAGACCTTATTTTATAAATTAAGCGCTTATGGGGAACTGTATCAACTGTGTTGGTACGTGTGAGATCCACCTTTCCAAGTTTTTGGGGTTCATCTCATACTTCTGAAGATTTGAGGGTGCTGCCTGTTCCATACTCCCCCTACTCCTCATCCAGCCTTTTAGGGGTACAAACAATAGTAATTGGGGCCTAGTGTGGTTGTGTGCGTGTGATATACATACACTTTTTTGATCATATTTTCTATTCCGCTATTTAATAAAAAACCTTTGGGGATCAGTTAAATTGGGGGATAGTCTGTGTTGGTACTTGTGAGATCTACCTTTCCAAGTTTTTGGGGTTCATCTCATACTTCTGAAGATTTGAGGGTGCTGCCTGTTCCATACTCCCCCTACTCCTCATCCAGCCTTTTAGGGGTACAAACAATAGTAATTGGGGCCTAGTGTGGTTGTGTGCGTGTGATATACATACACTTTTTTTGATCATATTTTCTATTCCGCTATTTAATCAAAAACCTTTGGGGATCAGTTAAATTGGGGGATAGTCTGTGTTGGTACGTGTGAGATCCACCTTTCCAAGTTTTTGGGGTTCATCTCATACTTCTGAAGATTTGAAGGTGCTGCCTTTTCCATACTCCCCCTAATCCTCATCCAGCCTTTTAGGGGTACAAACAATAGTAATTGGGGCCTAGTGTGTTTGTGTGCGTGTGATATACATACACTTTTTTTGATCATATTTTCTATTCCGCTATTTAATCAAAAACCTTTGGGGATCAGTTAAATTGGGGGATAGTCTGTGTTGGTACGTGTGAGATCAACCTTTCCAAGTTTTTGGGGTTCATCTCATACTTCTGAAGATTTGAGGGTGCTGCCTGTTCCATACTCCCCTTACTCCTCATCCAGCCTTTTAGGGGTACAAACAATAGTAATTGGGGCCTAGTGTGGTTGTGTACGTGTGAAATACATACACTTTTTTTGATCATATTTTTTATTCCGCTATTTAATCAAAAACCTTTGGGGATCAGTTAAATTGGGGGATAGTCTGTGTTGGTACGTGTGAGATCCACCTTTCCAAGTTTTTGGGGTACATCTCATACTTCTGAAGATTTGAGGGTGCTGCCTGTTCCATACTCCCCCTACTCCTCATCCAGCCTTTTAGGGGTACAAACAATAGTAATTGGGGCCTAGTGTGGTTGTGTACGTGTGACATACATACACTTTTTTTGATCATATTTTTTATTCCGCTATTTAATCAAAAACCTTTGGGGATCAGTTAAATTGGGGGATAGTCTGTGTTGGTACGTGTGAGATCCACCTTTCCAAGTTTTTGGGGTTCATCTCATACTTCTGAAGATTTGAGGGTGCTGCCTGTTCCATACTCCCCCTACTCCTCATCCAGCCTTTTAGGGGTACAAACAATAGTAATTGGGGCCTAGTGTGGTTGTGTACGTGTGATATACATACACTTTTTTTGATCATATTTTCTATTCTGCTATTTAATCAAAAACCTTTGGGGATCAGTTAAATTGGGGGATAGTCTGTGTTGGTACGTGTGAGATCCACCTTTCCAAGTTTTTGGGGTTCATCTCATACTTCTAAAAATTTGAGGGTGCTGCCTGTTCCATACTCCCCCTACTTCTCATCCAGCCTTTTAGGGGTACAAACAATAGTAATTGGGTCCTAGTGTGGTTGTGTACGTGTGATATACATACACTTTTTTTTATCATTTTTTCTATTCCGCTATTTAATCAAAAACCTTTGGGGATCAGTTAAATTGGGGGATAGTCTGTGTTGGTACGTGTGAGATCCACCTTTCCAAGTTTTTGGGGTTCATCTCATACTTCTGAAGATTTGAGGGTGCTGCCTGTTCCATACTCCCCCTACTCCTCATCCAGCCTTTTAGGGGTACAAACAATAGTAATTGGGGCCTAGTGTGCTTCTGTACGTGTGAGATACATACACTTTTTTTGATCAAATTTCCTATTCCGCTATTCAATAAAAACCTTTGGGGATTAATTAAATTGCAGGATAGTCTGTGTTGGTATGTGTGAGATCCACCTTTCCAAGTTTTTGGGGTTCATCTCATACTTCTGAAGATTTGAGGGTGCTGCCTTTTCCATACTCCTCCTACTCCTCATCCTGCCTTTAGGGGTACAAACAATAGTAATTGGGGCCTAGTGTGCTTCTGTACGTGTGAGATACATACACTTTTTTGATCATATTTCCTATTCCGCTATTCAATAAAAACCTTTGGGGATTAATTAAATTGCGGGATAGTCTGTGTTGGTACGTGTGAGATCCACCTTTCCAAGTTTTTGGGGTTCATCTCATACTTCTGAAGATTTGAGGGTGCTGCCTGTTCCAAACTCCTCCTACTCCTCATCCAGCCTTTTAGGGGTACAAACAATAGTAATTGGGGCCTAGTGTGGTTTTGTACGTGTGAGATACATACACTTTTTTTGATCATATTTCCTATTCTGCTATTCAATAAAAACCTTTGGGAATCAGTTAAATTGCGGGATAGTCTGTGTTGGTACGTGTGAGATCCACCTTTCCAAGTTTTTGGGGTTCATCTCATACTTCTGAAGATTTGAGGGTGCTGCCTGTTCCATACTCCTCCTACTCCTCATCCTGCCTTTAGGGGTACAAACAATAGTAATTGGGGCCTAGTGTGTTTCTGTACGTGTGAGATACATACACATTTTTGATCATATTTCCTATTCCGCTATTTAATAAAAACCTTTGGTGAACAGTTAAATTGCGGGATAGTCTGTGTCGGTACGTGTGAGATCCCCCTTTCCAAGTTTTTGGGGTTCATCTCATACTTCTGAAGATTTGAGGGTGCTGCCTTTTCCATACTCCTCCTACTCCTCATCCTGGCTTTAGGGGTACAAACAATAGTAATTGGGGCCTTGTGTGGTTGTGTGCGTGTGATATACATACACTTTTTTTGATCATATTTTCTATTCCGCTATTTAATCAAAAACCTTTGGGGATCAGTTAAATTGGGGGATAGTCTGTGTTGGTACGTGTGAGATCCACCTTTCCAAGTTTCTGGGGTTCATCTCATACTTCTGAAGATTTGAGGGTGCTGCCTGTTCCATACTCCCCCTACTCCTCATCCAGCCTTTTAGGGGTACAAACAATAGTAATTGGGGCCTAGTGTGGTTGTGTGCGTGTGATATACATACGCTTTTTTTGATCATATTTTCTATTCCGCTATTTAATCAAAAACCTTTGGGGATCAGTTAAATTGGAGGATAGTCTGTGTTGGTACGTGTGAGATCCACCTTTCCAAGTTTTTGGGGTTCATCTCATACTTCTGAAGATTTGAGGGTGCTGCCTGTTCCATACTCCCCCTACTCCTCATCCAGCCTTTTAGGGGTACAAACAATAGTAATTGGGGCCTAGTGTGGTTGTGTACGTGTGATATACATACACTTTTTTTATCATATTTTCTATTCCGCTATTTAATCAAAAACCTTTGGGGGTCAGTTAAATTGGGGGATAGTCTGTGTTGGTACGTGTGAGATCAACCTTTCCAAGTTTTTGGGGTTCATCTCATACTTCTGAAGATTTGAGGGTGCTGCCTGTTCCATACTCCCCCAACACCTCATCCAGCCTTTTAGGGGTACAAACAATAGTAATTGGGGCCTAGTGTGGTTATGTGCGTGTGATATACATACACTTTTTTTGATCATATTTTCTATTCCGCTATTTAATCAAAAACCTTTAGGGATCAGTTAAATTGGGGGATAGTCTGTGTTGGTACGTGTGAGATCCACCTTTCCAAGTTTTTGGGGTTCATCTCATACTTCTGAAGATTTGAGGGTGCTGCCTGTTCCATACTCCCCCTACTCCTCATCCAGCCTTTTAGGGGTACAAACAATAGTAATTGGGGCCTAGTGTGGTTGTGTGCGTGTGATATACATTCACTTTTTTTGATCATATTTTCTATTCCGCTATTTAATCAAAAACCTTTGGGGATCAGATAAATTGGGGGATAGTCTGTGTTGGTACGTGTGAGATCCACCTTTCCAAGTTTTTGGGGTTCATCTCATACTTCTGAAGATTTGAGGGTGCTGCCTGTTCCATACTCCCCCTACTCCTCATCCAGCCTTTTAGGGGTACAAATAATAGTAATTGGGGCCTAGTGTGGTTGTGTACGTGTGATATACATACACTTTTTTTGATCATATTTTCTATTCCGCTATTTAATCAAAAACCTTTGGGGATCAGTTAAATTGGGGGATAGTCTGTGTTGGTACGTGTGAGATCCACCTTTCCAATTTTTTGGGGTTCATCTCATACTTCTGAAGATTTGAGGGTGCTGCCTGTTCCATACTCCCCCTACTCCTCATCCAGCCTTTTAGGGGTACAAACAATAGTAATTGGGGCCTAGTGTGGTTGTGTGCGTGTGATATACATACGCTTTTTTTGATCATATTTTCTTTTCCGCTATTTAATCAAAAACCTTTGGGGATCAGTTAAATTGGGGGATAGTCTGTGTTGGTACGTGTGAGATCCACCTTTCAAGTTTTTGGGGTTCATCTCATACTTCTGAAGATTTGAGGGTGCTGCCTGTTCCATACTCCCCCTACTCCTCATCCAGCCTTTTAGGGGTACAAACAATAGTAATTGGGGCCTAGTGTGGTTGTGTGCGTGTGATATACATACACTTTTTTGATCATATTTTCTATTCCGCTATTTAATAAAAAACCTTTGGGGATCAGTTAAATTGGGGGATAGTCTGTGTTGGTACGTGTGAGATCCACCTTTCCAAGTTTTTGGGGTTCATCTCATACTTCTGAAGATTTGAGGGTGCTGCCTGTTCCATACTCCCCCTACTCCTCATCCAGCCTTTTAGGGGTACAAACAATAGTAATTGGGGCCTAGTGTGGTTGTGTGCGTGTGATATACATTCACTTTTTTTGATCATATTTTCTATTCCGCTATTTAATCAAAAACCTTTGGGGATCAGATAAATTGGGGGATAGTCTGTGTTGGTACGTGTGAGATCCACCTTTCCAAGTTTTTGGGGTTCATCTCATACTTCTGAAGATTTGAGGGTGCTGCCTGTTCCATACTCCCCCTACTCCTCATCCAGCCTTTTAGGGGTACAAATAATAGTAATTGGGGCCTAGTGTGGTTGTGTACGTGTGATATACATACACTTTTTTTGATCATATTTTCTATTCCGCTATTTAATCAAAAACCTTTGGGGATCAGTTAAATTGGGGGATAGTCTGTGTTGGTACGTGTGAGATCCACCTTTCCAATTTTTTGGGGTTCATCTCATACTTCTGAAGATTTGAGGGTGCTGCCTGTTCCATACTCCCCCTACTCCTCATCCAGCCTTTTAGGGGTACAAACAATAGTAATTGGGGCCTAGTGTGGTTGTGTGCGTGTGATATACATACGCTTTTTTTGATCATATTTTCTTTTCCGCTATTTAATCAAAAACCTTTGGGGATCAGTTAAATTGGGGGATAGTCTGTGTTGGTACGTGTGAGATCCACCTTTCAAGTTTTTGGGGTTCATCTCATACTTCTGAAGATTTGAGGGTGCTGCCTGTTCCATACTCCCCCTACTCCTCATCCAGCCTTTTAGGGGTACAAACAATAGTAATTGGGGCCTAGTGTGGTTGTGTGCGTGTGATATACATACACTTTTTTGATCATATTTTCTATTCCGCTATTTAATAAAAAACCTTTGGGGATCAGTTAAATTGGGGGATAGTCTGTGTTGGTACTTGTGAGATCTACCTTTCCAAGTTTTTGGGGTTCATCTCATACTTCTGAAGATTTGAGGGTGCTGCCTGTTCCATACTCCCCCTACTCCTCATCCAGCCTTTTAGGGGTACAAACAATAGTAATTGGGGCCTAGTGTGGTTGTGTGCGTGTGATATACATACACTTTTTTTGATCATATTTTCTATTCCGCTATTTAATCAAAAACCTTTGGGGATCAGTTAAATTGGGGGATAGTCTGTGTTGGTACGTGTGAGATCCACCTTTCCAAGTTTTTGGGGTTCATCTTATACTTCTGAAGATTTGAGGGTGCTGCCTGTTCCATACTCCCCTTACTCCTCATCCAGCCTTTTAGGGGTACAAACAATAGTAATTGGGGCCTAGTGTGGTTGTGTACGTGTGACATACATACACTTTTTTTGATCATATTTTTTATTCCGCTATTTAATCAAAAACCTTTGGGGATCAGTTAAATTGGGGGATAGTCTGTGTTGGTACGTGTGAGATCCACCTTTCCAAGTTTTTGGGGTACATCTCATACTTCTGAAGATTTGAGGGTGCTGCCTGTTCCATACTCCCCCTACTCCTCATCCAGCCTTTTAGGGGTACAAACAATAGTAATTGGGGCCTAGTGTGGTTGTGTACGTGTGACATACATACACTTTTTTTGATCATATTTTTTATTCCGCTTTTTAATCAAAAACCTTTGGGGATCAGTTAAATTGGGGGATAGTCTGTGTTGGTACGTGTGAGATCCACCTTTCCAAGTTTTTGGGGTTCATCTCATACTTCTGAAGATTTGAGGGTGCTGCCTGTTCCATACTCCCCCTACTCCTCATCCAGCCTTTTAGGGGTACAAACCATAGTAATTGGGGCCTAGTGTGGTTGTGTACGTGTGATATACATACACTTTTTTTGATCATATTTTCTATTCTGCTATTTAATCAAAAACCTTTGGGGATCAGTTAAATTGGGGGATAGTCTGTGTTGGTACGTGTGAGATCCACCTTTCCAAGTTTTTGGGGTTCATCTCATACTTCTGAAGATTTGAGGGTGCTGCCTGTTCCATACTCCCCCTACTCCTCATCCAGCCTTTTAGGGGTACAAACAATAGTAATTGGGGCCTAGTGTGCTTCTGTACGTGTGAGATACATACACTTTTTTTGATCATATTTCCTATTCCGCTATTCAATAAAAACCTTTGGGGATTAATTAAATTGCGGGATAGTCTGTGTTGGTATGTGTGAGATCCACCTTTCCAAGTTTTTGGGGTTCATCTCATACTTCTGAAGATTTGAGGGTGCTGCCTTTTCCATACTCCTCCTACTCCTCATCCTGCCTTTAGGGGTACAAACAATAGTAATTGGGGCCTAGTGTGCTTCTGTACGTGTGAGATACATACACTTTTTTTTATCATATTTCCTATTCCGCTATTCAATAAAAACCTTTGGGGATTAATTAAATTGCGGGATAGTCTGTGTTGGTACGTGTGAGATCCACCTTTCCAAGTTTTTGGGGTTCATCTCATACTTCTGAAGATTTGAGGGTGCTGCCTGTTCCAAACTCCTCCTACTCCTCATCCAGCCTTTTAGGGGTACAAACAATAGTAATTGGGGCCTAGTGTGGTTTTGTACGTGTGAGATACATACACTTTTTTTGATCATATTTCCTATTCTGCTATTCAATAAAAACCTTTGGGAATCAGTTAAATTGCAGGATAGTCTGTGTTGGTACGTGTGAGATCCACCTTTCCAAGTTTTTGGGGTTCATCTCATACTTCTGAAGATTTGAGGGTGCTGCCTGTTCCATACTCCTCCTACTCCTCATCCTGCCTTTAGGGGTACAAACAATAGTAATTGGGGCCTAGTGTGTTTCTGTACGTGTGAGATACATACACTTTTTTTGATCATATTTCCTATTCCGCTATTTAATAAAAACCTTTGGTGAACAGTTAAATTGCGGGATAGTCTGTGTCGGTACGTGTGAGATCCCCCTTTCCAAGTTTTTGGGGTTCATCTCATACTTCTGAAGATTTGAGGGTGCTGCCTTTTCCATACTCCTCCTACTCCTCATCCTGCCTTTAGGGGTACAAACAATAGTAATTGGGGCCTTGTGTGGTTGTGTGCGTGTGATATACATACACTTTTTTTGATCATATTTTCTATTCCGCTATTTAATCAAAAACCTTTGGGGATCAGTTAAATTGGGGGATAGTCTGTGTTGGTACGTGTGAGATCCACCTTTCCAAGTTTTTGGGGTTCATCTCATACTTCTGAAGATTTGAGGGTGCTGCCTGTTCCATACTCCCCCTACTCCTCATCCAGCCTTTTAGGGGTACAAACAATAGTAATTGGGGCCTAGTGTGGTTGTGTGCGTGTGATATACATACGCTTTTTTTGATCATATTTTCTATTCCGCTATTTAATCAAAAACCTTTGGGGATCAGTTAAATTGGAGGATAGTCTGTGTTGGTACGTGTGAGATCCACCTTTCCAAGTTTTTGGGGTTCATCTCATACTTCTGAAGATTTGAGGGTGCTGCCTGTTCCATACTCCCCCTACTCCTCATCCAGCCTTTTAGGGGTACAAACAATAGTAATTGGGGCCTAGTGTGGTTGTGTACGTGTGATATACATACACTTTTTTTATCATATTTTCTATTCCGCTATTTAATCAAAAACCTTTGGGGGTCAGTTAAATTGGGGGATAGTCTGTGTTGGTACGTGTGAGATCAACCTTTCCAAGTTTTTGGGGTTCATCTCATACTTCTGAAGATTTGAGGGTGCTGCCTGTTCCATACTCCCCCAACACCTCATCCAGCCTTTTAGGGGTACAAACAATAGTAATTGGGGCCTAGTGTGGTTATGTGCGTGTGATATACATACACTTTTTTTGATCATATTTTCTATTCCGCTATTTAATCAAAAACCTTTAGGGATCAGTTAAATTGGGGGATAGTCTGTGTTGGTACGTGTGAGATCCACCTTTCCAAGTTTTTGGGGTTCATCTCATACTTCTGAAGATTTGAGGGTGCTGCCTGTTCCATACTCCCCCTACTCCTCATCCAGCCTTTTAGGGGTACAAACAATAGTAATTGGGGCCTAGTGTGGTTGTGTGCGTGTGATATACATTCACTTTTTTTGATCATATTTTCTATTCCGCTATTTAATCAAAAACCTTTGGGGATCAGTTAAATTGGGGGATAGTCTGTGTTGGTACGTGTGAGATCCACATTTCCAAGTTTTTGGGGTTCATCTCATACTTCTGAAGATTTGAGGGTGCTGCCTGTTCCATACTCCCCCTACTCCTCATCCAGCCTTTTAGGGGTACAAATAATAGTAATTGGGGCCTAGTGTGGTTGTGTACGTGTGATATACATACACTTTTTTTGATCATATTTTCTATTCCGCTATTTAATCAAAAACCTTTGGGGATCAGTTAAATTGGGGGATAGTCTGTGTTGGTACGTGTGAGATCCACCTTTCCAATTTTTTGGGGTTCATCTCATACTTCTGAAGATTTGAGGGTGCTGCCTGTTCCATACTCCCCCTACTCCTCATCCAGCCTTTTAGGGGTACAAACAATAGTAATTGGGGCCTAGTGTGGTTGTGTGCGTGTGATATACATACGCTTTTTTTGATCATATTTTCTATTCCGCTATTTAATCAAAAACCTTTGGGGATCAGTTAAATTGGGGGATAGTCTGTGTTGGTACGTGTGAGATCCACCTTTCAAGTTTTTGTGGTTCATCTCATACTTCTGAAGATTTGAGGGTGCTGCCTGTTCCATACTCCCCCTACTCCTCATCCAGCCTTTTAGGGGTACAAACAATAGTAATTGGGGCCTAGTGTGGTTGTGTGCGTGTGATATACATACACTTTTTTGATCATATTTTCTATTCCGCTATTTAATAAAAAACCTTTGGGGATCAGTTAAATTGGGGGATAGTCTGTGTTGGTACTTGTGAGATCTACCTTTCCAAGTTTTTGGGGTTCATCTCATACTTCTGAAGATTTGAGGGTGCTGCCTGTTCCATACTCCCCCTACTCCTCATCCAGCCTTTTAGGGGTACAAACAATAGTAATTGGGGCCTAGTGTGGTTGTGTGCGTGTGATATACATACACTTTTTTTGATCATATTTTCTATTCCGCTATTTAATCAAAAACCTTTGGGGATCAGTTAAATTGGGGGATAGTCTGTGTTGGTACGTGTGAGATCCACCTTTCCAAGTTTTTGGGGTTCATCTCATACTTCTGAAGATTTGAAGGTGCTGCCTTTTCCATACTCCCCCTAATCCTCATCCAGCCTTTTAGGGGTACAAACAATAGTAATTGGGGCCTAGTGTGTTTGTGTGCGTGTGATATACATACACTTTTTTTGATCATATTTTCTATTCCGCTATTTAATCAAAAACCTTTGGGGATCAGTTAAATTGGGGGATAGTCTGTGTTGGTACGTGTGAGATCAACCTTTCCAAGTTTTTGGGGTTCATCTCATACTTCTGAAGATTTGAGGGTGCTGCCTGTTCCATACTCCCCTTACTCCTCATCCAGCCTTTTAGGGGTACAAACAATAGTAATTGGGGCCTAGTGTGGTTGTGTACGTGTGACATACATACACTTTTTTTGATCATATTTTTTATTCCGCTATTTAATCAAAAACCTTTGGGGATCAGTTAAATTGGGGGATAGTCTGTGTTGGTACGTGTGAGATCCACCTTTCCAAGTTTTTGGGGTACATCTCATACTTCTGAAGATTTGAGGGTGCTGCCTGTTCCATACTCCCCCTACTCCTCATCCAGCCTTTTAGGGGTACAAACAATAGTAATTGGGGCCTAGTGTGGTTGTGTACGTGTGACATACATACACTTTTTTTGATCATATTTTTTATTCCGCTATTTAATCAAAAACCTTTGGGGATCAGTTAAATTGGGGGATAGTCTGTGTTGGTACGTGTGAGATCCACCTTTCCAAGTTTTTGGGGTTCATCTCATACTTCTGAAGATTTGAGGGTGCTGCCTGTTCCATACTCCCCCTACTCCTCATCCAGCCTTTTAGGGGTACAAACCATAGTAATTGGGGCCTAGTGTGGTTGTGTACGTGTGATATACATACACTTTTTTTGATCATATTTTCTATTCTGCTATTTAATCAAAAACCTTTGGGGATCAGTTAAATTGGGGGATAGTCTGTGTTGGTACGTGTGAGATCCACCTTTCCAAGTTTTTGGGGTTCATCTCATACTTCTAAAAATTTGAGGGTGCTGCCTGTTCCATACTCCCCCTACTTCTCATCCAGCCTTTTAGGGGTACAAACAATAGTAATTGGGTCCTAGTGTGGTTGTGTACGTGTGATATACATACACTTTTTTTTATCATTTTTTCTATTCCGCTATTTAATCAAAAACCTTTGGGGATCAGTTAAATTGGGGGATAGTCTGTGTTGGTACGTGTGAGATCCACCTTTCCAAGTTTTTGGGGTTCATCTCATACTTCTGAAGATTTGAGGGTGCTGCCTGTTCCATACTCCCCCTACTCCTCATCCAGCCTTTTAGGGGTACAAACAATAGTAATTGGGGCCTAGTGTGCTTCTGTACGTGTGAGATACATACACTTTTTTTGATCATATTTCCTATTCCGCTATTCAATAAAAACCTTTGGGGATTAATTAAATTGCGGGATAGTCTGTGTTGGTATGTGTGAGATCCACCTTTCCAAGTTTTTGGGGTTCATCTCATACTTCTGAAGATTTGAGGGTGCTGCCTTTTCCATACTCCTCCTACTCCTCATCCTGCCTTTAGGGGTACAAACAATAGTAATTGGGGCCTAGTGTGCTTCTGTACGTGTGAGATACATACACTTTTTTTGATCATATTTCCTATTCCGCTATTCAATAAAAACCTTTGGGGATTAATTAAATTGCGGGATAGTCTGTGTTG
Organism: Pelophylax lessonae; assembly: GCF_965119305.1. Classification (NCBI taxonomy): domain Eukaryota; kingdom Metazoa; phylum Chordata; class Amphibia; order Anura; family Ranidae; genus Pelophylax; species Pelophylax lessonae. Next base: position 395,049,666 of record NC_138771.1, read on the forward strand.
GTACGTGTGAGATCCACCTTTCCAAGTTTTTGGGGTTCATCTCATACTTCTGAAGATTTGAGGGTGCTGCCTTTTCCAAACTCCTCCTACTCCTCATCCAGCCTTTTAGGGGTACAAACAATAGTAATTGGGGCCTAGTGTGGTTTTGTACGTGTGAGATACATACACTTTTTTTGATCATATTTCCTATTCTGCTATTCAATAAAAACCTTTGGGAATCAGTTAAATTGCGGGATAGTCTGTGTTGGTACGTGTGAGATCCACCTTTCCAAGTTTTTGGGGTTCATCTCATACTTCTGAAGATTTGAGGGTGCTGCCTGTTCCATACTCCTCCTACTCCTCATCCTGCCTTTAGGGGTACAAACAATAGTAATTGGGGCCTAGTGTGTTTCTGTACGTGTGAGATACATACACTTTTTTTGATCATATTTCCTATTCCGCTATTTAATAAAAACCTTTGGTGATCAGTTAAATTGCGGGATAGTCTGTGTTGGTACGTGTGAGATCCCCCTTTCCAAGTTTTTGGGGTTCATCTCATACTTCTGAAGATTTGAGGGTGCTGCCTTTTCCATACTCCTCCTACTCCTCATCCTGCCTTTAGGGGTACAAACATTAGTAATTGGGGCCTAGTGTGGTTGTGTGCGTGTGATATACATACACTTTTTTTGATCATATTTCCTATTCTGCTATTCAATAAAAACCTTTGGGGATCATTTAAATTGCGGGATAGTCTGTGTTGGTACGTGTGAGATCCACCTTTCCAAGTTTTTGGGGTTCATCTCATACTTCTGAAGATTTGAGGGTGCTGCCTGTTCCATACTCCCCCTACTCCTCATCCAGCCTTTTAGGGGTACAAACAATAGTAATTGGGGCCTAGTGTGGTTGTGTACGTATGATATACATACACTTTTTTTTTAATCATATTTTCTATTCCGCTATTTAATCAAAACCTTTGGGTATAAACAATTAAATTGCGTGATAGCCTGTGTCGGTACGTGTGAGATCCACCTTTCCAATTTTTGGGGCGCATCTCATACTGCAGAGGATTTGAGGGTGCTTCAGTCTGCCTCCTGCCTGTTCCGAACTCCTCCTACTCCTCATCCAGCATTTAGGGTAGAAAAAATTGTAATCGGGGCCTAGTTTGTGTCTGTACGTGTGAGATACACCGTTTTGTAAAATTTGTCCTATTCCGCTATTCAATATACACCCTCTTTGAGTGTAAAAAATTAAATTGTGGGATAGTCTGTATCGGTACATGTGAGATACACCTTTTTAAATTTGTTTGGCGCACCTCCTTCTACCGCCGAGGATTGCAGGGTGCTTCAGTTTGCCTCCTGTTCCCAACTCCTCCTACTCCTCTTCCTCATCCTGCCTTTAGGGTACAAAAAATTGTAATCGGCGGGGCCTAGTCTGTGTTTGTACGTGTGAGATACACCGTATTAAAATTTTTTTTCCTATTCCGCTATTCAATTTACACCCTTTTGGAGTGTAAAAAATTAAATTACGGCATAGGCTGTATCGGTACGTGTGACATACACCTTTTAAATTTGTTTGGCGCATCTCCTTCCCCCACCAAGGATTTCAGGGCGCTTCAGTTTGCCTCCTGTTCCCAACTCCTCCTACTCCTCTTCCTCATCCTGCCTTTAGGGTACAAAAAATTGTAATCGGCGGGGCCTAGTCTGTGTTTGCACGTGTGAGATACACCGTATTATAAAATTTTTCCTATTCCGCTATTCAATATACACCCTTTTGGAGTGTAAAAAATTAAATTACGGCATAGTCTGTATCGGTACGTATGAGATACACCTTTTAAATTAGTTTGGCGCATCTCCTTCCCCCGCCAAGGATTGCAGGGCGCTTCAGTTTGCCTCCTGTTCCCAGCTCCTCCTACTCCTCTTCCTCATCCTACCTTTAGGGTACAAAAAAATTTAATCGGGCCTAGTCTGTGTTTGTACGTGTGAGATACACAGTTTTTTATCCTATTCCGCTATTCAATATACACCCTTTTGGTGTAAAAAACATTAAATTGTGGCATAGTTTGCATATTTGACTGTGAGATACACCCGTGCGATACTGTTGTTCTTTTGTTCCGCTATTCAATAAACACCTTTCTAGGGCAAGATCTTAAATTACAGAAATATGAGGAGACCGTCAAATACTGGCCGTGGCCTGGGTCGTGGTGCTGCTGGTAGAGCTCCTGTTGCAAGGAGAGAACGTGGTCGATCTGTGCCAGCTACACGCACAAGTGAAACACCTTCCTCAAGTGTGAGTAGGCGACAGAACCTGCATCAGTATTTGGTAGGGCATCATACGCCTCTAGAAGTGATGAGGCCAGAACACAGAGAGGCGATAGTAGATTGGTTTGCTGCTGACAGTGCCTCCAGTTCCTTCACATTTTCTCCCACCCAGTCTACTGCAGAAAGGTCAGAGTTGGCACCTGCAGCCGATGTCCAACCGTCTTTCACCTCACCCCCTTTCAAATCAGGCAAGCAGTCTGAGCCCCAAGCCATACAGCAGTCTCTTGTTCTTTTTGAGGACTCTGCCAGCAGGGTTTCCCAGGGTCATCCACCTAGCCCTGCCCCAGAAGTGGAAGAGATTGAGTGCAGCGATGCCCAACCACTTATTTCTCAAGATGAGTACATGCAAGGACCATCGCAGCACGTCTCCGATGATGACGAAACGCAGGTGCCAACTGCTGCGGCGTTCAGCATTGTGGAGACCGACAAGGAGGGCAGGGGTGAAGACTGGGTGGAAAAAGATGTGGAGGACGATGAGGTCCTCAAATCCACATGGAATGAACGTCATGCAGGTGACCTGAGTAGTTTGGAGGAAGAGGCGGTGGTCGCACAGAGCAACCAGCACAGCAGAAGAGGGAGCAGGGTGCAGAAGCGGAGCGGCCATGCCCTAGACACTACGCCTGCAGCAAGGGAACGAGCGCACCAAAGTCAGCTCAAAGGAGTTCTCTAGCGTGGAAGTTCTTTAGAAAATGTGCTGATGACAGGACACGAGTGGTTTGCACCCTGTGCAATCAGAGCCTGAAGCGAGGCATAAACCTTCTCAACCTGAGCACAACCTGCATGATCAGGCATCTAAGTGCAAAGCACGAGCTGCAGTGGAGTTGACACCTTCAAAACCAAGAAACGTCTCTGGCTCATCCTGCTTCCTCTTCTGCTGCAGTCTCGGCCGCTCCAGCCACATCTGTAGTGATACCGGCACCTGCCACCCTGCAAACAGAGGATCTGTCAGCAACACCACCACCTGGGTCACCAACCATCTCCACAATGTCCCGTGGAAGCGTTCAGCTTTCCATCTCCCAAACACTTGAGAGGAAGAGGAAGTACCCCCCTACCCACCCGCGATCCCTGGCCCTGAATGCCAGCATTTCAAAATTCTTGGCCTTTGAAATGCTGTCATTCCGTCTGGTGGAGACGCACAGTTTTAAAAACCTTATGTCGGTGGCTGTCCCACAGTACGTCGTGCCCAGCCGCCACTACTTTTCCAGGCAAGCCATCCCTTCCCTGCACAACCAAATGGGGGAAAAAATCAGGTGTGCACTGCACAACGCCATCTGTGCCAAGGTCCACCTAACTACCGATACGTGGACCAGTAAGCACGGTCAGGGGCGTTATATCTCCCTAATGGCACACTGGGTAAATGCAGTGGCGGATGGGCCTGAGGCGGATAGCAATTTGGCGCATGTCCTTCCACCACCGAGGATTGCAGGGCACTTCAGTTTGCCTCCTGTTCCTAACTCCTCCTACTCCGCTTCCTCATCCTCTACCGCCTCCTCATCTGCACAGCGTAACACCTTCACCACCAACTTCAGCACAGCCAGGGGTAAACGACAGCAGGCAGTTTTACAACTTGCCTGTTTGGGGGACAAACCACACACCGTGCAGGAGTTGTGGAGGAGCATGGAACAGCGAGCCTCAAGCCCGGCCTGGTGGTGTGCGATAACGGGCGAAATCTCATAGCAGCTCTGGGCCTAGCCGGTTTGACGCACATCCCTTGCCTGGCGCATGTGCTGAATTTGGTGGTGCAGAGGTTCCTTAAAAACTACCCCGATATGTCAGAGCTGCTGCAGAAAGTGTGGGCCGTCTGTGCGCACTTTTGGTGTTCTCACCCTGCTGCTGCTCGCCTGTCAGCGCTGCAGCGTAACTTCGGCCTTCCCGCTCACCGCCTCATATGTGACGTGCCCACAAGGTGGAACTCCACCTTGCACATGCTGCAAAGACTGTGCGAGCAGCAGCAGGCCATAGTGGAGTTTCAGCTGCAGCACGCACGCGTGAGTCACTCTGCGGAACAGCACCACTTCACCACCAATAACTGGGCCTCCATGCGAGACCTATGTGCCTTGTTGCGCTGTTTTGAGTACTCCACCAACATGGCCAGTGGCGATGACGCTGTTCTCAGCTTAACTATCCCACTTCTATGCCTCCTTGAAAAAACAATTCGGCCGATGATGGAAGAGGATGTGGCACAGGATGAGGAGGAGGAGGAGGAGGAGGATGAAGAGGTAACTTTTCCAAGGCTTTCAGGGCAGTCATTCGCAAGGGGCTCCGAGGGTGGGTTCCTGCACACACAAACGCCAGGGACACAATTGTCCAGCAGGGGCACAGTTCTAGAGGATGAGGAGGATGAGGAGGAGGAGCTGGAGGAGATGGAACCATGTTCACAGCAGGGTGGCACCCAGGCCAGCTCATGGCCATCACTGGTGTGTGGCTGGGGGGATACAGAGGACACGGACGATACACCTCCCACAGAGGACAGCCTTTCGTTGCCTCTGGGCAGCCTGGCACACATGAGCGATTACATGCTGCAGTGTCTCCACAACGACCGCCGAGTTGCCCACATTCTAACTTGTGCTGATTACTGGGTGGCCACGCTGCTGGATCCCTGTTATAAGGACAACGTACTGTCCTTAATTCACTCACTGGAGCGCGATCGCAAGATGCGCGAGTACAAGCGCACGCTGGTAGACGCGATGCTGCTGGCATTCCCACCTGACAGCGGGGCCACAGTGGAAGCACAAGGCAGAGGAGGAGGAGGAGGAGGAAGAGGTCACCAACGCAACCAGGGCACCGCCAGCAACTCAGAAGGCAGGGTTAGCATGGCCGAAATGTGGAAAAGCTTTGTCAGCACGCCACAACAAACAGCAGCACCAGCAGCTCAGATGGAACGTCTTAGCAGGAGGCAGCATTTTACCAACATGGTGGAGCAGTATGTGTGCACACGCCTACATGTAGTGAATGAGGGGTCTGCCCCCTTCAACTTCTGGGTCTCCAAATTGGGCACATGGCCTGAGCTTGCCCTTTACGCCTTGGAGGTGCTGGCGTGCCCTGCAGCCAGTGTATTATCTGAACGGGTATTTAGCACGGCTGGGGGCGTTATAACAATCAAGCGCAGCCGCCTGTCCAGAGACAATGTGGACAAGCTCACGTTCATTAAAATGAACCAGGCATGGATCCCACTGGACTTTTCCGTACCTTGTGCAGAATAGCGATGGATACCGACCTTACCCACCCATTGTTCCATTTTTGCTCTTTCTCACTCTTTTGGGGTGTACCCTCACTTAAAATTTGTGAAAAGAAGCAGTGTTGGCTACCTCGTCCTCCTCCTCCACCGCCGCTTCCACCTACACCGCCCATAGGTGTGCGCAGCCTATTGCATTAGGGTGTGCACCCCAAAGTTTAAATACACATGCATGTGTTTGCCTACATGTACATGGCCCCGATACATTACTCTCCCTGCTGGCAAAGTGAAATAGAGCAGAGCAGGTCCAAGGGAAATCTTTCCCATCTCCTAGTGAGACAATCTCCTCCTGTGGCAAACAGAGCGATAATGCTAATGTGCCCTAGGTGATTAGGGTGTGCCCAGGTACACCCGGCACACCCTGTGCGCACGCCTATGACACCGCCACATCCACCACCACCTCAACCTCCCTCTTACTCCATATGGGCCTCGTCTTTCAGAGATGAAGAACATTGTTTTATTTTTCTGTTTTTTTTGTTTTAAGTTATTTCCCTATCCACATTTGTTTGCAGAGCACTTGCCATGCTCTTAACTACGTTTTGCTGCCATTTGGTGTTTTAGAGCCATTTTAGTGCCTGAAAGTTCGGGTCCCCATTGACTTCAATGGGGTTCGGTGTCCGGGAAAAGTTCGGCAAAAGTCTGGGACACGGACCCGGACTTTTTTTTAAAGTTCGGCCGAACACGGACATCCAGGTGTCCGCTCAACTCTAATCTTGACTAAAACCGTCTTTTTAAGACTCTAAAATACAAAAATACAGTCATTTTGACTAAAATTGTTTTTCATACCTTTGGTGACCAAATGCAGTTATTTTGACTAAAATAGACTTTTTAGACACTTGGAGAGCAAAATACAGTCATTTCGACCCCAAAAAAATTTTTCAGACCATTTTAGACAAAATACAGTAATCTTGTCTAAAACCGGCTTTTTAAAACTCTAAAAGACAAAAATATAGTAATTTTGACTAAAAAAATTTTCAGACCTTTGGTGACCAAATGCAGTTATTTTGACTAAAAAAGGCTTTTAAGACACTTGGAGACCAAAATAGAGTCATTTTGACCAAAAAAAGTTTCAGGCCATTGAAGCCCAAATGTCTAAAATCTTGTCTAAAACCGGCTTTTTAAGGCTATAAAAGACAAAAATACAGTCAATTTGAATAATGTTTTTTTCAGACCTTTGGTGACCAAATGCAGTTATTTTGACTAAAAAAGGCTTTTTAGACACTTGAAGACCAGAATAGAGTCATTTTGACCAAAAAATGTTTTTCAGGCCATTGGAGCCAAATGTCTAAAATCTTGTCTAAAACCGGCTTTTTAAGGCTCTAGAAGACAAAAATACAGTCAATTTGAATAATGTTTTTTTTCAGACCTTTGGTGACCAAATGCAGTTATTTTGACTAAAAAAGGCTTTTTAGACACTTGAAGACCAGAATAGAGTCATTTTGACCAAAAAATTTTTTTCAGGCCATTGGAGCCAAATGTCTAAAATCCTGTCTAAAACCGGCTTTTTAAGGCTCTAAAAGTTCGGCAAAAGTCCAGGACACGGACCCGGACTTTTTTTTAAAGTTCGGCCGAACCCGCCGAACACGGACATCCAGGTGTCTGCTCAACTCTAATCTTGACTAAAACCGGCTTTTTAAGACTCTGAAATACAGTCATTTTGACTAAAAATTTTTTTAGACCTTTCGTGACCAAATGCAGTTATTTTGACTAAAATAGGCTTTTAAGACACGTGGAGACCAAAATACAGTCATTTTGACCCAAAAAAATTTTTCACACCATTGGAGACAAAATACAGTAATCTTGTCTAAAACCGGCTTTTTAAGACTCTAAAAGACAGAAATATAGTAATTTTGACTAAAAAAATTTTTCAGACCTTTGGTGACCAAATGCAGTTATTTTGACTAAAAAAGGCTTTTAAGACACTTGGAGACCAAAATAGAGTCATTTTGACCAAAAACATTTTCAGGCCATTGGAGAGCAAAATGCAGCTATCTTGACTAAAACCGGCTTTTTAAGACTCTAAAATACAAAAATACAGTCATTTTGACTAAAATTGTTTTTCATACCTTTGGTGACCAAATGCAGTTATTTTGACTAAAATAGACTTTTTAGACACTTGGAGACCAAAATACAGTCATTTAGACCCCAAAAATTTTTTTCACACCATTGGAGACAAAATACAGTAATCTTGTCTAAAACCGGCTTTTTAAGACTCTAAAAGACAAAAATATAGTAATTTTGACTAAAAAAGGCTTTTAAGACACTTGGAGACCAAAATAGTCATTTTGACCAAAAAAAGTTTCAGGCCATTGAAGCCCAAATGTCTAAAATCTTGTCTAAAACCGGCTTTTTAAGGCTATAAAAGACAAAAATACAGTCAATTTGAATAATGTTTTTCTCAGACCTTTGGTGACCAAATGCAGTTATTTTGACTAAAAAAGGCTTTTTAGACACTTGAAGACCAGAATAGAGTCATTTTGACCAAAAAATGTTTTTCAGTCCATTGGAGCCAAATGTCTAAAATCTTGTCTAAAACCGGCTTTTTAAGGCTCTAAAAGACAAAAATACAGTCAATTTGAATAATGTTTTTTTCAGACCTTTGGTGACCAAATGCAGTTATTTTGACTAAAAAAGGCTTTTTAGACACTTGAAGACCAGAATAGAGTCATTTTGACCAAAAAATTTTTTTCAGGCCATTGGAGCCAAATGTCTAAAATCTTGTCTAAAACCGGCTTTTTAAGGCTCTAAAAGTTCGGCAAAAGTCCAGGACACGGACCCGGACTTTTTTTTAAAGTTCGGCCGAACCCGCCGAACACGGACATCCAGGTGTCTGCTCAACTCTAATCTTGACTAAAACCGGCTTTTTAAGACTCTAAAATACAGTCATTTTGACTAAAAAATTTTTTAGACCTTTCGTGACCAAATGCAGTTATTTTGACTAAAATAGGCTTTTAAGACATGTGGAGACCAAAATACAGTCATTTTGACCCAAAAAAAATTTTCACACCATTGGAGACAAAATACAGTAATCTTGTCTAAAACCGGCTTTTTAAGACTCTAAAAGACAGAAATATAGTAATTTTGACTAAAAAGTTTTTTCAGACCTTTGGTGACCAAATGCAGTTATTTTGACTAAAAAAGGCTTTTAAGACACTTGGAGACCAAAATAGAGTCATTTTGACCAAAAACATTTTCAGGCCATTGGAGAGCAAAATGCAGCTATCTTGACTAAAACCGGCTTTTTAAGACTCTAAAATACAAAAATACAGTCATTTTGACTAAAATTGTTTTTCATACCTTTGGTGACCAAATGCAATTATTTTGACTAAAATAGACTTTTTAGACACTTGGAGACCAAAATACAGTCATTTAGACCCCAAAAATTTTTTTCACACCATTGGAGACAAAATACAGTAATCTTGTCTAAAACCGGCTTTTTAAGACTCTAAAAGACAAAAATATAGTAATTTTGACTAAAAAAGGCTTTTAAGACACTTGGAGACCAAAATAGTCATTTTGACCAAAAAAAGTTTCAGGCCATTGAAGCCCAAATGTCTAAAATCTTGTCTAAAACCGGCTTTTTAAGGCTATAAAAGACAAAAATACAGTCAATTTGAATAATGTTTTTCTCAGACCTTTGGTGACCAAATGCAGTTATTTTGACTAAAAAAGGCTTTTTAGACACTTGAAGACCAGAATAGAGTCATTTTGACCAAAAAATGTTTTTCAGTCCATTGGAGCCAAATGTCTAAAATCTTGTCTAAAACCGGCTTTTTAAGGCTCTAAAAGACAAAAATACAGTCAACGTGAATAATGTTTTTTTCAGACCTTTGGTGACCAAATGCAGTTATTTTGACTAAAAAAGGCTTTTTAGACTCTTGAAGACCAGAATAGAGTCATTTTGACCAAAAAATGTTTTTCAGGCCATTGGAGCCAAATGTCTAAAATCTTGTATAAAACCGGCTTTTTAAGGCTCTAAAAGACAAAAATACAGTCATTTTGACTAAAAATTTTTTTAGACCTTTCGTGATCAAATGCAGTTATTTTGACTAAAATATTCTTTTAAGACACTTGGAGACCAAAATGCAGTCATTTTGACCCAGAATTTATTTTTCAGACCATTGGAGACAAAATACAGTAATCTTGTCTAAAACCGTTTTTTTAAGACTCTAAAAGACAGAAATATAGTAATTTTGACTAAAAAGTTTTTTCAGACCTTTGGTGACCAAATGCAGTTATTTTGACTAAAAAAGGCTTTTAAGACACTTGGAGACCAAAATAGAGTCATTTTGACCAAAAACATTTTCAGGCCATTGGAGAGCAAAATGCAGCTATCTTGACTAAAACCGGATTTTTAAGACTCTAAAATACAAAAATACAGTCATTTTGACTAAAATTGTTTTTCATACCTTTGGTGACCAAATGCAGTTATTTTGACTAAAATAGACTTTTTAGACACTTGGAGACCAAAATACAGTCATTTAGACCCAAAAATTTTTTTTAGACCATTGGAGACAAAATACAGTAATCTTGTCTAAAACCGGCTTTTTAAGACTCTAAAAGACAAAAATATAGTAATTTTGACTAAAAAATTTTTTCAGACCTTTGGTGACCAAATGCAGTTATTTTGACTAAAAAAGGCTTTTAAGACACTTGGAGACCAAAATAGAGTCATTTTGACCAAAAAAAGTTTCAGGCCATTGAAGCCCAAATGTCTAAAATCTTGTCTAAAACCGGCTTTTTAAGGCTATAAAAGACAAAAATACAGTCAATTTGAAAAATGTTTTTTTCAGACCTTTGGTGACCAAATGCAGTTATTTTGACTAAAAAAAGGCTTTTTAGACACTTGAAGACCAGAATAGAGTCATTTTGACCAAAAAATGTTTTTCAGGCCATTGGAGCCAAATGTCTAAAATCTTGTCTAAAACCGGCTTTTTAAGGCTCTAAAAGACAAAAATATAGTCAATTTGAATGTTTTTTTCAGACCTTTGGTGACCAAATGCAGTTATGTTGACTAAAAAAGGCTTTTTAGACACTTGAAGACCAGAATAGAGTCATTTTGACCAAAAAATATTTTTCAGGCCATTGGAGCCAAATGTCTAAAATCTTGTCTAAAACCGGCTTTTTAAGGCTCTAAAAGTTTGGCAAAAGTCCAGGACACGGACCCGGACATTTTTTTAAAGTTCGGCCGAACCCGCCGAACACGGACATCCAGGTGTCTGCTCAACTCTAATCTTGACTAAAACCGGCTTTTTAAGACTCTAAAATACAGTCATTTTGACTAAAAAATTTTTTAGACCTTTCGTGACCAAATGCAGTTATTTTGACTAAAGTAGGCTTTTAAGACACGTGGAGACCAAAATACAGTCATTTTGACCCAAAAAAATTTTCACACCATTGGAGACAAAATACAGTAATCTTGTCTAAAACCGGCTTTTTAAGACTCTAAAAGACAGAAATATAGTAATTTTGACTAAAAAATTTTTTCAGACCTTTGGTGACCAAATGCAGTTATTTTGACTAAAAAAGGCTTTTAAGACACTTGGAGACCAAAATAGAGTCATTTTGACCAAAAACATTTTCAGGCCATTGGAGAGCAAAATGCAGCTATCTTGACTAAAACCGGCTTTTTAAGACTCTAAAATACAAAAATACAGTCATTTTGACTAAAATTGTTTTTCATACCTTTGGTGACCAAATGCAGTTATTTTGACTAAAATAGACTTTTTAGACACTTGGAGACCAAAATACAGTCATTTAGACCCCAAAAATTTTTTCACACCATTGGAGACAAAATACAGTAATCTTGTCTAAAACCGGCTTTTTAAGACTCTAAAAGACAAAAATATAGTAATTTTGACTAAAAAAGGCTTTTAAGACACTTGGAGACCAAAATAGTCATTTTGACCAAAAAAAGTTTCAGGCCATTGAAGCCCAAATGTCTAAAATCTTGTCTAAAACCGGCTTTTTAAGGCTATAAAAGACAAAAATACAGTCAATTTGAATAATGTTTTTCTCAGACCTTTGGTGACCAAATGCAGTTATTTTGACTAAAAAAGGCTTTTTAGACACTTGAAGACCAGAATAGAGTCATTTTGACCAAAAAATGTTTTTCAGTCCATTGGAGCCAAATGTCTAAAATCTTGTCTAAAACCGGCTTTTTAAGGCTCTAAAAGACAAAAATACAGTCAATTTGAATAATGTTTTTTTCAGACCTTTGGTGACCAAATGCAGTTATTTTGACTAAAAAAGGCTTTTTAGACACTTGAAGACCAGAATAGAGTCATTTTGACCAAAAAATTTTTTTCAGGCCATTGGAGCCAAATGTCTAAAATCTTGTCTAAAACCGGCTTTTTAAGGCTCTAAAAGTTCGGCAAAAGTCCAGGACACGGACCCGGACTTTTTTTTAAAGTTCGGCCGAACCCGCCGAACACGGACATCCAGGTGTCTGCTCAACTCTAATCTTGACTAAAACCGGCTTTTTAAGACTCTAAAATACAGTCATTTTGACTAAAAATTTTTTTAGACCTTTCGTGACCAAATGCAGTTATTTTGACTAAAATAGGCTTTTAAGACACGTGGAGACCAAAATACAGTCATTTTGACCCAAAAAAAATTTTCACACCATTGGAGACAAAATACAGTAATCTTGTCTAAAACCGGCTTTTTAAGACTCTAAAAGACAGAAATATAGTAATTTTGACTAAAAAGTTTTTTCAGACCTTTGGTGACCAAATGCAGTTATTTTGACTAAAAAAGGCTTTTAAGACACTTGGAGACCAAAATAGAGTCATTTTGACCAAAAACATTTTCAGGCCATTGGAGAGCAAAATGCAGCTATCTTGACTAAAACCGGCTTTTTAAGACTCTAAAATACAAAAATACAGTCATTTTGACTAAAATTGTTTTTCATACCTTTGGTGACCAAATGCAGTTATTTTGACTAAAATAGACTTTTTAGACACTTGGAGACCAAAATACAGTCATTTAGACCCCAAAAATTTTTTTCACACCATTGGAGACAAAATACAGTAATCTTGTCAAAAACCGGCTTTTTAAGACTCTAAAAGACAAAAATATAGTAATTTTGACTAAAAAAGGCTTTTAAGACATTTGGAGACCAAAATAGTCATTTTGACCAAAAAAAGTTTCAGGCCATTGAAGCCCAAATGTCTAAAATCTTGTCTAAAACCGGCTTTTTAAGGCTATAAAAGACAAAAATACAGTCAATTTGAATAATGTTTTTCTCAGACCTTTGGTGACCAAATGCAGTTATTTTGACTAAAAAAGGCTTTTTAGACACTTGAAGACCAGAATAGAGTCATTTTGACCAAAAAATGTTTTTCAGTCCATTGGAGCCAAATGTCTAAAATCTTGTCTAAAACCGGCTTTTTAAGGCTCTAAAAGACAAAAATACAGTCAATTTGAATAATGTTTTTTTCAGACCTTTGGTGACCAAATGCAGTTATTTTGACTAAAAAAGGCTTTTTAGACACTTGAAGACCAGAATAGAGTCATTTTGACCAAAAAATGTTTTTCAGTCCATTGGAGCCAAATGTCTAAAATCTTGTCTAAAACCGGCTTTTTAAGGCTCTAAAAGACAAAAATACAGTCAATTTGAATAATGTTTTTTTTCAGACCTTTGGTGACCAAATGCAGTTATTTTGACTAAAAAAGGCTTTTTAGACACTTGAAGACCAGAATAGAGTCATTTTGACCAAAAATTTTTTTTCAGGCCATTGGAGCCAAATGTCTAAAATCTTGTCTAAAACCGGCTTTTTAAGGCTCTAAAAGTTCGGCAAAAGTCCAGGACACGGACCCGGACTTTTTTTTAAAGTTCGGCCGAACCCGCCGAACACGGACATCCAGGTGTCTGCTCAACTCTAATCTTGACTAAAACCGGCTTTTTAAGACTCTAAAATACAGTCATTTTGACTAAAAAATTTTTTAGACCTTTCGTGACCAAATGCAGTTATTTTGACTAAAATAGGCTTTTAAGACACGTGGAGACCAAAATACAGTCATTTTGACCCAAAAAAAAATTTTCACACCATTGGAGACAAAATACAGTAATCTTGTCTAAAACCGGCTTTTTAAGACTCTAAAAGACAGAAATATAGTAATTTTGACTAAAAAGTTTTTTCAGACCTTTGGTGACCAAATGCAGTTATTTTGACTAAAAAAGGCTTTTAAGACACTTGGAGACCAAAATAGAGTCATTTTGACCAAAAACATTTTCAGGCCATTGGAGAGCAAAATGCAGCTATCTTGACTAAAACCGGCTTTTTAAGACTCTAAAATACAAAAATACAGTCATTTTGACTAAAATTGTTTTTCATACCTTTGGTGACCAAATGCAGTTATTTTGACTAAAATAGACTTTTTAGACACTTGGAGACCAAAATACAGTCATTTAGACCCCAAAAATTTTTTTCACACCATTGGAGACAAAATACAGTAATCTTGTCAAAAACCGGCTTTTTAAGACTCTAAAAGACAAAAATATAGTAATTTTGACTAAAAAAGGCTTTTAAGACACTTGGAGACCAAAATAGTCATTTTGACCAAAAAAAGTTTCAGGCCATTGAAGCCCAAATGTCTAAAATCTTGTCTAAAACCGGCTTTTTAAGGCTATAAAAGACAAAAATACAGTCAATTTGAATAATGTTTTTCTCAGACCTTTGGTGACCAAATGCAGTTATTTTGACTAAAAAAGGCTTTTTAGACACTTGAAGACCAGAATAGAGTCATTTTGACCAAAAAATGTTTTTCAGTCCATTGGAGCCAAATGTCTAAAATCTTGTCTAAAACCGGCTTTTTAAGGCTCTAAAAGACAAAAATACAGTCAATTTGAATAATGTTTTTTTCAGACCTTTGGTGACCAAATGCAGTTATTTTGACTAAAAAAGGCTTTTTAGACACTTGAAGACCAGAATAGAGTCATTTTGACCAAAAAAATTTTTTCAGGCCATTGGAGCCAAATGTCTAAAATCTTGTCTAAAACCGGCTTTTTAAGGCTCTAAAAGTTCGGCAAAAGTCCAGGACACGGACCCGGACTTTTTTTTAAAGTTCGGCCGAACCCGCCGAACACGGACATCCAGGTGTCTGCTCAACTCTAATCTTGACTAAAACCGGCTTTTTAAGACTCTAAAATACAGTCATTTTGACTAAAAAATTTTTTAGACCTTTCGTGACCAAATGCAGTTATTTTGACTAAAATAGGCTTTTAAGACACGTGGAGACCAAAATACAGTCATTTTGACCCAAAAAAAAATTTTCACACCATTGGAGACAAAATACAGTAATCTTGTCTAAAACCGGCTTTTTAAGACTCTAAAAGACAGAAATATAGTAATTTTGACTAAAAAGTTTTTTCAGACCTTTGGTGACCAAATGCAGTTATTTTGACTAAAAAAGGCTTTTAAGACACTTGGAGACCAAAATAGAGTCATTTTGACCAAAAACATTTTCAGGCCATTGGAGAGCAAAATGCAGCTATCTTGACTAAAACCGGCTTTTTAAGACTCTAAAATACAAAAATACAGTCATTTTGACTAAAATTGTTTTTCATACCTTTGGTGACCAAATGCAATTATTTTGACTAAAATAGACTTTTTAGACACTTGGAGACCAAAATACAGTCATTTAGACCCCAAAAATTTTTTTCACACCATTGGAGACAAAATACAGTAATCTTGTCTAAAACCGGCTTTTTAAGACTCTAAAAGACAAAAATATAGTAATTTTGACTAAAAAAGGCTTTTAAGACACTTGGAGACCAAAATAGTCATTTTGACCAAAAAAAGTTTCAGGCCATTGAAGCCCAAATGTCTAAAATCTTGTCTAAAACCGGCTTTTTAAGGCTATAAAAGACAAAAATACAGTCAATTTGAATAATGTTTTTCTCAGACCTTTGGTGACCAAATGCAGTTATTTTGACTAAAAAAGGCTTTTTAGACACTTGAAGACCAGAATAGAGTCATTTTGACCAAAAAATGTTTTTCAGTCCATTGGAGCCAAATGTCTAAAATCTTGTCTAAAACCGGCTTTTTAAGGCTCTAAAAGACAAAAATACAGTCAATGTGAATAATGTTTTTTTCAGACCTTTGGTGACCAAATGCAGTTATTTTGACTAAAAAAGGCTTTTTAGACTCTTGAAGACCAGAATAGAGTCATTTTGACCAAAAAATGTTTTTCAGGCCATTGGAGCCAAATGTCTAAAATCTTGTATAAAACCGGCTATTTAAGGCTCTAAAAGACAAAAATACAGTCATTTTGACTAAAAATTTTTTTAGACCTTTCGTGATCAAATGCAGTTATTTTGACTAAAATATTCTTTTAAGACACTTGGAGACCAAAATGCAGTCATTTTGACCCAGAATTTTTTTTTCAGACCATTGGAGACAAAATACAGTAATCTTGTCTAAAACCGTTTTTTTAAGACTCTAAAAGACAGAAATATAGTAATTTTGACTAAAAAGTTTTTTCAGACCTTTGGTGACCAAATGCAGTTATTTTGACTAAAAAAGGCTTTTAAGACACTTGGAGACCAAAATAGAGTCATTTTGACCAAAAACATTTTCAGGCCATTGGAGAGCAAAATGCAGCTATCTTGACTAAAACCGGATTTTTAAGACTCTAAAATACAAAAATACAGTCATTTTGACTAAAATTGTTTTTCATACCTTTGGTGACCAAATGCAGTTATTTTGACTAAAATAGACTTTTTAGACACTTGGAGACCAAAATACAGTCATTTAGACCCAAAAATTTTTTTTAGACCATTGGAGACAAAATACAGTAATCTTGTCTAAAACCGGCTTTTTAAGACTCTAAAAGACAAAAATATAGTAATTTTGACTAAAAATTTTTTTCAGACCTTTGGTGACCAAATGCAGTTATTTTGACTAAAAAAGGCTTTTAAGACACTTGGAGACCAAAATAGAGTCATTTTGACCAAAAAAAGTTTCAGGCCATTGAAGCCCAAATGTCTAAAATCTTGTCTAAAACCGGCTTTTTAAGGCTATAAAAGACAAAAATACAGTCAATTTGAAAAATGTTTTTTTCAGACCTTTGGTGACCAAATGCAGTTATTTTGACTAAAAAAAGGCTTTTTAGACACTTGAAGACCAGAATAGAGTCATTTTGACCAAAAAATGTTTTTCAGGCCATTGGAGCCAAATGTCTAAAATCTTGTCTAAAACCGGCTTTTTAAGGCTCTAAAAGACAAAAATATAGTCAATTTGAATGTTTTTTTCAGACCTTTGGTGACCAAATGCAGTTATGTTGACTAAAAAAGGCTTTTTAGACACTTGAAGACCAGAATAGAGTCATTTTGACCAAAAAATGTTTTTCAGGCCATTGGAGCCAAATGTCTAAAATCTTGTCTAAAACCGGCTTTTTAAGGCTCTAAAAGTTTGGCAAAAGTCCAGGACACGGACCCGGACATTTTTTTAAAGTTCGGCCGAACCCGCCGAACACGGACATCCAGGTGTCTGCTCAACTATAATCTTGACTAAAACCGGCTTTTTAAGACTCTAAAATACAGTCATTTTGACTAAAAAATTTTTTAGACCTTTCGTGACCAAATGCAGTTATTTTGACTAAAGTAGGCTTTTAAGACACGTGGAGACCAAAATACAGTCATTTTGACCCAAAAAAATTTTCACACCATTGGAGACAAAATACAGTAATCTTGTCTAAAACCGGCTTTTTAAGACTCTAAAAGACAGAAATATAGTAATTTTGACTAAAAAATTTTTTCAGACCTTTGGTGACCAAATGCAGTTATTTTGACTAAAAAAGGCTTTTAAGACACTTGGAGACCAAAATAGAGTCATTTTGACCAAAAACATTTTCAGGCCATTGGAGAGCAAAATGCAGCTATCTTGACTAAAACCGGCTTTTTAAGACTCTAAAATACAAAAATACAGTCATTTTGACTAAAATTGTTTTTCATACCTTTGGTGACCAAATGCAGTTATTTTGACTAAAATAGACTTTTTAGACACTTGGAGACCAAAATACAGTCATTTAGACCCCAAAAATTTTTTCACACCATTGGAGACAAAATACAGTAATCTTGTCTAAAACCGGCTTTTTAAGACTCTAAAAGACAAAAATATAGTAATTTTGACTAAAAAAGGCTTTTAAGACACTTGGAGACCAAAATAGTCATTTTGACCAAAAAAAAGTTTCAGGCCATTGAAGCCCAAATGTCTAAAATCTTGTCTAAAACCGGCTTTTTAAGGCTATAAAAGACAAAAATACAGTCAATTTGAATAATGTTTTTCTCAGACCTTTGGTGACCAAATGCAGTTATTTTGACTAAAAAAGGCTTTTTAGACACTTGAAGACCAGAATAGAGTCATTTTGACCAAAAAATTTTTTTCAGGCCATTGGAGCCAAATGTCTAAAATCTTGTCTAAAACCGGCTTTTTAAGGCTCTAAAAGTTCGGCAAAAGTCCAGGACACGGACCCGGACTTTTTTTTAAAGTTCGGCCGAACCCGCCGAACACGGACATCCAGGTGTCTGCTCAACTCTAATCTTGACTAAAACCGGCTTTTTAAGACTCTAAAATACAGTCATTTTGACTAAAAAATTTTTTAGACCTTTCGTGACCAAATGCAGTTATTTTGACTAAAATAGGCTTTTAAGACACGTGGAGACCAAAATACAGTCATTTTGACCCAAAAAAAAAATTTTCACACCATTGGAGACAAAATACAGTAATCTTGTCTAAAACCGGCTTTTTAAGACTCTAAAAGACAGAAATATAGTAATTTTGACTAAAAAGTTTTTTCAGACCTTTGGTGACCAAATGCAGTTATTTTGACTAAAAAAGGCTTTTAAGACACTTGGAGACCAAAATAGAGTCATTTTGACCAAAAACATTTTCAGGCCATTGGAGAGCAAAATGCAGCTATCTTGACTAAAACCGGCTTTTTAAGACTCTAAAATACAAAAATACAGTCATTTTGACTAAAATTGTTTTTCATACCTTTGGTGACCAAATGCAATTATTTTGACTAAAATAGACTTTTTAGACACTTGGAGACCAAAATACAGTCATTTAGACCCCAAAAATGTTTTCACACCATTGGAGACAAAATACAGTAATCTTGTCTAAAACCGGCTTTTTAAGACTCTAAAAGACAGAAATATAGTAATTTTGACTAAAAAATTTTTTCAGACCTTTGGTGACCAAATGCAGTTATTTTGACTAAAAAAGGCTTTTAAGACACTTGGAGACCAAAATAGAGTCATTTTGACCAAAAACATTTTCAGGCCATTGGAGAGCAAAATGCAGCTATCTTGACTAAAACCGGCTTTTTAAGACTCTAAAATACAAAAATACAGTCATTTTGACTAAAATTGTTTTTCATACCTTTGGTGACCAAATGCAGTTATTTTGACTAAAATAGACTTTTTAGACACTTGGAGACCAAAATACAGTCATTTAGACCCCAAAAATTTTTTTCACACCATTGGAGACAAAATACAGTAATCTTGTCTAAAACCGGCTTTTTAAGACTCTAAAAGACAAAAATATAGTAATTTTGACTAAAAAAGGCTTTTAAGACACTTGGAGACCAAAATAGTCATTTTGACCAAAAAAAGTTTCAGGCCATTGAAGCCCAAATGTCTAAAATCTTGTCTAAAACCGGCTTTTTAAGGCTATAAAAGACAAAAATACAGTCAATTTGAATAATGTTTTTCTCAGACCTTTGGTGACCAAATGCAGTTATTTTGACTAAAAAAGGCTTTTTAGACACTTGAAGACCAGAATAGAGTCATTTTGACCAAAAAATGTTTTTCAGTCCATTGGAGCCAAATGTCTAAAATCTTGTCTAAAACCGGCTTTTTAAGGCTCTAAAAGACAAAAATACAGTCAATTTGAATAATGTTTTTTTCAGACCTTTGGTGACCAAATGCAGTTATTTTGACTAAAAAAGGCTTTTTAGACTCTTGAAGACCAGAATAGAGTCATTTTGACCAAAAAATGTTTTTCAGGCCATTGGAGCCAAACGTCTAAAATCTTGTATAAAACCGGCTTTTTAAGGCTCTTAAAGACAAAAATACAGTCATTTTGACTAAAATTATTTTTAGACCTTTCGTGATCAAATGCAGTTATTTTGACTAAAATAGGCTTTTAAGACACTTGGAGACCAAAATGCAGTCATTTTGACCCAGAATTTTTTTTTTCAGACCATTGGAGACAAAATACAGTAATCTTGTCTAAAACCGTTTTTTTAAGACTCTAAAAGACAGAAATATAGTAATTTTGACTAAAAAATTTTTTCAGACCTTTGGTGACCAAATGCAGTTATTTTGACTAAAAAAGGCATTTAAGACACTTGGAGACCAAAATAGAGTCATTTTGACCAAAAACATTTTCAGGCCATTGGAGAGCAAAATGCAGCTATCTTGACTAAAACCGGATTTTTAAGACTCTAAAATACAAAAATACAGTCATTTTGACTAAAATTGTTTTTCATACCTTTGGTGACCAAATGCAGTTATTTTGACTAAAATAGACTTTTTAGACACTTGGAGACCAAAATACAGTCATTTAGACCCAAAAAATTTTTTTTAGACCATTGGAGACAAAATACAGTAATCTTGTCTAAAACCGGCTTTTTAAGACTCTAAAAGACAAAAATATAGTAATTTTGACAAAAAAAATTTTCAGACCTTTGGTGACCAAATGCAGTTATTTTGACTAAAAAAGGCTTTTAAGACACTTGGAGACCAAAATAAAGTCATTTTGACCAAAAAAAGTTTCAGGCCATTGAAGCCCAAATGTCTAAAATCTTGTCTAAAACCGGCTTTTTAAGGCTATAAAAGACAAAAATACAGTCAATTTGAAAAATGTTTTTTTCAGACCTTTGGTGACCAAATGCAGTTATTTTGACTAAAAAAAGGCTTTTTAGACACTTGAAGACCAGAATAGAGTCATTTTGACCAAAAAATGTTTTTCAGGCCATTGGAGCCAAATGTCTAAAATCTTGTCTAAAACCGGCTTTTTAAGGCTCTAAAAGACAAAAATACATTTTAACTAAATTTTTTATCAGACCTTTGGTGACCAAATGCAATTGTTTTGACTAAAAAAGGCTTTTAAGACACTTGGAGACCAAAATAGAGTCATTTTGACCAAAAAAAGTTTCAGGCCATTGAAGCCCAAATGTCTAAAATCTTGTCTAAAACCGGCTTTTTAAGGCTATAAAAGACAAAAATACAGTCAATTTGAAAAATGTTTTTTTCAGACCTTTGGTGACCAAATGCAGTTATTTTGACTAAAAAAAGGCTTTTTAGACACTTGAAGACCAGAATAGAGTCATTTTGACCAAAAAATGTTTTTCAGGCCATTGGAGAAAATGTCTAAAATCTTGTCTAAAACCGGCTTTTTAAGGCTCTAAAAGACAAAAATATAGTCAATTTGAATGTTTTTTTCAGACCTTTGGTGACCAAATGCAGTTATGTTGACTAAAAAAGGCTTTTTAGACACTTGAAGACCAGAATAGAGTCATTTTGACCAAAAAATGTTTTTCAGGCCATTGGAGCCAAATGTCTAAAATCTTGTCTAAAACCGGCTTTTTAAGGCTCTAAAAGTTTGGCAAAAGTCCAGGACACGGACCCGGACTTTTTTTTAAAGTTCGGCCGAACCCGCCGAACACGGACATCCAGGTGTCTGCTCAACTCTAATCTTGACTAAAACCGGCTTTTTAAGACTCTAAAATACAGTCATTTTGACTAAAAATTTTTTTAGACCTTTCGTGACCAAATGCAGTTATTTTGACTAAAGTAGGCTTTTAAGACACGTGGAGACCAAAATACAGTCATTTTGACCCAAAAAAATTTTCACACCATTGGAGACAAAATACAGTAATCTTGTCTAAAACCGGCTTTTTAAGACTCTAAAAGACAGAAATATAGTAATTTTGACTAAAAAATGTTTTCAGACCTTTGGTGACCAAATGCAGTTATTTTGACTAAAAAAGGCTTTTAAGACACTTGGAGACCAAAATAGAGTCATTTTGACCAAAAACATTTTCAGGCAATTGGAGAGCAAAATGCAGCTATCTTGACTAAAACCGGCTTTTTAAGACTCTAAAATACAAAAATACAGTCATTTTGACTAAAATTGTTTTTCATACCTTTGGTGACCAAATGCAGTTATTTTGACTAAAATAGACTTTTTAGACACTTGGAGACCAAAATACAGTCATTTAGACCCCAAAAAATTTTTCACACCATTGGAGACAAAATACAGTAATCTTGTCTAAAACCGGCTTTTTAAGACTCTAAAAGACAAAAATATAGTAATTTTGACTAAAAAAGGCTTTTAAGACACTTGGAGACCAAAATAGTCATTTTGACCAAAAAAAGTTTCAGGCCATTGAAGCCCAAATGTCTAAAATCTTGTCTAAAACCGGCTTTTTAAGGCTATAAAAGACAAAAATACAGTCAATTTGAATAATGTTTTTCTCAGACCTTTGGTGACCAAATGCAGTTATTTTGACTAAAAAAGGCTTTTTAGACACTTGAAGACCAGAATAGAGTCATTTTGACCAAAAAATGTTTTTCAGTCCATTGGAGCCAAATGTCTAAAATCTTGTCTAAAACCGGCTTTTTAAGGCTCTAAAAGACAAAAATACAGTCAATTTGAATAATGTTTTTTTCAGACCTTTGGTGACCAAATGCAGTTATTTTGACTAAAAAAGGCTTTTTAGACTCTTGAAGACCAGAATAGAGTCATTTTGACCAAAAAATGTTTTTCAGGCCATTGGAGCCAAATGTCTAAAATCTTGTATAAAACCGGCTTTTTAAGGCTCTAAAAGACAAAAATACAGTCATTTTGACTAAAATTATTTTTAGACCTTTCGTGATCAAATGCAGTTATTTTGACTAAAATAGGCTTTTAAGACACTTGGAGACCAAAATGCAGTCATTTTGACCCAGAATTTTTTTTTCAGACCATTGAAAACAAAATACAGTAATCTTGTCTAAAACCGTTTTTTTAAGACTCTAAAAGACAGAAATATAGTAATTTTGACTAAAAAATTTTTTCAGACCTTTGGTGACCAAATGCAGTTATTTTGACTAAAAAAGGCATTTAAGACACTTGGAGACCAAAATAGAGTCATTTTGACCAAAAACATTTTCAGGCCATTGGAGAGCAAAATGCAGCTATCTTGACTAAAACCGGATTTTTAAGACTCTAAAATACAAAAATACAGTCATTTTGACTAAAATTGTTTTTCATACCTTTGGTGACCAAATGCAGTTATTTTGACTAAAATAGACTTTTTAGACACTTGGAGACCAAAATACAGTCATTTAGACCCAAAAAATTTTTTTTAGACCATTGGAGACAAAATACAGTAATCTTGTCTAAAACCGGCTTTTTAAGACTCTAAAAGACAAAAATATAGTAATTTTGACTAAAAAAATTTTTTAGACCTTTGGTGACCAAATGCAGTTATTTTGACTAAAAAAGGCTTTTAAGACTCTTGGAGACCAAAATAAAGTCATTTTGACCAAAAAAAGTTTCAGGCCATTGAAGCCCAAATGTCTAAAATCTTGTCTAAAACCGGCTTTTTAAGGCTATAAAAGACAAAAATACAGTCAATTTGAAAAATGTTTTTTTCAGACCTTTGGTGACCAAATGCAGTTATTTTGACTAAAAAAAGGCTTTTTAGACACTTGAAGACCAGAATAGAGTCATTTTGACCAAAAAATGTTTTTCAGGCCATTGGAGCCAAATGTCTAAAATCTTGTCTAAAACCGGCTTTTTAAGGCTCTAAAAGACAAAAATACATTTTAACTAAATTTTTTATCAGACCTTTGGTGACCAAATGCAATTGTTTTGACTAAAAAAGGCTTTTTAGACACTTGGAGACCAAAATAGAGTCATTTTGACCAAAAAAAATCTTTTAGGCCATTTGAGCCCAAATGTCTAAAATCTTGTCTAAAACCGGCTTTTTAAGGCTCTAAAAGACAAAAATATAGTCATTTGGACTAAATTTTTTTCAGACCTTTGGTGACCAAATGCAGTTATTTTGACTTAAAAAGGCTTTTTAGACACTTGGAGACCAAAATAGAGTCATTTTGACCAAAAAACTTTTTCAGGCCATTGGAGCCCAAATGGCCGGTTTTAGACAAATCTTGTCTAAAACCGTCTTTTTAAGGCTATAATAGACAAAAATAGAGTCAATTTGAATAATGTTTTTTTCAGACCTTTGGTGACCAAATGCAGTTATTTTGACTAAAAAAGGCTTTTAGACACTTGAAGACCAGAATAGAGTCATTTTGACCAAAAAATGTTTTTCAGGCCATTAGAGCCAAATGTCTAAAATCTTGTCTAAAAACGGCTTTTTAAGGCTCTAAAAGACAAAAATATGGTCATTTGGACTAAAAAAAATGTCAGACCTTTGGTGACCAAATGCAGTTATTTTGACTCCAAAAGGCTTTTTAGACAATTGGAGATCAAAATACAGTCATTTTGACCGAAAACAGTTTTTTTTCCGGCCATTGAACCCCAAATGGCCGGTTTTAGACAAATCTTGTCTAAAACCTGCTTTTTAAGGCTCTAAAAGACAAAAACACAGTCAATTTGAATAATGTTTTTTTTCAGACCTTTGGTGACCAAATGCAGTTATTTTGACTAAAAAAAGGCTTTTTAGACACTTGAAGACCAGAATAGAGTCATTTTGACCAAAAAATGTTTTTCAGGCCATTGGAGCCAAATGTCTAAAATCTTGTCTAAAACCGGCTTTTTAAGGCTCTAAAAGACAAAAATATAGTCATTTGGACTAAAAAAAATTTCAGACCTTTGGTTAACAAATGCAGTTATTTTGACTACAAAAGGCTTTTTAGACACTTGGAGATCAAAATACAGTCATTTTGACCAAAAAGTTTTTTCAGGCCATTGGAGCCCAAATGGCCGGTTTTAGACAAATCTTGTTTAAAACCGGCTTTTTAAGGCTCTAAATGACAAAAATACAGTCATTTTGACTAAATTTTTTTATCAGACCTTTGGTGACCAAATGCAGTTGTTTTGACTAAAAAAGGCTTTTTAGACACTTGGAGACAAAAATAGAGTCATTTTGACCAAAAAAATCTTTTAGGCCATTTGAGCCCAAATGTCTAAAATCTTGTCTAAAACCGGCTTTTTAAGGCTCTAAAAGACAAAAATATAGTCATTTGGACTAAAAAAAATTTTCAGACCTTTGGTGACCAAATGCAGTTATTTTGACTTAAAAAGGCTTTTTAGACACTTGGAGACCAAAATAGAGTCATTTTGACCAAAAAAACAATTTCAGGCCATTGGAGCCCAAATGGCCGGTTTTAGATAAATCTTGTCTAAAACCGGCTTTTTAAGATTCTAAAAGACAACAATACAGTCATTTTGACTAATTTTTTTTCCAGACCTTTGGTGACCAAATTCCGTTATTTTGACTAACAAAAGGTTTTTAGACACTTGGAGACCAAAATAGATTCATTTTGACCAAAACATTTCTTTGAGGTCAGTGGAGCCAAATGTCTAAAATCTTGTCTAAAACCGGCTTTTTAAGGCTCTAAAAGACAAAAATATAGTCATTTTGACGAAATTTTTTTTCTGACCTTTGGTGACCAAATGCAGTTATTTTGACTAAAAAAGGATTTTTAGACACTTGGAGACCAAAATAGAGTAATTTTGACCGAAAATTTGTTTTCAGGCCATTGGAGCCCAAATGGCCGGTTTTAGACAAATCTTGTCTAAAACCGGCTTTTTAAGGCTCTAAAAGACAAGAATACAGTCATCTTGACTAAAACATTTTTCATGTAAAAAATTAAACTATTTGATAAGACAAAAGTATAAAATAAAATAGAATAAATGGATTCAGTCCTGGTTGCATCACTTAAGTGGTTTAGGATACAAAGGACTCCAAGGTGTACTAACCGTTAAACATTCATCCTATGATGCAGATCCATTAAGCAGTCACAGCGCTGGCTATAAGTTATAGTAGCGTGTGAGAAATAAAGTTGGTTGAGCAAGTGCAGCAGTGATGACAGACAGATCACATCATATGCAGCCCCAATGTAGTGGTAAATATAAATTTGGTTACCTTAGCAGTTTCATGGGCTATTTTGGAACCGTGCATCAAACATCCACCTTCAAGCGAGTGAGCAATACATCTCACCGCTTGAAGGGGAGCTGTTTATATAGGGTGAATAATTGGATTAGTTGAAATCAGCTGGGTATACTTACTCTCATTGCACCCAGACGGCAGTCCCCTGATGGGTTCCCTGGTGCGCAGCCGCCGGACACGTTCCCGACCGCGCATGCGCAAGGCATATCAGGGCGGAAACCCGTGCGGCCGATGCGCTCCACCGGCACGGTCACATCCGCCGGCGTGGTGCGCAAGCGGAAGTGAATGAGCAGAGCCAGAGGATCTCATAGAGAGCCAGTAGCATTTGCTCAAAGGGCGGACATCCCGAAGGGTGTCCGCCTACCGTGCCGGGCATGTCACCAAAGGCATAAATCACAATTGGGAGGCAAATAATTGCTTGGATATTAATGTAGATAGCATTTTGGCAATGTTTGCTATAGAAAATAATAATAATGAATTGAAATTGGTTTTGTAAAAACTGTTAAACTGTAATGAAGAATCCCCTATAGAGATCATGATCCCAAATTAAGGGAGGAAAGCAAAACAGCCAAGTGTAACATATATGTAGATCAAACAAATCATCCCTTCAAATATCCACTAGGGTGATTGATAGCCCTGAAAAAATAACAAAAGAAAAATTATAAAAAATTAACTCTTTGTTGAGTAATAACAATGATATTACAAATAGTGACAAAAGTTTTGCCTGACAAACAAATAACACTCATTGACCTATATAAAAATAAAAGGAGGAGTAATGAAAAGATCAGAAATAGGTAGAGGAATGTCAGAGAGGGATTATTGTTCCATACCTCCTGATGTAAACCCTTCTAGAAAGGGTTTAAAAGAAATCATTTCATTTAAACCTGGAGGATCTGTAGCCTTCAAGGTATAGATCCACCGTAGCTCCATCTGTAAAAGAATTTTATTCCAGTCCCCTCCACGGGGACTGGGATGAATTCTATCTAAAATCAAAAATTAGATTTTTGGAAATTTTCCTGCATGTACTAGACTGGTGTGGTAAAGGTACTAAAGGTAAGTCTGGGTTACAGGTTTTCATGCTCTTTACATGTCTATTTGCTCGTTTGAAGAATGGCAGTTTGGTTTTGCCAACATAAAAGCAGCCGCACCCACAGAGGAGTAGGTATACAACTCTGTGGGTGTGGCAGTTGGTGAAATGCTTGGGAAGAAAGATCTGGCCGTTGGGTAATGTTGGATTTTTTGTAGTTAACATATACCTACAATGGTTGCAATTGCCACAGATGTAAGTGCCCTTAAGTTTACAGGGGTCTTGATTTTTAAGGGTTTTAAATTCACTTTGTACCAGCTTTTCCTTCAGGGCCAGCACTTTTTTAAAGGTGAATTGAGGGCGATCTGGGACGTATTTACCCACAGTGGGGTCAAGGGTCAACACATGCCAGTATCTCGAAACAATTTGTCTGATATTCTGATGTTGTTCGGAATACTTCATGATAATTCTCAGAATGTGATCGGGTTCCTTAGAGACTTGAGGAGCCAACAGAGCTTTTCTGTCAGACGCAACCGCTTTTTTATAAGCTTTTTTTAGTGTAGTTTTTGTATAACCCCTAAGGAGGAGTCTGTCTCTAAGATCATTTGCAGCAAGCTGAAAGCTTTGCAGATCCGTGCAATTGCGTCTGATCCTCAAGTATTGTCTGAAAGGAATCGAGCGAACAAGGGTTTCAGGATGGAAACTTGAGGCATGTAGGATGGTGTTCCCCACAGTGGGCTTACGATAAAGACCACTGCGGAGAGCACCATCCCCATCCCTATGAACCTCCAAGTCTAGAAATGTGATGTATCTCTCATGAAAGTTCATTGTGAACGTAAGGTTGAATTCATTCTTATTCATTCTAATCAGACACTTTTGTAATAATTCTGTTGGGCCTTGCCATAGCATGAATATGTCATCTATGTAGCGGATCCACATGATGATGTGGTCCGTATACATAGAATTTGACTCATCATGTAAAAAGGATAGCTCCCACTCCCCCAGGTACAGGTTGGCGTAGGATGGGGCACAACAGGTGCCCACCGCTATGCCTTGCACCTGGAGGAAATGGGAGCCATTAAATGTAAACACATTGTGGAGGAGTATATAGTGTAAAATGGACAACATAAACTCTCCATAAGCATTAAATTTTCCACTCTGCATTAGTGTGTGTCTGACAGCAGAGATTCCTCGATCATGTGGAATTGAGCTATATAAAGCTTCCACATCTATAGTAACCAATAGACAATCTTCAGGAGTGATAACATTTTCAATTTTTTGTAAAAAATGGATTGTGTCACGTACATGTGAGGGTAACGCGGTAACGAAGGGTTTTAAATACGTATCCACTAATTTACTCGCATTATCTGAGATCGAGCCTCTCCCCGAGATAATGGATCGCCCTGGTGGATTGGTGTCATGTTTGTGGATTTTTGGGAGCGCGTAAAAGGTTGGAGTGACTGGAAATGTTATACGGATAAATTCCCATGTATGTTTAGGGATTGTGCCATTTAAATATGCAGAATCTATTAGTTGGTAAAAGATTTGTTGGTATTTTATCACAATGTCTGATGGGATTCTGCGGTACCAATTAAGGTTTTTTAAGATGTTTTGGCACATCTGTATGTATTGGTTGCTATCCATGATGACAACATTGCCGCCCTTGTCAGCCTGCTTGATTGTAATTAAATGATTTTCTGCTAGTTTTTTAATAGCTTGTCTTTGTTGAAATGTAATATTTGGTTTAGAAGATGATCGTGTGTGAAGTTTTTCCACCTCTTTAGAAACAAGCTTGACAAAGGCGGCAATGTTGGCATTGGATGTATTGGGATATTTATCGGACTTTTTCTTTAGCAATGATGTCTGAGCAGTGAAGGTGGGCCCATCAGAGTCTACATCTGCTAGTAATGCTGGAGAGTCTACTTTGTCTATCAGATCCTCATTTTCCTCAAGTAAAGATATTAGAGTTTCAAGAGCTGGATCTTTTTTAGGTATGGAAGACTGTGTGGGATTTTGTTTGTCAAATAGAACCTTTAAATTAAGTTTGCGGGCAAAAAGATGTCGATCTTTTATAAAATCAAACTTATCCAATTTTGCATTTGGACAGAAACTGAGGCCTTTAGAAAGAACCTCAGTTTCATCCATAGATAGTTCATAGCTTGAGAGATTAATGATTGACAAGTCAGAGTCTCCAGGAGTATTGGAAACAATATGAGACGGATTTGTTTCTGTGTTGGCTATGGTGACGGTGCGGTGGTTGGAGTGAAATTTGGGGCTCGTTGGTGAAGTGCTTCTAAAAAAATAGAATCCTGTAAATTAAGAGTGGATAAAAGTGATGGAGGGGGGTGGGTGGAAGGAGGAACATTGGTGTTAGAATTGGACCCTCCAGACAGTTCATCCATGTTTGGTGACCTGGTCGGGGATTTTGTGATTTAAATAAAGAAAGATTGGTTTTGGGGACCTGTTGTGTGTTTGATTTCTTGGTGGATTGTTCCATCGTGGAATCTCCTTGATATGTGCGTTTACCTCGATCAGTGGTTTTAGGTTTTGTGGTATTGAGTGAGGGATGTGATCCATTTCTGGGTGGGGGATGTGCTGAAGTGTCCTGAGATGATTTGTTGGGTACAGTATTGTATGTGGGTTTGTTAGAATTCCACTTATATGCTTTACCCTGTTGAAAGGCATGGATGTCTCGATTGAGCTTTTTTTGTTTTTTAATTAGAATATTTCTATTGAAAATTTCTAAATGTTCCTTCAATTGTCTTTCTTTCTCTTGAAATAATTTATGGGTTTTATATTTTTGAATCTTTTCACAAATAAGTTCAATTTCGACATCTAGTTTGGCAGCACGCGCGGTATGTTCATCTATTAAAAGAGTCATAAGGGAAGCTGAACATTTATTGAGAGTTTTTTCCCATTTGGTTTTAAATTCCCAGTCCAAATCCAACATTACCCAACGGCCAGATCTTTCTTCCCAAGCATTTCGCCAACTGCCGCACCCACGGAGTTGTATACCTACTCCTCTGTGGGTGCGGCTGCTTTTATGTTGGCAAAACCAAACTGCCATTCTTCAAACGAGCAAATAGACATGTAAAGAGCATGAAAACCTGTAACCCAGACTTACCTTTAGGACGCCACACCAGTCTAGTACATGCAGGAAAATTTCCAAAAATCAAATTTTTGATTTTAGACAGAATTCATCCCAGTCCCCGTGGAGGGGACTGGAATAAAATTCTTTTACAGATGGAGCTACGGTAGATCTATACCTTGAAAGCTACAGATCCTCCAGGTTTAAATGAAATGATTTCTTTTAAACCCTTTCTAGAAGGGTTTACATCAGGAGGTATGGTACAATAATCCCTCTCTGACATTCCTCTACCTATTTCTGATCTTTTCATTACTCCTCCTTTTATTTTTATATAGGTCAATGAGTGTTATTTGTTTGTCAGGCAAAACTTTTGTCACTATTTGTAATATCATTGTTATTACTCAACAAAGAGTTAATTTTTTATAATTTTTCTTTTGTTATTTTTTCAGGGCTATCAATCACCCTAGTGGATATTTGAAGGGATGATTTGTTTGATCTACATATATGTTACACTTGGCTGTTTTGCTTTCCTCCCTTAATTTGGGATCATGATCTCTATAGGGGATTCTTCATTACAGTTTAACAGTTTTTACAAAACCAATTTCAATTCATTATTATTATTTTCTATAGCAAACATTGCCAAAATGCTATCTACATTAATATCCAAGCAATTATTTGCCTCCCAATTGTGATTTATGCCTTTGGTGACATGCCCGGCACGGTAGGCGGACACCCTTCGGGATGTCCGCCCTTTGAGCAAATGCTACTGGCTCTCTATGAGATCCTCTGGCTCTGCTCATTCACTTCCGCTTGCGCACCACGCCGGCGGATGTGACCGTGCCGGTGGAGCGCATCGGCCGCACGGGTTTCCGCCCTGATATGCCTTGCACATGCGCGGTCGGGAACGTGTCTGGCGGCTGCGCACCAGGGAACCCATCAGGGGACTGCCGTCTGGGTGCAATGAGAGTAAGTATACCCAGCTGATTTCAACTAATCCAATTATTCACCCTATATAAACAGCTCCCCTTCGAGCGGTGAGATGTATTGCTCACTCGCTTGAAGGTGGATGTTTGATGCACGGTTCCAAAATAGCCCATGAAACTGCTAAGGTAACCAAATTTATATTTACCACTACATTGGGGCTGCATATGATGTGATCTGTCTGTCATCACTGCTGCACTTGCTCAACCAACTTTATTTCTCACACGCTACTATAACTTATAGCCAGCGCTGTGACTGCTTAATGGATCTGCATCATAGGATGAATGTTTAACGGTTAGTACACCTTGGAGTCCTTTGTATCCTAAACCACTTAAGTGATGCAACCAGGACTGAATCCATTTATTCTATTTTATTTTATACTTTTGTCTTATCAAATAGTTTAATTTTTTACATTAATTTTTACAAGCATGTGCAGCGCTTTTGACAGACATGGTTTACATTGAAGCAGCGCAATGATCATTACTTTTTGTGCTACTATAGCAATTATAAGCACATTCTTTTAGTAATTATTCCTCTCTCCTCACCTGGCAGATCTCCCATTTTTCTTGGGTTTCAGCTGTCCCCATTCAGCTTTCAGCTGATGGACACATTTGGAACTTGTTTGCATGAATTGTTTTTATCCCAAAGTCATTCGTTTTCCCCAATGAGGCACCCCAATACAGCGATGAGAGCAATCCAGCTCCTTGCTTTTAATATTACCGGCAGGCATACACTCTAAAGAGTCATACGGCAGATTCTGTAAGTGTTTTGTTGTTACATTATTATATATATACATCTTGTTTGAGTTGTTTCATTTTACGATATGAATGTTACAAGTTGTATTTTGTATCTTTGTACACTTTGTATATTTGTAATCATCTTTGATATATATGAATGATTAATTACTTTGTGATTGATCACTTACAGACCGCTATCTAAAAGTTGCCCCTGAAGAAGGAATTTTGACTTATGTCTTTGAAACGCGTCGGGCACTTACCTTCAATACAGCAGTATCTCTTTTGCCACATGACCATATGAATTGTATACAGCTTGCCATACTCTTTTAATACTTTTTGTATATGTAATTTTTTTCAATAAATGTAATATTTTGTTCAATTCTTTTGAAGTTACAAATTATTACATGTGCCTATAAAGTCCCACCCCAAGGGGAACCTCTTTCCTATTACGGGATGTGGCACACTTTGGAGTGATCACACATGAGCACACTATATGTATTGAATGGCTTAAGGTACATTAGGCATTTACACAGTATACAGAAGTAAGTGTCGGCATGTATAGGTCCCAAAAATTAGCTCACATGGGTTTAACTGACAGTTAAGAATGTAGTATTTGGTGGCTGAAGGTACATTAGGCATTCACAGGATACAGAAGTAAGTGTCGGCCGGTATAGTCCCCAAAAATTAGCCCACATGGGTTTTAATTTCACATGGGTGAATTTTTTTTCGTTCACAGGATACAGAAGTAAGTGTCGGCCGTAAAAGGCCCCAAAAATTAGCCCACATGTTTTTACCTGACAGCTAAGAACATAGTGTTCTGCTGCTGAAGGTACATTAGGCATTCACAGGATACAGAAGTAAGTGTTGGCCATAAAAGGCCCCAAAAATTAGCCCACATGGGTTTACCTGAAAGCTAAGAACGTAGTATTTGGTGGCTGAAGGTATATTAGGCATTCACAGGGTACAGAAGTAAGTGTCGGCCTGTATAACCCAAAAAATTAGCCCACATGGGTTTAATTGACAGCTAAGAACGTAGTATTCATTGGCTGAAGGTACATTAGGCATTCACTGGATACAGAAGTAAGTGTCGGCCATAAAAGGCCCCAAAAAATAGCCCACATGGGTTTACCTGACAGCTAAGAACATAGTATTTGGTGGCTGAACGTATATTAGGCATTCACAGGGTACTGTAACGCTCTAGCGTTTGTTTAGAGAGTTGGATTTGCAGCTGCAGAATCTCCACTCAGTAGTCATGTAGAGATGTGTTGAATCACCATGTCCAACTCTCCAGACTCATCATTGTGGCCAGCCTGCTTCAGCATACAATATACAAACACTCAATAAGATGTTCCTGGAGTGATAGGTTGTATATGATAGTATAGAGGTGATGTGCTGAAAGGACAGGCGTGAGTTGTGATAGCAATGATGAGTACTCAATAGTAATGTTCAGGAGAGTAGTAGATGATGGTAGATAGGTTAGCAATCATGTGCAATAACAGGTGGTAGGGGACAGCAGATGGAGTGTACAAGAGAGGCTAACTTAGTGCAAGGATGTAGATGGTAGTAGACTCAAGAGCTAGCAATCTATGTAACAGTGCAGATGATAGAAATAGTAATGCATAGATAGTAACAGTCCTTAGTATGCAGAAGTAGATAGTGTAAGTTTGATAGGAAGGAATCCCCTGTGGGGTACTTATCACTAGTTAGATTAGTAAGCTGAAGGGTCCGGTAATGAGTGAATGATCGGGTAGCGAGATACGGGATCAATAGCGAGGTTCCGGTCTATCCAAGTATGGCAATAGCTGGAGGCTCCAGCAGCGTAAGACAAGGCTGTATACCATGCGGTTTGAACAAACAATTTGTGAGAGAGAAGCCGGCGATTGAAATAGCCGCTCAGAGCGGCGCTTAGTGATGACGTCATGCGGCTTAAAGGTATATGCGTTCCACCTAGCTGAAAAGGTGGGACGCAATATGAAGAAGGAAATGACCTATAAGGGTACCGAAGGTACCAGAATCTTACAGTACCCCCCCCCTTAAGGCCGGCTCCGGAAGGCCTATAGCACTGGTCCCTCCGGGTATTTGGAGTGAAACCTTCGTATAAGCCTGGGTGCGTGAACGTCAGAAGTATCCAACCAGGTGTCGTCTTGGGGTCCATAGTTCTTCCATCTTATGAGATATTGGAGTTTTCCTCTGTGGATACGAGAATCCAAAATCTCCCTAATCTCAAATTCCTCTCCGCCTTCAACTTGTACTGGAGGTGGAGGCGAGATGGTAGGCCTTATTCCTTGGTTGGGAACATGTGGTTTCAGTAACGACACGTGAAAGATGGGATGTATTCTAAGATCTGCCGGTAAAGTGAGTTGCACTGCAGCTCTTCCAATGAGCTTTTAAATTGGAAAAGGTCCGAGAAATAGAGGTCCAAGCTTTTTACTGGGTATCTTTAACCTCAAATTTTTTGTAGATAGCCAAACGAGATCCCCAATAGCGTATTGAGGAGAAGGTTTTCTACGAAGGTCGTAATACCTTTTTTGTTGGCTATGAGCATGTGAGATGGTGGTGTTAAGTAAACCCAGGGAGTCTTTTATTTGGGTAAGATAATCTGAGGCTACTGGGTTACTTGATGGAAGGATGCATGGTGGAAGAAGTGTTGGATGAAACCCATAGTTTAAGTAGAATGGACTCTGCTTAGTAGTACTGTGGGTTGCATTGTTATAAGCAAATTCTGCCAGAGGGAGGAGGTCCACCCAATCATCCTGTAGGTATGAGGTGTAGCAACGTAGGTATTGTTCAATGCACTGGTTGACTCTTTCAGTTTGTCCGTTGGTCTGAGGATGGTAAGGAGAAGTGAGTTTTCGCTCAATACGTAGTATATGACATAGAGCTTGCCAGAACTTGGAGATGAACTGTGAACCTCGGTCAGATAGAAGAGTCTTTGGAATTCCATGTAGCTTGAACACATGTTTCACTAGTAATTCCGCTGTTTGTTTAGATGAAGGTAGTCTGCGAATAAACAGGCAAAAAATTTGGGGGAGCATACCCATGTATTTCTAAAGCTGCTGCAGCTATGAACCAAAGGTCATGTATATTAAAAAAGAATAGCGCGCAAATGCAAAAGAAATAACTACCAAATCTAAAGACAATCCATAAATAAAAATGGGGGTTTGGTCCCACCATATGGCCATATTGTGCTCAAGCCCACTACTGCGTCAAAGTACCCCATTATCAGTGGGTCCTACACTATCCATGAAAAAGAGATGAATCCAGCCTTTCTAACCCTTGGAGATAATACTCCTTGCTGGGAAGGATGTGCAAATGCACTACAGGGGACTCCTCCTATATCCACTTGATGGTGGACACTGATTGAGTACAGGTGTGTGTGGGGGGGTTTGCGCGCTATTCTTTTTTAATATACATGTCTTTTGGTTCATAGCTGCAGCAGCTTTAGAAATACATGGGTATGCTGCCCCAAATTTTTTGCCTGTTTATTATGTATTCGGTCTGACCAGACTATCGAGGTTGAGCAACCCTCCCCACCCCCCCACACACACCTGTACTCAATCAGTGTCCACCATCAAGTGGATATAGGAGGAGTCCCCTGTAGTGCATTTGCACATCCTTCCCAGCAAGGAGTATTATCTCCAAGGGTTAGAAAGGCTGGATTCATCTCTTTTTCATGGATAGTGTAGGACCCACTGATAATGGGGTACTTTGACGCAGTAGTGGGCTTGAGCACGATATGGCCATATGGTGGGACCAAACCCCCATTTTTATTTATGGATTGTCTTCAGATTTGGTAGTTATTTCTTTTGCATTTGCGCGCTATTCTTTTTTAATATACATGTCTTTTGGTTCATAGCTGCAGCAGCTTTAGAAATACATGGGTATGCTCCCCCAAATTTTTTGCCTGTTTATTATGTATTCGGTCTGACCAGACTATCGAGGTTGAGCAACCCTCCCCACCCCCCCACACACACCTGTACTCAATCAGTGTCCACCATCAAGTGGATATAGGAGGAGTCCCCTGTAGTGCATTTGCACATCCTTCCCAGCAAGGAGTATTATCTCCAAGGGTTAGAAAGGCTGGATTCATCTCTTTTTCATGGATAGTGTAGGACCCACTGATAATGGGGTACTTTGACGCAGTAGTGGGCTTGAGCACAATATAGTCTGCGAATAGAAATGAAATGTGCCATCTTTGTCAGATGGTCCACTGACACTAGAATGGTATTAAATCCCCTGGAAGGTGGGAATTCTACTATAAAGTCCAAGGATACAACTTCCCATGGAACCTGGGGTATTGGTAGACTGCAAAGTAGACCAGATGGTTTTGTAGTGTCAATTTTGGACCTTGCACAGATGTCACATGAGGAAACAAACTTTTGTACAGACGTTTTCATATCAGGCCACCAAAACTGCCTGGTGAGCAAATTAAATGTCTTAGTCATACCCATATGTCCTGCCATAGGTACGTCATGTGATAATTCCAAGATCTTGGTACGCATACTAGGAGGTATGTAGAGTTTGTCGTTAAAGTAGAGGAAGCCTTCTGCATCAGCACTTAGTTGTGGTGGAGGTGAATCCAGTCCTATACTGTGCAGAATCTCTTCCTTCAGGGAGCGAACAACACCAACAATACGATAATAGGGTATTATAGGAAATGAAGGGATTTCGGCGCAGTTATCTTCGGTTAATCGTGATAGCGCATCCGCTTTTTTGTTTTTGTCTGCAGGTGTGTAGGTCACTAGGAAGTTGAATCTTAGGAAGAATAGTGACCAACGTACCTGCCGGTGGGAAAGGGTCTTGTTAGTTTGAAGGTATTGGAGATTTTTATGATCTGTATATATGAGTATTGGCAATCGAGTACCTTCAAGTAGATGTCGCCAATTCTCTAGTGCCAGTTTTATGGCAAGCAACTCTTTTTCACCCACTGGGTAATTCACCTCTGGGTTGCTTAATGATTTAGAGAAGAAAGCAACTGGGTGAAGTGGTGAAGTATTTGTTGGTCGTTGGGAGAGAACTGCTCCTACTGCCATATTTGTCGCATCTACCTCCAGTATATATTGGAGGGATGGGTCTGGATGGCGTAGTATGGGAGCGGAAGTGAAGCTTAATTTTAACAAGCGGAAAGCTCCATTGGCTTCTTCAGACCATTTAAATGGTTTCTTTACACTTGTAAGTTGTGTGAGAGGTCTCACAATAGCAGAGAAGTTCTTGATGAACTTCCTATAGAAGTTTGAGAATCCAAGGAATCGTTGTAATGCTTTACGAGTTGTTGGTACAGGCCAATCCAGAATACACAATATCTTGCTCATATCCATTTTGATTCCGTTCTTAGATATGATGTATCCTAGGAATAGTACTTCTTCTTTATGAAATAGGCATTTTTTTAATTTTACGTATAAATTGTGTGCGAGTAATCTGGACAACACAAGTCTTACATGTTTTATATGTTCAGACAAAGATTGAGAATAAATGAGTATATCATCCAGATATACCACAACACAAACATCAAGTAAGTCTCTGAAGATGTCATTTATGAATTGCTGAAAAGCTGCGGGAGCATTACACAACCCGAAAGGCATCACAAGATATTCGAATAATCCGTATCTGGTTCTGAATGCTGTTTTCCACTCATCCCCGTCACGGATTCGGATTAGGTTGTATGCCCCTTTTAGGTCCAATTTAGAGAAGTAGGTAGCTCCGCGCACTTGTTCAATGAGTTCAGGAATGAGAGGTAAAGGATAGCGATCCTTTATCGTAATGGTATTTAATTGCCTATAGTCAATAATAGGCCTAAGACTTGAATCCTTATTGCGGACAAAGAAAAGTCCTGCAGCTGTGGAAGAAGTAGAGGGTCTGATGAACCCTTTCACTAAATTCTCATCCAAGTATTCCTTGAGATGAGAAAGTTCATCCTGAGAAAGAGGATAAACATGACCGAAAGGTAATTTGCTATTAGGGAGTAGATCAATAGAACAATCATAGTCCCTATGGGGAGGCAACACTTGAGCGTTTTTCTCAAGGAAGACGTCTGACAGATCCTGGTAGCATGGTGGTGGTGTAATTTCATCTGACACCATAGACAGGATTTTTTTATATGATTGGAGGTTACACGTGATCTCGCAATAGTGAGAAGGGAAGGTTAAAGTCCGTGTCTTCCAATCAATGGTTGGTTGATGTATGTGTAACCAGGGAAGTCCCAAAATAATGGGAAAATGTGGTAAAGGTAATACATCAAAAGTGGTTGTCTCCGCATGAGACTCGTTAGCAGTAACAAGGAGTGCTTGTGTCTGATTGGTGATTGGACCAGAAGATAACGGGATACCGTTAATGAAACTAACAGAGACAGGTTTAGGTTTTGAAATAATAGGTATTTTATTTAAGGTAACAAAACGAGTATCGATGTAGTTCCCACAAGATCCTGTGTCGATCATAGCCTTGGTGGTGATCCTAATTTGGTCCCACTGTAGTGGCAAATGAATAAAGAGATAGGGATTAGAAAAGGAAGTCGTTAAACCCCCCAGCAAGACATGTGAACACTCACCGTCTTTTTTGAGGACAAGGGGACAGACGCTTATCAAATGATCCGAGGAGGCGCAGTACATGCAGAGGTTTTCGGATCTTCTCCTGGCTCGTTCAGTAGTCGATAAAGGTGGGCGTATCGTTCCTACCTCCATAGGAGTAGGGTCAACGGGCGAAACCCGAGAAGGACTGGACAATGGCATTCCCATCTTCTCAGCCTTTCTTTCTCGCAGTCGCCTGTCAATATTGATGCTGAGCTGTATTAAGGCATCCAAAGTGCCAGGTAAATCCGCTCAGGCGAGCTCGTCTTTAACTGCTTCTGATAACCCGAGTCTGAACTGAGTTCGCAGAGATGCATCATTCCGCCCAGAATCAAGGGTCCATCTTTTGAACTCTGCTATGAAGTCTTCAACAGGTCTCCTTCCTTGTTTTAAAGCCCTCAATTGGCTATCAGCAGTACTCTGCCTATTGGGGTCTTCATATAAGCTAGCGAGTTCCGCTATGAACAAAGGATAGGAGTTGAGAAGAGGGTCCTCTTTCTCAAAGAGAGAGTCTGCCCAAGCCCGTGGATCACCCGATAAATATGAAATAGTAGTACAGACTTTAATTTGGTCTGTAGTATAAGTACGAGGTTTTAAATTAAAAAGCAATTGACATGCGTTTTTAAATTCACTAAATTTTTTCCGATCACCTGTAAACACTAGAGGAGGGTTTATTTTAGGCTCACGAAGTTGAGCAGCAGTGAGTTGTGAAACACGGGCTATCTGCTGTCTTAAAGACTGATTTTCATTTTTTACTTCAGTAAGAGCAAGGATTAATGCATCTACCTTTTGTGTTAATTGTATCACTTGAGTGGCTAATTCTGCTGAATCCATTTTTTAAAGGTTCGTTCAATCTGTAACGCTCTAGCGTTTGTTTAGAGAGTTGGATTTGCAGCTGCAGAATCTCCACTCAGTAGTCATGTAGAGATGTGTTGAATCACCATGTCCAACTCTCCAGACTCATCATTGTGGCCAGCCTGCTTCAGCATACAATATACAAACACTCAATAAGATGTTCCTGGAGTGATAGGTTGTATATGATAGTATAGAGGTGATGTGCTGAAGGGACAGGCGTGAGTTGTGATAGCAATGATGAGTACTCAATAGTAATGTTCAGGAGAGTAGTAGATGATGGTAGATAGGTTAGCAATCATGTGCAATAACAGGTGGTAGGGGACAGCAGATGGAGTGTACAAGAGAGGCTAACTTAGTGCAAGGATGTAGATGGTAGTAGACTCAAGAGCTAGCAATCTATGTAACAGTGCAGATGATAGAAATAGTAATGCATAGATAGTAACAGTCCTTAGTATGCAGAAGTAGATAGTGTAAGTTTGATAGGAAGGAATCCCCTGTGGGGTACTTATCACTAGTTAGATTAGTAAGCTGAAGGGTCCGGTAATGAGTGAATGATCGGATAGCGAGATACGGGATCAATAGCGAGGTTCCGGTCTATCCAGGTATGGCAATAGCTGGAGGCCCCCGGCAGCGTAAGACAAGGCTGTATACCATGCAGTTTGAACAAACAATTTGTGAGAGAGAAGCCGGCGATTGAAATAGCCGCTCAGAGCGGCGCTTAGTGATGACGTCATGCGGCTTAAAGGTATATGCGTTCCACCTAGCTGAAAAGGTGGGACGCAATATGAAGAAGGAAATGACCTATAAGGGTACCGAAGGTACCAGAATCTTACAGGTACAGAAGTAAGTGTTGGCCTGTATAGGCCCCAAAAATTAGCCCACATGGGTTTAATTGACAGCTAAGAACGTAGTATTCTGTGGCTGAAGGTACATTAGTTATTCACGGGATACGGAAGTAAGTGTCGGCCTGTATAGTCCCCAAAAATTAGCCCACATGGGTTTTAATTTCACATGGGTGAATTTTTTTCCGTTCACAGAATACAGAAGTAAGTGTCGGCCGTAAAAGGCCCCAAAAATTAGCCCACATGGGTTTACCTGACAGCTAAGAACGTAGTATTCTGTGGCTGAAGGTACATTAGTGTAATGTTCTGGTACCTTTGGGTACCCTAATTACTCTTTCATAAGTGTATGTGCCCCACCATTCTCTTTTGGTAAGGTGCGCATACACCTTTAAGACTGATGCTGTCATCACTGAGCGCCGGACTGGATGGCTATTTAGATCGCCGGCTCTCACTCACATGTGTTCGTTCAAACTGCTTTGTGCCTTGATGCTAACCTGTCTTGAAGCTCTCATGCTTGCAAGCATACCTCGCTTTCGTAACCACGCTGCGCTGATCCCTGTATCCCGCTACCGGATCATCCGCTCTTGCCGAACCTCTCCTCTGCTACATTGCTATTAGTGATAAGTACCCCACAGGGGAAACCTCTATAACCTTTATACTAAAGCTTACACTATCTAGCTCTGCATACTAAGGACTATTACTACATCTGCATTATCTAAGATTGCTAGCTCTTGAGCCTACTACCACCTGTTCTTGCACTGGGTTGATCTCTCTTGTATGTCCACCTGCTACTCTGTCATCTGCTACCATACATGATTGCTAAACCTATCTGCATCCCATCTGCTACTATCTTACTTTCAAGAACATTTCCTTTCAAGTGTCTGTCATCTACCATCTCTACCCAACCTGTCTCTTCAGCCTATCATCACTGTGTTACTATATACATAAGTCACTCTAGGAAACATCTTATTGAGTGTGTGTATTTACTTGCTGAATTGCGATCCTCCACACATGATGAGTCATTGGGAGTTGGGATTGGTGTCTCAGCATTTCTCTACATGACTACTGAAGTGGAATATTTCTGCAGCTGAAAATCCACATCATACGTAAAACGCAGGAGCGTTACAATTAGGCATTAACAGGATAAAGAAGTAAGTGTCGGCCATAAAAGAACCCAAAAATTAGCGCACATCAGTTTACCTGACAACTAAGAACGTAGTATTTGGTGGCTGGAGGTACATTAGGCATTCACACAGTATACAGAAGTAAGTGTCGGCCTGTATATGCCCCAAACATTAGCTCACATGGGTTTAACTGACAGCACAGAACGTAGTATTTGATGGCTGGAGGTACATTAGGCTTTCAAAGGATACAGAAGTAAGTGTCAGCCTGTATAGGCCCCAAAACTTAGCTCACATGGGTTTAACTGACAGCAATGAACATAGTGTATTTGATGGCTGAAGGTACATTAAGCATTCACAGTATACAGAAGTAAGTGTCGGCCTGTATAGGCCCCAAAAATAGCTCACATGGGTTTAACTGACAGCAAAGAACGTAGTATTTGATGGCTAGAGGTAAATTAGGCATTCACACAGGAGAAACAAAAAGAAAGCCAACGAATAACCTGAG
Source organism: Pelophylax lessonae (assembly GCF_965119305.1). Taxonomy (NCBI): domain Eukaryota; kingdom Metazoa; phylum Chordata; class Amphibia; order Anura; family Ranidae; genus Pelophylax; species Pelophylax lessonae. Next base: position 395,091,056 of record NC_138771.1, read on the forward strand.
GTGCAAAAGTACAAAGGGGTCGAGGGTGGCAGTGTTGATCGCCTACGGCCACATCACCCTGAATGCACCCGATCTTGTCTAATCTCGGAAGCTAAGCAGGGTCGGGCCTGTTAGTACCTGGATGGGAGACCGCCTGGGAATACCAGGTGCTGTAGGCTTTTGGCTTTTCCTTTATTCGTTGGCTTTCTTTTTGTTTCTCCTGAGGTGCCATCTTGCCATGGAGAAGTTCAAAGGGGTTGAGGGTGGCAGTGGTGATCGAAAAAATACTTTTAGTCAAAATTACTGTATTTTTGTCTTTTAGAGTCTTAAAAAGCCGGTTTTAGACAAGATTACTGCATTTTTTCTCCAATGGTCTGAAAATTCTTTTGGGTCAAAATGACTGTATTTTTGTCTCCAAGTGTCTAAAAAGTCTATTTTAGTAAAAATAACTGCATTTGGTCACCAAAGGTCTGAAATTTTTTTTGTCAAAATGACTCTAGTTTGGTCTCCAAGTGTCTAAAAAGCCTTTTTTTAGTCAAAATAACTGCATATGGTCACCAAAGATCTGAAAAAAAAATTAGTCAAATTGACTGTATTTTTGTCTTTTGGAGCCTTAAAAAGCCGGTTTTAGACAAGATTTGTATACAACCGGCCATTTGGCCTCCAATGGCCTGAAAAAAATGTTTTGGTCAAAATGACTCTATTTTGGTCTCCAAGTGTCTAAAAGGAATTTTTTAGTCAAAATAACTGCATTTGGTCACCAAACGTCTGAAAAAAAATTTAGTCAAAATTACTACATTTATGTCTTTTAGAGCCTTAAAAAGCCGATTTTAGACAAGATTTGTCTAAAACCGGCCATTTGGGCTCCAATGGTCTGAAAAAATGTTTTCGGTCAAAATAACTCTATTTTGATCTCCAAGTGTCTAAAATGCCATTTTCAGTCAAAATAACTGCATTTGGTCACCAAAGGTCTTTTAGAGCCTTAAAAAGCCGGTTTTAGACAAGATTTTAGACATTTGACTCCAATGGCCTGAAAAAAATGTTTTGGTCAAAATGACTTTATTTTGGTCTCCCAGTGTCTAAAAAGCCTTTTTTAGTCAAAATAACTGCATTTGGTCACCAAAGGACTGAAAAAAAATAGTCAAAATGGCTGTATTGTTGTCTTTTAGAGCCTTAAAAAGCCAGGTTTAGACAAGATTTTAGACATCTGGGCTCCAATGGCCTGAAAACATTTTTTTGGTCAAAATGACTCTATTTTGGTCTCCAGGCGTCTAAAAAGCCTTTTTGTTAGTCAAAATAACTGCATTTGGTCACCAAAGGTCTGAAAAAAATATTTAGTCAAAATGACTATATTTTTGTCTTTTAGAGCCTTAAAAAGCCGGTTTTAGACAAGATAACTTTATTTGGGCTCCAATGGCTTGAAAAATTGTTTTTGGTCAAAATGACTCTATTTTGGTCTCCAAGTGTCTAAAAAGCCTTTAGTCAAAATAACTGCATTTAGTCACCAAAGGTCTGACAAAATATTTTAGTCAAAATGACTATTTTTGTCTTTTAGAGTCTTTAAAAGCCGGTTTTAGACAAGATAACGGCATTTGGTCTCCAATGGTGTGAATTTTTTTTGTCAAAATGAATGTATTTAGTATTCTGTGGCTGAAGGTGAGTGTCAGGTAAACCCATGTGGGCTAATTTCTGGAGCCTTTTATGGCCGACACTTACTTGTGTATCCTGTGAATACCTAATGTACCTTTAGCCACAAATACTACTTTCTTTGCTGTCGGTTAAACCCATGTGAGCTAATTTTTGGGGCCTATACAGGCCAACACTTACTTCTGTATACTGTGTGAATGCCTAATGCTTCAGCCACAGAATACTATGTTCTTAGCTGTCAGTAAAACCCATGTGGGCTAATTTTTGGGGACTATACAGGCCGACACTTACTTCTGTATCCTGTGAATGTCTAATGTACCTTCAGCCACCAAATACTACATTCTTAACTGTCAGTTAAACCCATGTGAGCTAATTTTCGAGCCTATACATGCAGACATTTACTTCTGTATACTGTGTGAATGCCTAATATACCTCTAGCCATCAAATACTACGTTCTTTGCTGTCAGTTAAACCCATGTGAGCTATTTTTTGGGGACTATACAGGCCGACCCTTACTTCTGTATACCGTGTGAATGCCTAATATACCTCCAGCCATCAAATACACTATGCTCTTTGCTGTCAGTTAAACCCATGTGAGCTAATTTTTGAGGCCTATACAGGCCGACACTTACTTTTGTATACTGTGTGAATGCCTAATGTACATCCAGCCATCAAATGCACTACGTTCTTTGCTGTCAGTTAAACCCATGTGAGCTAATTTTTGGGGCCTATACAGGCCGACAATTACTTCTGTATCATATGAATGCCTAATGTACCTCCAGCCATTAAATACTACGTTCTTTGCTGTCAGTTAAACCCATGTGAGCTAATTTTTGGGGCCTATACAGGCCGACACTTACTTCTGTATACTGTGTGAATGCCTAATGTACCTCCAGCCACCAAATACTACGTTCTTAGTTGTCAGGAAAACTGATGTGGGCTTTTTTTGGGGGCCTTTTATGGCCGACACTTACATCTTTATTCAGTGAATGCCTAATGTACCTTCAGCCACAGAATACTACATTCTTAGCTGTCAGGTAAACCCATGTGGGCTAATTTTTGGGGCCTTTTACGGCGACACTTGCTTCTGTATCCCGTGAATGCCTAATGTACCTTCAGTCACAGAATACTACGTTCTTAGCTTTCAATTAAACCCATGTGGGCTTATTTTTGGGGCCTATACAGGCCGACATTTACTTCTGTACCCTGTGAATGCCTAATATACATTCAGCGCACAAATTCTACGTCCTTAGTTGTCAGGTAAGCCCATGGGGGCTAATATTTGGGGCCTTTTATGGCCGACACTTACTTCTGTATCCTGTGAATGCCTAATGTACCTTCAGCTAAAGAATACTATGTTCTTAGCTGTCAGGTAAAAACATGTGGGCTAATTTTTGGGGCTTTTTACGGCCGACACTTACTTCTGTATCCTGTGAATGAAAAAATATTTTAGTCAAAATGACTGTATTTTTGTATTTTAGAGTCTTAAAAAGCCGGTTTTAGTCAAGATAGCTGCATTTTGCTCTCCAATGGCCTGAAATTTTTTTGTTCAAAATTACTCTATTTTGGTCTCCAAGTGTCTTAAAAGACTTTTTTTGTCAACATAACTGCATTTGGTCACCAAAGATCTGAAAATTGTTTTTAGTCAAAATGACTGTATTTTCGTCTTTTAGAGGCTTAAAATGTCGGTTTTAGACAAGATAACTGCATTTGGTAAACCAATGGCCTGAAAAAGATTTTTTTGGTCAAAATGACTCTATGTTGGTCTCCAAGTGTCTAAAAAGCCTTTTTTAGTCAAGATAACTGCATTTGGTCATCAAAGGTCTGAAAAAATTTTTTAGTCAAAATTACTGTATTTTTGTCTTTTAGAGTCTTAAAACGCCGGTTTTAGACAAGATAACTGCATTTGGTAACCAATGGCCTGAAAAAAATGTTTTTGGTCAAAATGACTCTATTTTGAGTGTCTTCAAGGGTCTATAAAGCCTTTTTTAGTCAAAATAACTGCATTTGGTCACCAAAGGTCTGAAATTTTTTTTAGTCAAAATTACTATTTTTTGTCTTTTAGAGTCTTAAAAAGCTGGTTTTAGACAAGATTACTGCATTTTGTCTCCAATGACACCCCGCCTCCTAAGAAGAGTGGCGGTGAGCGGTGCGAGAACTCCCCCCCAGAGGAAAGATCGTGTGGTGTGCGGGCAGCGAACGGAGCGGTAACCCCCCCCAGAGAAAAGAGCGTGTGGTGTGCGGGCAGCAAGCGGTGCGGTAACCCCCCCCTGCAAGAGTGGGCGGCAGACAGAGAGAGGGCAGGGGAGCAGAGGAGATGTACAATACCTGACCTGCCCATTGGCAGGGAGAGGAGCTGAGGGGAGACTGATCGGCAAGTTACAGAGGAGGGAGGCAGGAGCTTGGGAAGAAGACTGACCGCCTGAGGGTGGAGGTCAGGAACTGCAAGTGTCAGGCTTAAAGGGACACACACACAAGACTGGTGACTGAGGTTGAACACTGACTGAGGCTCTGTGAGTACCTGGTGAGTATCTTTGCGACTGGTAAGTATCTTGCGACTGGTGAGTATCTTTGCGACTGGTGAGTATCTTGCGACTGGTGAGTATCCTTGTGACTGGTGAGTATCCTTGCGCTTGTTGAGTATCTTTGCGACTGGTGAGTATCCTTGCGACTGGTGAGTATCTTGCGACTGGTGAGTATCCTTGCAACTGATGAGTATCCTTGTGACTGGTGAGTATCTTTGCGACTGGTGAGTATCCTTTCGACTGGTGAGTATCCTTGCGACTGGTGAGTATCCTTGTATCCTTGCGACTGGTGAGTATCCTTGCGACTGGTGAGTATCTTGCGACTGTTAAGTGTCCTTGCGACTGGTGAGTGTCCTTGCGACTGGTGAGTGTCCTTGCGACTGGTGAGTATCTTCCGACTGGTGAGTATCCTTGAGACTGGTGAGTATCTTTGCGACTGGTGAGTATCTTTGCTACTGGTGAGTATCCTTGTGACTGGTGACTATCCCTGCAACTGGTGAGTATCTTTGCGACAGGTGAGTATCTTTGCGACTGGTGAGTATCCTTGCGACTGGTGAGTATCCTTGCGACTGGTGCGTATCCTTGCGACTGGTGAGTATCTTTGTGACTGGTGAGTATCTTTGCGACTGGTGAGTATCCTTGCGACTGGTTAGTATCCTTGTGACTGGTGAGTATCTTTGCAACTGGTGAGTATCCTTGTGACTGGTGAGTATCCCTGCGACTGGTGAGTATCTTTGCGACAGGTGAGTATCTTTGCGACTGGTGAGTATCCTTGCGACTGGTGAGTATCCTTGTGACTGGTGCGTATCCTTGCGACTGGTGAGTATCTTTGTGACTGGTGAGTATCTTTGCGACTGGTGAGTATCCTTGCAACTGGTTAGTATCCTTGTGACTGGTGAGTATCTTTGTGACTGGTGAGTATCTTTGCGACTGGTGAGTATCTTTGTGACTGGTAAGTATCCTCGCGACTGGTGAGTATCCTCGCGACTGGTGAGTATCTTTGCGACAGGTGAGTATCTCTGCGACAGGTGAGTATCTCTGCGACTGGTAAGTTTCTCTGTGACTGGTGAGTATCTTAGTAGCTGGTGAGGATATTAGCGACTGGTGAGTGCCCCAGGTTTAGTACCAGGGGAGATAGAGGTAGTGTAGGTAAGGAACAGCAGGTAGTTAATATTATCCCCATAGAGTAGTGGGTAATAATGTCCGACAGAATTGGTGATGCCACTCAGTGCACTTCTTGCTGCATGTATGCGTTCCTTTATGAACCAATCGAGGACGAATACTGTGCAAGATGTGAGCGACTTGTTGCTCTGTTAGACCAGATCCTGGATCTAGAGAACACAGTGGCAAGACTGCGTCACATCAACAACCTGGAAAGGAGCTTGGACATGACCCATCAGGCGCTGGCAGGGGCCAGCATAGAGGAGGGAGGAGAAGAGGAGACGCAAGCAGCAGAGGTATGCAGCTGGGTGACCGTTAGGAAGGTTAGTGGGATGAGTGTCAGGGAGGCCAGCCCTGAGTTGGTACACCCTAACAAATTTGCCACTTTGCAGGTTGAGGGGGATATCAGCTCAGGGGTGGCAGAGCTGGAGAAGAGGCCCTCCCCCTGCTGCCAGGGGAGAAGCGGCTCCAGGAAGAAGGGGGCGTTGACTCAGGAAAGGTTAGACAGGTTGTAATAGTTGGGGACTCAATTATCAAGAGGACATAGAGGGCAATCTGTAAAAAAGATATCGGTAACCGAACAGTATGTTGTTTACCGGGCGCCCGCGTTCGGCACATCGCAGATCTGGCAGACAGATTATTGTGTGGGGCTGGGGATGACCCAGCGGTCATGGTGCATGTGGGCACTAATGACAAAGTAAAAGGAAGGTGGAGGATCCTAAAGAACGATTTCAGGGACTTAGGTAATAGATTGAGGAATAGGACCTCCAAGGTGGTTTTCTCTGAAATACTGCCTGTACCTCAAGCCACACAAGAGAGGCAGAAGGAGATTAGGGAACTTAACAAGTGGCTGAGGAATTGGTGTAGGAAGGAGGGGTTTGGGTTCCTGGAGAACTGGGCTGACTTCTCAGTCGGCTACCGGCTCTTTAGTAAGGATGGGCTGCACCTTAATGGGGACGGTACAGCTCTTTTGGGGAGAAAGATGGCCACCAAGTTGGAGGGGCTTTTAAACTAGGAGACGGGGGGAGGGCTCAGAAGTAGAGTCAGTCAGGAGGGAGCAAAGGACTGAAGGCAGTTGTAGGGTCAGCAGCGACAGTAGGTCCATAACGTCAATTGGCAGGTCTGTGCGGGAAAATCTCAAACCAAACAGGAATAAACATAACCGCCAATCACGCTTAACTTCTGTAAAACTAAGAGGGGTATATGCTAATGCCAGGAGCCTAGCTAATAAAATGGATGAGTTGGAAATGTTAGTACATGAGGATGACATAGACCTTGTGGGAATAACGGAGACTTGGTTCGACCCCTCACATGACTGACTGGCCAATATTCAGGGGTATTCGGTGTACCAGAAGGACAGGGTAGGAAAAAGAGGGGGAGGGGTATGTCTCTATGTCAAGAACAATGTAGAGGTGATAGAGAGGAGTGACATTACGGATGGGATGAGCATGGATTTAGAATCTGTGTGGGTACAACTCCATAGGGAAGGAGAAAAGGGAAAAATAATTGTGGGGGTTTGCTATAGGCCACCTAAACAAGAGGAGGAGGTAGAGCTGCAATTTTTAGCACTACTGGGTAAAGTGGCAAAACTGGGATCAGTCATTATATTGGGGGATGTCAATTATCCCGACATTGACTGGGAAGAGGGGACTACACACTCACAGAAGGCCCGTCTATTCACGGAAACCTTACAGGACAACTACATGTCACAGCTGGTGGATTTGCCTACTAGAGAAATCGCAGTCCTGGATCTATTGATCACTAATGACCCAGACCTAATCTCGGAGGTAGAAATCCAGGACAACCTGGGCTCTAGCGATCACAGGATGATCACATTTAGTGTAAATAACAATATAACAAGTGGGGAACATAAGAACCCTAAACTTCAGAAGGGCAAACTTTCCAAAATTGTGCTCATTGATGGAAAGGGTAAACTGGGACCAAACCCTGGGATCACTGACCACAGAGGAAAAATGGGAATGCTTTAAGAACATATTAAGCAAATGCATCTTGCAGTGCATTCCTATGGGAAATAAATTTAGAAAAGACAAAGCCAAACCTGGCTGGCTAAACCGTAGCATTAAAAAACTTATTAGGGGAAAAAAAATGGCCTTCAGGAAATATAAAGCAGAGGGCACAGTATCGGCTTTCGAGCAATACAAGGAGGCAAATAAGAAAAGTAAACACGAAATTAGGATGGCTAAAATCAACTTTGAGAGACAAATAGCGGAGGATAGTAAAAAAAAACCCAAAGAAATTATTTAAATATATCAACAGCAAAAAAACTAGGGCAGAGCATATTGCACACATAATTAACGAGGATGGGAGGATGGTTACAGAGGACACTGAAAAAGCAACCGTGCTGAATGCTTTTTTCTCATCAGTCTTTACACAGGAAAAGGAGGGGTACACTGACCATGACTGTATGGTTAGTAGTAATACACAGGACTTGCCACTATGGCTAACAGAGGGTGAAATCAGGGAAAGGCTGGATAAACTTAACACAAACAAATCACCAGGCCCGGATGGCGTACATCCGAGAGTACTCAAAGAACTCAGTAAGGTTATATCTAGACCACTGTTCCTGATCTTTGCTGACAGTATTAGGACAGGAGATGTACCAGGGGATTGGAGGAAAGCTAACGTGATTCCGATTTTCAAAAAGGGGCAGAGGCATATCCCGGGAAATCATAGGCCTGTCAGTTTGACATCGATAGTATGTAAACTTCTGGAGGGGATGATAAGGGACTATATCGTAGAGTTTGCTAAAGACAATAACATCATCAGCAGTAATCAGCATGGGTTTACAAATGGGCGTTCTTGTCAAACCAATCTCTTAACATTCTACGAGGAGGTGAGCTGTGAGCTAGATAAGGGCAGACCAGTGGATGTGGTGTACCTGGATTTCGCTAAGGCATTTGATACAGTTCCCCACAAGCGCTTAATTTATAAAATAAGGTCTGCAGGTATCGACAGCAGGGTTTGCGCTTGGATACGGAACTGGCTAAGAGGGCGTGTCCAAAGGGTGGTAGTAAACAGCGCATACTCAGACTGGTCTGAGGTAGTAAGCGGGGTCCCCCAGGGCTCTGTCCTGGGACCAACCTTGTTCAATTTATTCATAAACAGCATTGAGGACGGGATCAGTAGTTCAATATCAGTTTTTGCAGATGACACAAAATTGGCCAGGGCAATAACTGTACAGCATGAAGCAGATATCCTACAGAATGACCTGGACAAAATAACGGTGTGGGCAATGACATGGCAAATGAGGTTTAATGTGGAGAAGTGTAAGGTTTTGCACTTGGGGACTAAAAACTTAAAAGCACAATACACGTTAGGAGGGGAACCCTTGGGGGAATCAAAAATGGAGAAAGATCTGGGAGTCTTGGTTGATGATAGATTAGGCAATAGCATGCAATGTCAAGCGGCAGCTGCCAAAGCCAGCAGAATATTAGCATGCATAAAGAAAGGGATGTATTCCAGAGATAAGACTATAATCCTTCCACTCTATAAAACTCTGGTCTGACCGCATCTGGAGTATTCTGTCCAGTTCTGGTCGCCAGTCCTCAGGAGGGACGTGCTGGAGCTGGAGAGAGTCCAGAGAAGGGCAACTAAACTGATTAGGGGATTGGAGGATCTTAATTATGAAGAGCGTCTGCAATCGCTTGTTTTTTTCGCCCTGGAGAAGAGACGCCTGAGGGGGGACATGATAGCAATTTATAAATATCTCAATGGGGATCTAAGATTAGAAAAAAAGCTATTCAGTCGAAGGGAATGCATGAGGACTCGAGGGCATACATTGCGATTAGAGGAGAAACATTTTAACCTCAGGCAACGTGGGGGGTTCTTTACTGTTAGGGCTACAAGATTGTGGAACTCTCTACCACAAGAGGTGGTTTCTGCGGGAAGTATGGTGGCTTTCAAAAGACTCTTAGATGTACATCTCAAGGATCAGAACATTTAGGGCTATGTGAGATGAGTACAGCCACACACACCTACACAGGTTGAACTGGATGGACTATTGTCTTTATTCAACCTCACCTACTATGTAACTATGTAACTAATGGTCTGATAAATGTTTTTTGGTCAAAATGACTCTATTTTGGTCTCCAAGTGTCTAAAAAGCCTATTTTAGTCAAAAAAACTGCATTTGGTCACCAAAGGTCTGAAAAAAAAAATTTGTCAAAATGACTATTTTTGTCTTTTTGAACCTTAAAAAGCCGGTTTTAGACAATAGTTGTCTAAAACCGGCCATTTGGGCTCCAGCAGCCTGAAAAAAAGTTTTTGGTCAAAATGACTCAATTTTTAGACAAAAAAGTGTCTAAAAAGCCTTTTGTAGTAAAAAAAATGCATTTGTTCACCAAAGGTCTGAAAAAAATTTAGTCAAAATGACTCTATGTTAGTCTCCAAGTGTCTATAAAGCCTTTTTTAGTGAAAATAACTGCATTTGGTCACCAAAGGCCTGAAAAATATTTTTAGTCAAAATGACTGTATTTTTGTCTTTTAGAGCCCTAAAATGCCGGTTTTAGAAAAGATAACTGCATTTGGGCTCCAAAGGCCTGAAAAATTTTTTTTGGTCAAAATGACTCTTTATTTGGTCTCCAAGTGTCTAAAAGGCCTTTTTTAGTCAAAATAACTGCATTGGGTCACCAAAGGTCTGATAAAAACATTTAGTCAAAATGACTGTATTTCTGTCTTTTAGAGCCTTAAAAAGCCGGTTTAAGACAAGATTTGTCTAAAACCGGCCATTTGGGCTCCAATGGCCTGAAAATAAATTTTCGGTCAAAATGACTCTATTTTGGTCTCCAAGTGTCTAAAAAGCCATTTATAGTCAAAATAACTGCTTTTGGTCACCAAAGGTCTGAATTTTTTTTAGTCCAAATGACTATATTTTTGTCTTTTAGAGCCTTAAAAAGCTGGTTTTAGACAAGATTTTAGACATTTGGCTCCAATGGCCTGAAAAAAAGTTTTTTGGTCAAAATGACTCTATTTTGGTCTCCAAGTGTCTAAAAAGCCTTTTTCTAGTCAAAATTACTGCATTTGGTCACCAAAGGTCTGAAAAAAATTATTCAAATTGACTGTATTTTTGTCTTTTAGTGCCTTAAAAAGCCGGTTTTAGACAAGATTTTAGACATTTGGGCTCCAATGGCCTGAAATTCTTTTTGGTCAAAACGACTCTATTTTGGTCTCCAAGTGTCTAAAAAGCCTTTTTTAGTATAAATAACTGCATTTGGTCATCAAAGGTCTGAAAAAATAATTTAGTCAAAATGAATGTATTTTTGTCAATTAGAGCCTTGAAAAGCAGGTTTTAGACAAGATTTGTCTAAAACCGGCCATTTGGGCTCCAATGGTCTGAAAAAATTTTTTCGGTCAAAATGACTCTATTTTGTTCTACAAGTGTCTAAAAAGCCATTTTTAGTCAAAATAACTGCATTTGGTCACCAAAGGTCTTTTAGAGCCTTAAAAAGCCGGTTTTAGACAAGATTTTAGACATTTGGCTCCAATGGCCTGAAAATAAATTTTGGTCAAAATGACTCTATTTTGGTCTCCAGGTATCTAAAAAGCCTTCTTTAGTCAAAATAACTGCAATTGGTCACCAAAGGTATGACAAACATTTTTAGTCAAAATTACTGTATTTTTGTCTTTTAGAGTCTTAAAAAGCTGGTTTTAGACAAGATAACTGCATTTGGTCTCCACTGGTCTGAAATGTTTTTTGTCAAAATGAATGTATTTAGTATTCTGTGGCTGAAGGTACATTAGGCATTCACCGGATACAGAAGTAAGTGTCGGCCATAAAAGTCCCCAAATATTAGCCTGACAGCTAAGAACGTAGTATTTGGTGGCTGAAGGTACATTCACAGGGTACAGAAGTAAGTGTTGGCCTGTATAGGCCCCAAAAATTAGCCCACGTGGGTTTAACTGACAGCTAAGAACGAAGTATTCTGTGGCTGAAGGTAAGTGTCAGGTATACCCATGTGGGCTAATTTCTGGTGCCTTTTATGGCCGACACTTCTGTATCCTGTGAATGCCTGATTTACCTCTAGCCATCCAATAATACGTTCTTTGCTGTCAGTTAAACCAATGTGAGCTAATTTTTGGGGCCTAAACATGCCGACACTTACTTCTGTATACTGGAAATGCCTAATGTACCCCCAGCCATCAAATACACTAGGTTCTTTGCTGAACAGTTAAACCCATGGGAGCTAATTTTTGGGGCCTATACAGGCCGACACTTCTGTATACTGTGAATGCCTAATGTACCTCCAGCCACAGAATACTACGTTCTTAGCTGTCAGTTAAACCCATGTGGGCTAATTTTTGGGGACTATACAGGCCGACACTTACTTCTGTATCCTGTGAATGCCTAATGTACCTTCAGCCTCCAAATTCTACATACTTAGCTGTCAGGTAAAAACATGTGAGCAAATTTTTGGGGCCTATACATGCCGACACTTACTTCTGTATACTGTGTGAATGCCTAATGTACCTTCAGCCACAGTGGTTAAAAAGCCGGTTTTAGACAAGATTTGTCTAAAACCAGCCATTTGAGTTTCAATGGTCTGAAAAACCTTTTGGTCAAAATGACTCTATTTTGGTCTCCAAGTGTCTAAAAAGCCTTTTTTAGTCAAAATAACTGCATTTGGTCACCAAAGATCTGAAAAAAAATTAAGTCAAATTGACTGTATTTTTGTCTTTTAGAGCCTTTAAAAGCCGGTTTTAGACAAGATTTTAGACATTTGGAATCCAATGGCCTGAAATTTTTTGGTTAAAATGACTCTATTTTGGTCTCTAAGTGTCTAAAAAGCCTTTTTTGTCAAAATAACTGCATTTCCTCACCAAAGGTCTAAAAAAAAAACTTTAGTCAAAGTGACTGTATTTTTGTGTTTTAGAGCCTTAACCACTTGCCGACTGCCACATTTACGTCGGCAGTCAGCACCTCACAGGCAAAGTGATCTATGTCTCTAACCTGTGAGGGTCTAGGGAGCGAGCGCGCGCCCCCGGAGGCGAGCTCCTGCTCCCGCGTGGTCAAGGACCCCCCCGCGTGTGTGACCGGTGGACCCGATGTCCGCTGGTCACTCGGCGATCATTGCTGCAGAGGGAGAAAGTCAGACGGCTGATGTAAACAAGCCGCCTGTCATTCTCCCCTGTGTAGCAACAGTGATCATACGGTTCTACTATGTAGGACCGTTGATCACTGTTCCTACAGCTCAAGCCACATCCAATCACAGTTAGAATCACGCCCCTAGGGACACACACAGCCCCTCCCTCTCAAAAAAAGTAACTCCTTCACTGCCAGTGTAATTTTACAGTAACAGTGCATATGTATAGCACTGATTACTGTAGAAATGTCACTGGTAACCCCAAAAGTGTCAAAATTGTCAGTCAAGGGTCCGATCTGTCCGCCGCAATTTTGCAGTACTGCAAAAAAATTGCAGATCGCCGCCATTACGCGTTGAAAAAAACAACAAAAATGACAAAAATCTTTCCCTTTGTTAGTAAACGCGATAACTTTTGCGCAAACCAATCAAAATACGCTTTTTGCGATTTTTTTTAACCAAACATATGTATAGCATAAAACAAATTGGCCGAAAATGTTTTAAAATTTTTATTTTTACATTTTTTTGGAATTCCATATAAAAAAATGTGAAAAATATTGCTATTTTTGCAAAATTTACGCTCTTTTTTTGTTTATAGCGCATGATCAAAAAATCGCACAGGTGATCAAATACCACCAAAAGAAAGCTCTGTTTGTGGGGAAAAAAAAGGACATCAAATTAGTTTAGGTACATCGTCGCACGACCGCGCAATTGTCCGTTAAATTCACGCAGTGCCGAATCGCAAAATAGGCCCTGGTCAGGAAGGGGGTAAAATCTTCCGGGGCTTAAGTGGTTAAAAAGCCGGTTTTAGACAAGATTTGTCTAAAACCAGCCAATTGAGTTTCAATGGTCTGAAAAACTTTTTGGTCAAAATGACTCTATTTGGTCTCCAAGTGTCTAAAAAGCCTTTTTTTAGTCAAAATAACTGCATTTGGTCACCAAAGATCTGAAAAAAAAATTAAGTCAAATTGACTGTATTTTTGTCTTTTAGAGCCTTTAAAAGCCGGTTTTAGACAAGATTTTAGACATTTGGGCTCCAATGGCCTGAAATTTTTTTTGGTTAAAATGACTCTATTTTGGTCTCTAAGTGTCTAAAAAGCCTTTTTTAGTCAAAATAACTTCATTTGGTAACCAAAGGTCTGAAAAAAAATGTAGTCAAAATGACTATATTTTTGTCTTTTAGAGCCTTAAAAAGCCGGTTTTAGACAAGATTTTAGACATTTGGCTCCAATGGCCTGAAAAAAAATGTTTTGGTCAAAATGACTCTATTTTGGTCTCCAAGTGTCTAAAAAACCTTTTTTAGTCAAAATAACTGCATTGTAAAAAGAGAACCCCCTTGGGTGGGTGGGACTTTAAAGGTAACCAATAAATATTCCTCATAGGAAAAATTTGTTTTAAATTTTAAATAAAATATAATTTATTGAAAAAAAGTGATTATAATAAAGATCATCAAGGTAAGTTATATTGTATATATAGCAATAGAAATAAGCATATAATACAATACAGTATACAGGTGTACAACAGAGTCCAACGCGTTTCGAAGTATTGTATAATACAAGGATCTTCCTCAGGGAATCTGTGTATGTTCCTGAAAAGCATAATCACATGCCAGAAATAAATCGGAGAAAAGACAAAGCAATATAATACATTTACATATTATATACCAAGTCATTTACATAAGTACTTTTTGCAGTTGCGACAGCATATTATTCCACCTTATTAAGAAAGTATTTATGGCTAAGTTGCCATCAATAAGCCAAAAACCTTATCTTTCACCCTATATAAAATGAAAATAAATATAAAAATAAACATAAATAAATCAAAAAGAAGGAGAGAGAATACCACATGGTAGGAGTTCACATACCTGCAGAGACCAAGAGCCACAAATATTTGTCCAGAAAAGGGGGATATCTATTATAATCCCACAGGGTACGAGCTAGAGTCAGGTATTATATCATAATCTTCTTTACCTAAAGATAATAATTCATTATCAACGAGGTGAATTTCATAGAATTTAATTCCCTGTATATAGAAGACTTAAGATCAATTCACCTGTTGTGATGATCAAAAGCTTGATATGTGAAACGGGAAGAGAACAGGTTCTATCCAGGAGTAAAAACAAGGAAAAAATTCCTAACAACTTTGAAATAGTTATCCTCCAACGGGGGTGCTTTCAGGACTTAGCGAGTAATAAATCCTGATGAAAAAAACAACAAGACACAGATAGAATAAATATATCCATTAACCACAATGGAATGTATGGTACACCCCTTCTATTTCGGGTACCCTACCTCCATATTAACGTGGAGCATCCACGGTGTCTTGATGACTTCTGTGGATATACTGTTCACACTGGTGTAAATTAAATATATTCCAAAATTTTCGGTCAATGTAAATATTAGCCTAGGACAGATATAGGGATAATATATGTATATAACTCCACGTATAGGAGAAAATATAGAAAAGAAAACAAAACAAAAACAACAACGGGTCCCCCCTAGATGATGGATTTATTGCATTTGGGCTACCTTACCTCAATATTGAGGTGGGTTATCTTCAAAGACGGCTTCAAAGACTGCAGTATCCACAGGAATATACAATTGTATTCCACAGTATTTTTCGGTATCAATACCAACTATTTCCCTGCAATGATATATGAAGATAATATGTCCAACTGACTCCCCATATATGAAAGTATACAATATATGGGTATCCCCATAAAGACCAATATAAGTACCGTTTGATGTAGGAGAGGCGACAACCGTCTAGTCACTGTCCATAAATGTCGGCACTCAAAAGTCCTAGGACTGAAAATACAGCCTAATGGTTTCCATCAGGTATCCTGAAGGCAAAAGAAGTCCCTTTAGATGGAATCAAAACATAGCAAAAGTTGTTTAAGTCCCCTGAGGCGTACTTACTTATTGTAGAGAAGGTTTGGAGGAGAAGTAGTCCTGTCATGTCACGGAGAGATAACTCTCCGGACTGACTCTCGGCGTTTCCTTATATGTCAAACCGTGGCCATAAATTCCCGTTGAATATCGCGAGATTACGTGTAATGCAATAATCGGCGCACTGCGATGTCGCCATTTCCGTCTCCCTATCTCGCGGGAAATCTCGCGAGTTTGACGGTGACGTCACATCCGCTCTGATTGTGTATATTGTGGAACATTCCACAGAACCGCCGTCAGTGGCCAACTTCCGCCCTGACTTGCAAATGGGCATGAATACATATCCGCCCACAACTCTAGCGGTCCATAAGTATCACAAAAGAACCGGATGAAAAACGAAAAACAAAAAACAAGAAGAAGAAGGAACTGGATATTTGGCAATGAAAAATCTGATCAAAAATATAATCAGACAGTTATCCAAAGTGGAGACCTTGGAGACTCAAAATTATATATATGTGTAAGTTCCTTATTGTAGAGGGATATATGGTGCCGGTTGACAAAAAAAAGGAAAAATCCTATAAGATATCGCCCCGGCACGGGTGGTGGCGTTTAACTCCCTGGGAATACCCGGGTTTCAGACCTGCAATTCCCGCAAGAATTGTCGGGAATTAATCCAGCTGAAAGACGCATATTTCTCCAGTTGTTCATAGGGACACCCATTCTAGACGGGGAACCCCATTGGAGAATATCTCACCCGTGCCGGGCTCCTAGCCTGTGGGTAATCTCCCCATAAGGAACAAAAATGAAGCCATGCAACCTGCATGGTTGTGGCTCCAGGACCGCTGGCGAACCCCCCAGGTGGGGGGAAGAGAAAAAAAAAAGGGGGGTAGGGATGAAAAAAAAATGGGAAAAATCCCTAAAGAATTTATGTATAGGGGAATACCCTCTGATTTTACTATACCGGAGGAACAGATGTTAGTCGCATCATGCAATCACATAATTTGTTCATAAAAATGAATATAATACATTGTTTGTATAGCAGGTAAATCAATCTTAATAAGCCCACTTGGAGAAATTGTATTTTCCTAAATATGAAATTTGATACTTTTTACTATATATCCTCAGAATACTCAATAAGAGTAAAGGGGGAAGAAAGAAAGCCCCCCATGAGAGGCGTGGAGGGGGAGGGGATTGGGAGAGGAAGGGGGGAGGGGGGAAAGGGAAGGAGAAACTGGAAGGGGGGGGTTAGGAAAAGAAAAGGGAAAAGGGGGGAAAAAAAGGGGGGGAAGGGAGGTTTGGTAATGTAAACCCTGAGGTCCAGGGAAGACATCAAAAGCCTATAGAACAGACAGATGAATGGAGGAAAATCAACGTTTAAGTATTTAAAATGGAGCTAGTGTGGGGGAACCCCATTAGTCCGTCTTCCCGGAGAAAAATCCCTCCAAAAAGGGTCTGTAACTTTCCATTTCATTCAGGCCAGGGGGGGTGGTCGCCCCAAGCCTAGCAATCCAGCGCATTTCCCGCTGGAGTAGCTGCTTGTTCCAATCACCCCCCCTGGCCGGAATATGCACCCTCTCCAGGGCACAAAAGGTTACCTTGGGGGTCCTATATCTGTGGGTGATGGCCATATGTCGGCCAAGTGGCAGATATAAATTACCAATGTTTAGGCTTTGCATATGTTGGCTGATATGTTTCCCCAGTTCTTGTTTGGTCTTCCCAACATAAAAAGCCTTGCATTCACACCGCATCAGATACACAACCCCCTTGGTTTTGTAGTTAACAAAGTGTCTAGGGTGAAATAATTCACCATTGGGGAGCCTAGTAGTTTTACATCTGACTATCACCCTGCACTGGTCACAGTTACCTCAGGGAAATGTCCCTTTGTCCCGGCAGGGATCTTCTCTGTTTGAGCCTTTATATTCACTTTGGACTAAACTGTCCTTCATAGAGGTAGCTCTTCTATAAGTGATCGCTGGGGAAGGTGTTACTATATGTTGAAGAATGGGGTCCTCCCTAATTATCGCCCAATGCTTTTTAGGAATCCCATAGATTTTATCGTGTTCATTAGAATAATTAAGAATTATCCTTGGTGGATTCTTTTGAGAAGCTTCACTTTTTTTAGGGGTCTTAAAAAGTAAATCCTGTCTCTTCATAGTTTGTACTCTGTTGAAGTTTTTCCTGAGACACGTCTTAGAGTATCCCCTTTCGAGGAGTCTCTCCGTTAGTTCACCTGCCTTTTTCCTGAAGTCTCCTTCAGAGGAACAATTTCTCTTAATTCTTAGGTATTGTGAGTATGGAATTGACCTCTTGAGAGGTTCGGGGTGAAAACTAGCTGAATGCAGCAGCGTGTTCCCCGCTGTGGATTTCCTAAATAAGGTTGTTGTTATATGACCCTCATCACTTTTGATGATGGTAATATCTAGGAAGTCCACAGATTTTGAGTCATAGTGCATAGTAAAGAACAGGTTCATGTTGTTCTTATTTAGTTTGGTAAGCCATTCTTCCAGTAGTTCCACCGGACCATCCCATACCAGGAAGATGTCGTCGATGTACCTCTGCCACAAGACAACGTGGCAGAAGTACATCGACAAGTCCTCACTGGTAATGATTTTATGCTCCCGCTCCCCCAGGTACAGGTTCGCGTAGGATGGGGCACAACAGGTCCCCATCGCTACTCCCTGTACCTGGAGGTAGTGGGAGCCTTGAAAAAAGAACACATTATGTTCCAGAATAAATTTCAAAATGTCTAAAATAAAGTCATTATAGTTTTGTTCCTGAAGCCCTCTCTGTTTCAAAATTTTAGTTAGGGCATCTCTGCTATAACTAAAATTTTGAAACAGAGAGGGCTTCAGGAACAAAACTATAATGACTTTATTTTAGACATTTTGAAATTTATTCTGGAACATAATGGGTTCTCTTTTCAAGGCTCCCACTACCTCCAAGAACAGGGAGTAGCGATGGGGACCTGTTGTGCCCCGTCCTACGCGAACCTGTACCTGGGGGAGTGGGAGCACAAAATCATTACCAGTGAGGACTTGTCGATGTACTTCTGCCACGTTGTCTTGTGGCAGAGGTACATCGACGACATCTTCCTGGTATGGGATGGTCCAGTGGAACTACTGAAAGAATGGCTTACCAAACGAAATAAGAACAACATGAACCTGTTCTTTACTATGCACTATGACTCAAAATCTGTGGACTTCCTAGATATTACCATCATCAAAAGTGATGAGGGTCATATAACAACAACCTTATTTAGGAAATCCACAGCGGGGAACACGCTGCTGCATTCAGCTAGTTTTCACCCCGAACCTCTCAAGAGGTCAATTCCATACTCACAATACCTAAGAATTAAGAGAAATTGTTCCTCTGAAGGAGACTTCAGGAAAAAGGCAGGTGAACTAACGGAGAGACTCCTCGAAAGGGGATACTCTAAGACGTGTCTCAGGAAAAACTTCAACAGAGTACAAACTATGAAGAGACAGGATTTACTTTTTAAGACCCCTAAAAAAGTGAAGCTTCTCAAAAGAATCCACCAAGGATAATTCTTAATTATTCTAATAAACACGATAAAATCTATGGGATTCTTAAAAAGCATTGGGCGATACTTAGGGAGGACCCCATTCTTCAACATATAGTAACACCTTCCCCAGCGATCACTTATAGAAGAGCTACCTCTATGAAGGACAGTTTAGTCCAAAGTGAATATAAAGGCTCAAACAGAGAAGATCCCTGCCGGGACAAAGGGACATTTCCCTGCGGTAACTGTGACCAGTGCAGGGTGATAGTCAGATGTAAAACTACTAGGCTCCCCAATGGTGAATTATTTCCCCCTAGACACTTTGTTAACTGCAAAACCAAGGGGGTCGTGTATCTGATGCAGTGTGAATGCAAGGCTTTTTATGTTGGGAAGACCAAACAAGAACTGGGGAAACGTATCAGCCAACATATGCAAAGCCTAAACATTGGTAATTTATATCTGCCACTTGGCCGACATATGGCCATCACCCACAGATACAGGACCCCCAAGGTAACCTTTTGTGCCCTGGAGAGGGTGCATATTCCGGCCAGGGGGGGTGATTGGAACAAGCAGCTACTCCAGCGGGAAATGCGCTGGATTGCTAGGCTTGGGGCGACCACCCCCCCTGGCCTGAATGAAATGGAAAGTTACAGACCCTTTTTGGAGGGATTTTTCTCCGGGAAGACGGACTAATGGGGTTCCCCCACACTAGCTCCATTTTAAATACTTAAACGTTGATTTTCCTCCATTCAACTGTCTGTTCTATAGGCTTTTGATGTCTTCCCTGGACCTCAGGGTTTACATTACCAAACCTCCCTTCCCCCCTTTTTTTCCCCCTTTTCCCTTTTCTTTTCCTAACCCCCCCCCTTCCAGTTTCTCCTTCCCTTCCCCCCCTCCCCCCCTTCCTCTCCCACTCCCCTCCCCCTCCACACCTCTCATGGGGGGCTTTCTTTCTTCCCCCTTTACTCTTATTGAGTATTCTGAGGATATATAGTAAAAAGTATCAAATTTCATATTTAGGAAAATACAATTTCTCCAAGTGGGCTTATTAAGATTGATTTACCTGCTATACAAACAATGTATTATATTCATTTTTATGAACAAATTATGTGATTGCATGATGCGACTAACATCTGTTCCTCCGGTATAGTAAAATCAGAGGGTATTCCCCTATACATAAATTCTTTAGGGATTTTTCCCATTTTTTTTCATCCCTACCCCCCTTTTTCCCTACCCCCCTTTTTTTTTCTCTTCCCCCCACCTGGGGGGTTTGCCAGCAGTCCTGGAGCCACAACCATGCAGGTTGCATGGCTTCATTTTTGTTCCTTATGGGGAGATTACCCACAGGCTAGGAGCCCGGCACGGGTGAGATATTCTCCAATGGGGTTCCCCGTCTAGAATGGGTGTCCCTATGAACAACTGGAGAAATATGCGTCTTTCAGCTGGATTAATTCCCGACAATTCTTGCGGGAATTGCAGGTCTGAAACCCCGGGTATTCCCAGGGAGTTAAACGCCACCACCCGTGCCGGGGCGATATCTTATAGGATTTTTCCTTTTTTTTGTCAACCGGCACCATATATCCCTCTACAATAAGGAACTTACACTTAAGTATGGGGTAGTATGGTGGCTTTCAAAAGACTCTTAGACTTACATCTCAAGGATCAGAACATTCAGGGGTATGTGAGATGATTACAGCCACACACAGCCACACACACCTACACAGGTTGAACTAGATGGACTATTGTCTTTATTCAACCTCACCTACTATGTAACTATGTAACTATGTAACTATGTAACTATATATATAATTTTGAGTCTCCAAGGTCTCCACTTTGGATAACTGTCTGATTATATTTTTGATCAGATTTTTCATTGCCAAATATCCAGTTCCTTTTTCTTCTTGTTTTTTGTTTTTCGTTTTTCATCCGGTTCTTTTGTGATACTTATGGACCGCTAGAGTTGTGGGCGGATATGTATTCATGCCCATTTGCAAGTCAGAGCGGAAGTTGGCCACTGACGGCGGTTCTGTGGAATGTTCCACATTATACACAATCAGAGCGGATGTGACGTCACCGTCAAACTCGCGAGATTTCCCGCGAGATAGGGAGATGGAAATGGCGACATCGCAGTGCGCCGATTATTGCATTACACGTAATCTCGCGATATTCAACGGGAATTTATGGCCACGGTTTGACATATAAGGAAACGCCGAGAGTCAGTCCGGAGAGTTATCTCTCCGTAACATGAACAGGACTACTGCTCCTCCAAACCTTCTCTACAATAAGTAAGTACGCCTCAGGGGACTTAAACAACTTTTGCTATGTTTTGATTCCATCTTTTGCCTTCAGGATACCTGATGGAAACCATTAGGCTGTATTTTCAGTCCTAGGACTTTTGAGTGCCGACATTTATGGACAGTGACTAGACGGTTGTCGCCTCTCCTACATCAAACGGTACTTATATTGGTCTTTATGGGGATACCCATATATTGTATACTTTCATATATGGGGAGTCAGTTGGACATATTATCTTCATATATCATTGCAGGCAAATAGTTGGTATTGATACCGAAAAATACTGTGGAATACAATTGTATATTCCTGTGGATACTGCAGTCTTTGAAGCTGTCTTTGAAGATAACCCACCTCAATATTGAGGTAAGGTAGCCCAAATGCAATAAATCCATCATCTAGGGGGGACCCGTTGTTGTTTTTGTTTTGTTTTCTTTTCTATATTTTCTCCTATACGTGGAGTTATATACATATATTATCCCTATATCTGTCCTAGGCTAATATTTACATCGACCGAAAATTTTGGAATATATTTAATTTACACCAGTGTGAACAGTATATCCACAGAAGTCATCAAGACACCGTGGATGCTCCACGTTAATATGGAGGTAGGGTACCCGAAATAGAAGGGGTGTACCATACATTCCATTGTGGTTAATGGATATATTTATTCTATCTGTGTCTTGTTGTTTTTTTCATCAGGATTTATTACTCGCTAAGTCCTGAAAGCACCCCCGTTGGAGGATAACTATTTCAAAGTTGTTAGGAATTTTTTCCTTGTTTTTACTCCTGGATAGAACCTGTTCTCTTCCCCTGTTTCACATATCAAGCTTTTGATCATCACAACAGGTGAATTGATCTTAAGTCTTCTATATACAGGGAATTAAATTCTATGAAATTCACCTCGTTGATAATGAATTATTATCTTTAGGTAAAGAAGATTATGATATAATACCTGACTCTAGCTCGTACCCTGTGGGATTATAATAGATATCCCCCTTTTCTGGACAAATATTTGTGGCTCTTGGTCTCTGCAGGTATGTGAACTCCTACCATGTGGTATTCTCTCTCCTTCTTTTTGATTTATTTATGTTTATTTTTATATTTATTTTCATTTTATATAGGGTGAAAGATAAGGTTTTTGGCTTATTGATGGCAACTTAGCCATAAATACTTTCTTAATAAGGTGGAATAATATGCTGTCGCAACTGCAAAAAGTACTTATGTAAATGACTTGGTATATAATATGTAAATGTGTTATATTGCTTTGTCTTTTCTCTGATTTATTTCTGGCATGTGATTATGCTTTTCAGGAACATACACCGATTTCCTGAGGAAGATCCTTGTATTATACAATACTTCGAAACGCGTTGGACTCTGTTGTACACCTGTATACTGTATTGTATTATATGCTTATTTCTATTGCTATATATACAATATAACTTACCTTGATGATCTTTATTATAATCACTTTTTTTCAATAAATTATATTTTAATTATAATTTAAAACAAATTTTTCCTATGAGGAATATTTATTGGTTACCTTTAAAGTCCCACCCACCCAAGGGGGTTCTCTTTTTACAATTCTTAACGGGATTATGGTAACACTTTACCTGGAAACTACCTACATACTTTTACAAAATAACTGCATTTGGTCTCCAAAGATCTGAAAAAAATGTAGTCAAAATTACTGTATTTTTGTCTTTTAGAGCCTTAAAAAGCCGGTTTTAGACAAGATTTGTCTAAAACCGGCCATTTGGGCTCCAATGGCCTGAAAAAAAATTTTGGTCAAAATGACTCTATTTTGGTCTCCAGGTGTCTACAAAGCTTTTTTTAGCCAAAATAACTGCATTTGGTCACCAAAGGTCTGACAAACTTTTTTAGTCAAAAGGACTGTATTTTTGTCTTTTAGAGTCTTAAAAATCCGGTTTTAGACAAGATAACTGCACTTGGTCTCCAATGGTCTGAATTTTTTTTTTTGTCAAAATCGATGTTTTAGGATTCTGTGGCTGAAGGTACATTAGGCATTCACAGGATACAGAAGTAAGTGTCGGCCATAAAAGTCCCCAAAAATTAGCCTGACAGCTAAGAACGTAGTATTTGGTGGCTGAAGGTACATTAGGCATTCACAGGGAACACAAGTAAGTATTGGCCTGTATAGGCCCCAAAAATTAGCCCACATGGGTTTAACTGACAGCTAAGAATGTAGTATTCTGTGACTGAAGGTAAGTGTCAGGTAAACCCATGTGGGCTAATTTCTGGGGCCTTTTATGGCCGACACTTACTTCTGTATCCTGTGAATGCCTAATGTACCTTTTGCCACAGAATACTACGTTCTTAGCAGTCAGGTAAACCCATGTGAGCTAATTTTTGGGGCCTATAGAGGCCGACACTTACTTGAGTATAAATTACTTACTTGAGTGTGAATGCCTGATGTACCTTCAGCCACAGAATTCTACGTTCTTAGCTGTCAGTAAAACCCATGTGGCTAATTTTTGGGGACTATACAGGCCAACACTTACTTCTGTATCCTGTGAATGCATAATGTACCTTCAGCCACCAAACACTACATTCTTAACTGTCAGGTAAACCCATGTGAGCTAATTTTTAGGGCCTATACATGCCGACACTTACTTCTGTATACTGTGTTAATGCCTAATGTACCTCTAGCCATCAAATACTACGCACTTTGCTGTCAGTTAAACCCATGTGAGCTATTTTTTGGGGCCTATACAGGAAGACACAAACTTCTCAAAAAGAAAGCCAACAAATAAAGGAAAAGCCAAAAGCCTACCATCCTCCCTGGATGGGAGACCAGGCGGTCTCCCATCCAGGTACTAACCAGGCCCAACCCTGATTATCTTTAGAGATCAGACGAGATTGGGCACATTCAGGGTGATGTGGCCGTAGGCGATCACCAATGCCACCCTCGACCCCTTTGAACTTGGCCATGGCAAGATGGCACCTCATGAGAAACAAAAAGAAAGCCAACGAATAAAGGAAAAGCCAAAAGCCTACAGCACCTGGTATTCCCAGGCAGTCTCCCATGCTGGTACTAAACAGGCCTGACCCTGCTTAGCTTCCGAGATCAGACGAGATTGGGCGCGTTCAGGGTGATGTGGCCATAGGCGATCTCTACTGCCACACTCGACCCCTTTGAACTTGGCCATGGCAAGATGGCACCTCAGGAGAAACAAAAAGAAAGCCAACGAATAAAGGAAAAGCCAAAATTCTACCACACCTGGTATTCCCAGGCGGTCTCCCACCCAGGAACTAACCAGGCCCGACCCTGCTTAGCTTCCGAGATCAGACGAGAGCGGGTGCGTTCAGGGTGATGTGGCCGTAGGCTATCACCATTGCCACCCTCGACCCCTTTGAACTTGGCCATGGCAAGATGGCACCTCTGGAGAAACAAAAATAAAGCCAACAAATAAAGGAAAAGCCAAAAGCCTACAGCACCTGGTATTCCCAGGTGGTCTCTCATCCAGGTACTAACCGGGCCCAACCCTGCTTAGCTTTTGAGATCAGACGAGATCTGGTGTGCACAGGGTGATGTGGCCGTAGGCCATCACCAGTGCCACCCTCGACCCCTTTGAACTTGGCCATGGCAAGATGGCACCTAAGGAGAAACAAAAAGAAAGTCAACAAATAAAGGAAAAGCCTACAGCACCTGGTATTCCTAGGCGGTCTCCCATTCAGGTACTAACCAGGCCTGACCCTGCTTAGCTTCCAAGATCGGACGAGATCGGGCGCGTTCAGGTTGATGTGGCTGTTGGCGATCACCACTGCCACCCTTGACCCCTTTGAACTTGGACATGGCAGGATGGCACCTCAGTAGAAACAAAAAGAAAGCCAATGAATAAAGGAAAAGCCAAAAGCCCACAGCACCTGGGTTTCCCAGTGTAATGTTCCGGTACCTTTGGTACCCTAAATTACACTTTCCACAAGTGTATGCGCCCCACCATTTACTTTTGGAAAGGTGCGCATACACCTTTAAGACTGGAGCTGTCATCACCCAGCGCCTGACTAGATGGCTATTTAAAGCGCCGGTTCTCACTCACATGTGTTCGTTCAAACACCCTTACCTGGATGCTAACCTTGCTTGAAGCTTCCATGCTTGCAAGCTTACCTCGCTGACGGAACCTTGCCGCGCTGATCCCTGTATCCCGCTACTGGATCATCCACCTCTCCTGAACCACCCTTCGGCTGTATCGCTAATAGTGCTAAGTACCCCGCAGGGGAATTCTCTATAAACTTATACTAAGCTTACACTATCTAGCTCTGCATAGTAAAGACTGTTTATCACATCTGCATAACTAGATTGCTAGCTCTTGAGACTACTGCTACTTTTCTGCACTGGGTTGATCTCTTTTGTATGTCCACTTGCTATTCTGTCATCTGCTACCATACAACATTGCTAAACCTTCCTGCATCCATCTGCTACTGTCTCACCTTCAAGTGTCTATCACCTACCACCTCCACTCAACCTATCCCTCAACCTTCATCATTGTGTTACCACATACATAAAGTCATTCTAGGAACCAGCTTGCTAATTGTGTGTATTTACTGGCTGAAATAAGACCTTCCACACATGATGAGTCATTGAGGTTGGGAATGGTATCTCAGCATATCTCTTACATGACTACTGACGTGGAACTATTTCTTCAGCTGAAAATCCACACCATATAAGAAATGCAGGAGCGTTACAGATTGAACGAACCAAAAAATGGATTCAGCAGAAATAACCACTCAGGTGACACAATTAAAACAGCAAGTATCTGCGTTAATGCACGCACTTGCTGAATTAAAAGAAGACAATCAGGCTCTGTCGCAGCAGGTAATTAGACTGACACAACTTACCTCTGCTCAGTCCCCTGAACCCAAGATAAATCCCCCTTTGGTATTTACAGGCGATCGCAAAAAATTTTGCGAATTTAAAAACGCATGTGAGTTACTTTTTTTGCTAAAACCTCGTACCTACCTTACTGATCACATTAAGGTTTGTACTATTATTTCTTACCTATCAAGCGATCCTCGAGCCTGGGCAGATTCTCTTTTTGAGAAAAACGACCAGCTTCTCAACTCCTATGCCTTGTTCCTGGCAGAGCTCACTAGCCTATATGATGACCCCAATAGGCAGAGTACTGCTTATCTTCAGTTAAGATCCTTGAAACAAGGAAGGAGGCCTGTAGAAGACTTTGTCGCAGAGTTCAAGAGATGGACCCTTGATTCAGAATGGAATGATGCATCTCTGAAAACCCAATTTAGGCTTGGCCTATCAGAAGCCGTTAAGGACGAGCTCGCTCGAGCGGATCTGCCAAAAACCCTGGATGCATTAATACAACTCAGTATTACCATAGATAGAAGACTACGAGAAAGAAAGGCTGAAAAGATGGGAATGCCATTATCCGTTTCCTCTCGGAGTCTGGCCGTTCCTATGGAGGTAGGAACCATACGCCCACCGCTATCAACTATGGAAAAAGCCAAAAGACGAAATGAAAATCTCTGCTTGTACTGTGCATCCCTGGATCACAAGATAAACGTCTGTCCCCTAGTCAACAAAAAGAAGGGTGAGTGTTCACATGTCTCCCTAGGAGGATTGACAACTTCATTCACTAACCCCTACATTTCTGTTTTTTTGACATTACAGTGGGACCAGAACAGGATTACTACTAAGGCCATGATTGACACAGGATCTTGTGGAAATTATATGGATATATGTTTTGCTGCTTTAAATAAAATTCCTATTATTTCTAAACTCAAACCTGTCTCAGTAAGTCTTATTACCGGTGTTCCGTTATCCTCTGGTCCGATCACCGATCAGACACAAGCACTTCTAGTCACTATTAACGAGTCTCATAGGGAGACTTCTACCTTCGATTTAATACCATCACCCCACTTTCCCATTGTGTTGGGACTTCCCTGGTTGCACACACACCAACCAACCATAGATTGGAAGAAACGGTCCTTGACCTTCCCTTCTTGTTATTGCGAGGAAACGTGTAACCTCCCGTTTTCCGGGAAGATTCTGTCTGTGGTGACAGATGAGATTGCACCACTATGTTATCAGGATCTTTCTGAGGTTTTTCTTGAGAAAAATGCTCAAGCATTACCTCCTCATCGAGACTATGATTGTAGCATTGATCTACTCCCAAATAGCAAATTGCCGTTCGGTCATGTTTATCCTCTTTCACAGGATGAACTTGCCCATCTCAAAACCTATTTGGATGAGAACTTGGAAAAAGGTTTTATTAGACCTTCCACTTCTTCCACAGCAGCAGGACTCTTTTTTGTTCGCAATAAAGACTCAAGTCTCAGACCTATCATCGACTACAGGAAATTGAATGCTATCACAATAAAAGATCGCTATCCTCTACCGCTTATCCCTGAGCTCATTGAGCAGGTGCGTGGAGCTACCTATTTTTCAAAATTAGACCTGAAAGGAGCATACAATCTCATTCGAATCCGTGATGGACACGAGTGGAAGACTGCATTCAGAACTAGATACGGATTGTTCGAATATCTTGTGATGCCATTCGGCCTATGCAATGCCCCTGCAGTTTTCCAACGATTTATAAACAATATTTTTAAAGACTTACTAGATGTCTGTGTTGTGGTATATCTGGATGATATACTTATATATTCACGGACCCTGTCTGAACACATAAGACATGTAAGACTTGTATTATCGAGATTGCTTGCACATAATCTTTATGTGAAGCTGAAGAAATGCTTGTTCCATAAAGATGAGGTACTCTTTCTAGGCTACATCATATCCAAAACAGGAATCGAGATGACATGAGTAAAATATCCTGCATTCAGGATTGGCCTACACCAA
This sequence comes from Pelophylax lessonae, assembly GCF_965119305.1. Lineage (NCBI taxonomy): Eukaryota > Metazoa > Chordata > Amphibia > Anura > Ranidae > Pelophylax > Pelophylax lessonae. Next base: position 395,119,003 of record NC_138771.1, read on the forward strand.
CTACACGCAAGGCGCTACAGCGATTCCTGGGATTTTCAAATTTCTACAGGAAGTTCATAAAAAACTTTTCTGCTATTGTGAGACCCCTCACACAACTCACTAGCATAAAAATACCATTTAAATGGTCAGAAGAAGCAAATAAGGCTTTCCACTTGTTAAAGACAAGGTTTACTTCCGCTCCCATATTACGCCATCCAGACCCATCCCTCCAATACATTCTGGAGGTAGATGCGTCAAACATGGCAGTAGGAGCAATACTCTCCCAACGACCTACCCACACTTCACCACTTCATCCAGTCGCTTTTTTTTCTAAATCCCTGAGCAGTCCCGAGATAAATTACCCCGTGGGTGAAAAGGAACTGCTTGCTATAAAATTGGCTCTGGAGAATTGGCGACATTTACTCGAAGGCACCCAACTACCAATAATTATATACACGGACCATAAAAACCTCCAATATCTTCAGACTAGCAAAACTCTCTTGCATCGACAGGTACGATGGTCACTATTCTTTCTAAGGTTTAACTTCCTAGTGACCTACACACCTGCAGATAAGAACAAAAAGGGGGATACACTATCACGACTAACTGAAGAAAACTACTTTGAAATCCCTTCCGTTCCTATAATACCTCACAAACGCATTATTGGAGTTGTCCGTTCCTTAAAGGAAGAGGTTCTGCATGGTATAAGTTTGGATTCACCCCCACCACAACTAAATACTGATGCAGAAGGCTTCCTCTACTACAACAACAAACTTTACATACCACCTACCCTACGCACCAAGATCTTGGAATTATCGCATGATGTGCCTATGGCAGGACATATGGGTATGACAAAGACTTTCAATTTGATTTCTCGACAATTCTGGTGGCCTGACATGAAAAAATCTATACAAAAATTCGTCTCTTCATGCAATGTCTGTGCCAGGTCCAAAATTGACACTACGAGACCATCCGGTCTACTATGCAGTCTACCAATACCCCAAACTCCATGGGAGGTTTTGTCATTGGACTTCATCGTAGAATTGCCTCCTTCCAAAGGATTTAATACCATCTTGGTGTCAGTGGACCATCTGACAAAGATGGCACATTTCATTGCTATTCGCAGACTACCTTCGTCCAAACAAATGGCAGAACTCCTGATGAAACATGTCTTCAGATTACATGGTATCCCAAAAACTCTTCTGTCTGACCGTGGATCCCAATTTATTTCTAAATTCTGGCAAGAACTATGTCACATACTACGGATTTAGCGGAAGCTCACTTCTCCTTACCATCCGCAGACCAACGGACAGACTGAAAGAGTCAACCAATGCATCGAGCAGTATTTACGTTGTTACACTTCTTACCAACAGGATGATTGGTTGGATCTTCTCCCCCTGGCAGAATTTGCCTACAACAACGCAACTCACAGTACAACCAAGCAGAGTCCGTTCTACTTGAACTATGGGTTCCATCCCTCTATTCTCCCTCCACGCATCCTTCCTTCAAATAACCCAGTAGCCTTAGACTATCTTACCCAAATAAAGGATTCTCTGGGTTTACTAAATACTACCATTGCACACGCTCACAGTCAACAAAAGAAGTACTATGATCTTCGTAGAAGACCTTCTCCACAGTATACTATCGGGGACCTCGTTTGGCTCTCAACAAAAAACTTGAGACTGAAGATCCCTAGCAAAAAGCTTGGACCTCTGTTCTTGGGACCTTTCCCAATCAAGAAACTGTGCAGTGCAGCTTACATTGCCAATGGACCTAAAAATCCATCCCATTTTCCATGTGTCGCTACTAAAACCCCATGTTCCGGACCAAGGAATAAGGCCTAATATTCCACCTCCCCCTCCTGTACAAGTTGAAGGTGGAGAAGAATACGAGATAAAAGAGATTCTGGATTCTCGTATCTACAGAAGACTTCAGTACTTGGTTAGATGGAAGAACTATGGGCCCCAAGACGACACCTGGCTAAACACCTCTGACATACATGCCCCTAGATTAATCCGCAATTTTCATGCGAGATACCCAGACAAACCAGCTCCAGAGGCCTTCAGGAGCAGGCCTTAAGGGGGGGGGTATTGTAATGTTCCGGTACCTTTGGTACCCTAAATTACACTTTCCACAAGTGTATGCGCCCCACCATTTACTTTTGGAAAGGTGCGCATACACCTTTAAGACTGGAGCTGTCATCACCCAGCGCCGGACTAGATGGCTATTTAAAGCGCCGGTTCTCACTCACATGTGTTCGTTCAAACACCCTTACCTGGATGCTAACCTTGCTTGAAGCTTCCATGCTTGCAAGCTTACCTCGCTGACGGAACCTCGCCGCGCTGATCCCTGTATCCCGCTACTGGTTCATCCGCCTCTCCTGAACCACCCTTCGGCTGTATCGCTAATAGTGCTAAGTACCCCGCAGGGGAATTCTCTATAAACTTATACTAAGCTTACACTATCTAGCTCTGCATAGTAAAGACTGTTTATCACATCTGCATAACTAGATTGCTAGCTCTTGAGACTACTGCTACTTTTCTGCACTGGGTTGATCTCTTTTGTATGTCCACTTGCTATTCTGTCATCTGCTACCATACAACATTGCTAAACCTTCCTGCATCCATCTGCTACTGTCTCACCTTCAAGTGTCTATCACCTACCACCTCCACTCAACCTATCCCTCAATCTTCATCATTGTGTTACCACATACATAAAGTCATTCTAGGAACCAGCTTGCTAATTGTGTGTATTTACTGGCTGAAATAAGACCTTCCACACATGATGAGTCATTGAGGTTGGGAATGGTATCTCAGCATATCTCTTACATGACTACTGACGTGGAACTATTTCTGCAGCTGAAAATCCACACCATATAAGAAACGCAGGAGCGTTACACCCAGGTGGTCTCCCATCCAGGTACTAACCAGGCTTGACCCTGCTTAGCTTCCAAGTTCGTTCGGACAAGATCAGGCACGTTCAGGGTGATGTGGCCGTAGGCGATCACCACTGCCACCCTCGACCCCTTTTAACTTGGCCATGGCAAGATGGCACCTCAGGAGAAACAAAAAGAAAGCCAACGAATAAAGGAAAAGCCAAAAGCCTACAGCACCTGGTATTCCCAGGTGGTCTACCATCCAGGTATTAACCAGGCCTGACCCTGCTTAGCTGCACCTGGTGTTCCCAGGTGGTCTCCCATCCAGGTATTAACCAGGCCCGACCCTGCTTAGCTTCTGAGATCAGACGAGATCGGGGGTGTTCAGGGTGATGTGGCTGTAGGCCATCACCACTGCCACCCTCGACCCCTTTGAACTTGGCCATGGCAAGATGGCAACTCAGGAGAAACAAAAAGAAACCCAACGAATAAATGAAAAGCCAAAAGCCTACAGCAACTGGTATTCCCAGGCGGTCTCCAATCCAGGTACTAACCTGGCCTGACCCTGCTTAGCTTCTGAGATCAGACGAGATTGGGCGCGTTCAGGGTGATGTGGCCGTAGGCGATCACCACTGCCACCCTCGACCCCTTTGAACTTGGCCATGGCAAGATGGCACCTCAGGAGAAACATAAAGAAAGCCAATGAATAAAGGAAAAGCCAAAAGCCTACAGCACCTGGTATTCCCAGGCGGTCTACCATCCAGGTCCTAACCAGGCCTGACCCTGCTTAGCTTCCAAGATCAGACGAGATCGGTCGCTTTCATTGAAGAACGTAGTATATTTGATGGCTGGAGGCTAATTAGGCATTCACACAGCATACAGAAGTAAGTGTTGGCCTGTATAGGCCCCAAAAAATAGCTCACATGGGTTTAACTGACAGCAAAGAACGTAGTATTTGATGGCTAGAGGTACATTAGGTATTCACACTGTATACAGAAGTAAGTGTATAGGCCCCAAAAATTAGCTCACATGGGTTTACCTGCCAGTTAAAAATGTAGTATTTGGTGGCTGAAGGTACATTAGGCATTCACAGGATACAGAAGTAAGTGTCGGCCTGTTTAGGCCCCAAAAATTAGCTCACACGGGTTTTAATTTCATATGGGTGAATGACTATATTTATCTTTTAGAGACTTAAAAATCCGGTTTTAGACAAGAGTTGTCTAAAACCGGCCTTTGGGCTCCAATGGCCTGAAAATTTTTTTTGGTTAAAATGACTCAATTTCGGTCTTCAATTGTCTAAAAAGCCTTTTGTAGTCAAAATAATTGCATCTGGTCACCAAAGGTCTGAAAAAACAATTTAGTCAAAATGACTGCATGTCAGCCCCTCACAGGCAAAGAGACGTAGGTCTACGTCGCTAGCCTGTGAGGGTCTAGGGAGCGAGCGCGCGCCTCCGGAGGCATGCTCCCGCTCCCGTGTGGTCACGGACCCCCCCACACGTGTGACCGGCGGACCCGATGTCCGCCGGTCACTCTGCGATCGCTGCTGCAGAGGGAGAAAGTCAGGCAGCTTGTGTAAACAAGCCGCTTGTCATTCTCCCCTGTGTAGAAACTGCGATCACACGGTTCTACTAGGTAGAACCGTTGATCACTGTTTCTGCAGCTCAACAGACAGCCAATCACAGTTAGAATCACGCCCCTAGGAACACACACAGCCCCTCCCTCTCAAATAAAGTTAACCCCTTCACTACCAGTGTCATTTTGCAGTAACAGTGCATATGTATAGCACTGATTTCTGCAGTAATGTCACTGGTAACCCCAAAAGTGTCAAAAATGTCAGTCAAGGGTCCGATCTGTCCGCCGCAATGTCGCAGATCGCCGCCATTACGTGTTAAAAAAAACAACAAAAATGACAAAAATCTTTCCCTTTGTTAGTAAACGCGATAACTTTTGCGCAAACTAATCAAAATACGCTTTTTGCGATTTTTTTTACCAAACATATGTAGCATAAAACAAATTGGCCGAAAATGTTAAAACATTTTGATTTTTACATTTTTTTGGGGGGGAATTTCATATAAAAAATGTGAAAAATATTGCTATTTTTGCAAAATTGACGCTCTTTTTTTGTTTATAGCGCATGATCAAAAAATCGCACAGGTGATCAAATACCACCAAAAGAAAGCTCTGTTTGTGGGAAAAAAAGGACGTCAAATTCGTTTAAGTACAGCGTCGCACAACAGCGCAATTGTCCGTTAAAGTCACGCAGTGCCGAATCGCAAAATACCGCCTGGTCAGGAAGGGGGTAAAATCTTCCGGGGCTTAAGTGGTTAAAAAGCCGGTTTTAGACAAGATTTGTCTAAAACCGGCCATTTGGGCTCCAACGGCCTGAAAAAATGTTTTGGTCAAAATGACTCTATTTTGGTCTCCAAGTGTCTAAAAAGCCTTTTTAAGTCAAAATAACTGCATTTGCTCACCAAAGGTATGAAAAAAATTTTTAGTCCAAATGAATATATTTTTGTCTGTTAGAGCCTTAAAAAGCCGGTTTTAGACAAGATTTTAGACATTTGGCTCAAATGGCCTGAAAAACATTTTTTGGTCAAAATGACTCTATTCTGGTCTCCAAGTGTCTAAAAAGCCTTTTTTAGTCAAAATAACTGCATTTGGTCACCAAAGGTCTGAAAAAAATTATTCAAATTGACTTTATTTTTGTCTTTTATAGCCTCAAAAAGCCGGTTTTAGACAAGATTTTATACATGTGGGCTCCAATGGCCTGAAAAATTTTTTTGGTCAAAATGACTCTATTTTGGTCTCCAAGTGTCGAAAAAGCCTTTTTTAGTATAAATAACTGCATTTGGTCACCAAAGTTCTGAAAAAAATTTAGTCAAAATGAATGTATTTTTGTCTTTTAGAGCCTTAAAAAGCCGGTTTTAGACAAGATTTTAGACATTTGGCTCCAATGGCCTGAAAAAAATGTTTTGGTCAAAATGACTTTATTTTGGTCTCCCACTGTCTAAAAAGCCTTTTTTAGTCAAAATAACTGCATTTGGTCCCCAAAGGTCTGAAAAAAAACATTGGTCAGAATGACTGTATTTTTGTCTTTTGGAACCTTAAAAAGCCAGTTTTAGACAAGATTTTAGACATTTGGGCTCCAATGGCCTGAAAACATTTTTGTGGTCAAAATGACTCTATTTTGGTCTCCAAGGGTCTAAAAAGCCTTTTTTATTCAAAATAACAGCATTTGGTCACCAAAGGTCTGAAAAATTTTAGTCAAAATGACTGTATTTTTGTCTTTTAGAGCCTCAAAAAGCCGGTTTTAGACAAAATTTGACTAAAACCAGCCATTTAGGCTCCAATGGACTGAAAAAATGTTTTGGTCAAAATGACTCTATTTTGGTCTCCAAGTGTCTAAAAAGCCTTCTTTAGTCAAAATAACTGCATTTAGTCACCAAAGGTCTGACTGTATCAAAATGACTGTATTTTTGTCTTTTAGAGTCTTTAAAAGCCGGTTTTAGATAAGATAACTGCATGTGGTCTCCAATGGTCTGAAATTTTTTTTGTCAAAATGAATGTATTTAGTATTCTGTGGCTGAAGGTACATTAGGCATTCACAGGATACAGAAGTAAGTGTTGGCCATAAAAGTCCCCAAAAATTAGCCTGACAGCTAAGAACGTAGTATTTGGTGGCTGAAGGTACATTAGGCATTCACAGGGTACAGAAGGAAGTGTCGGCCTGTATAGGCCCCAAAAATTAGCCCACATGGGTTTAACTGACAGCTAAGAACGTAGTATTCTGTGGCTGAAGGTGAGTGTCAGGTAAACCCATGTGGGCTAATTTCTGGGGCCTTTTATGGCCGACACTTACTTCTGTATCCTGTGTGAATGCCTAATGTACCTTCAGCCACAGAATACTATGTTCTTAGCTGTCAGTTAAACCCATGTGAGCTAATTTTTGGGGCCTATACATGCCGACACTTACTTCTGTACACTGTGTAAATGCCTAATGTACCTCTAGCCATCAAATACTACTTTCTTTGCTATCAGTTAAACCCATGTGAGCTATAAGTAAAATTTTGTCAAAATGACTATTTTTGTCTTTTAGAGCCTTAAAAAGCCGGTTTTAGACAAGAGTTGTCTAAAACCGGCCATTTGGGCTCCAATGGCCTGAACAAAAAATCTTTTGGTCAAAATGACTCAATTTTGGTCTCCAATTGTCTAAAAAGCCTTTTGTAGTCAAAATAACTGCATTTGGTCGCCAAAGGTCTGAAAAAACAATTTAGTCAAAATGACTGTATTTTTGTCTTTTAGACCCTTAAAATGCCGGTTTTAGACAAGATAACGGCATTCGGGCTCCAATGGCCTGAACAATATTTTTTGGTCAAAGTGACTCTTTTTTGGTCTCCAAGTGTCTTAAAAGCCCTTTTTAGTCAAAATAACAGCATTTGGTCACCAAAGGTCTGAAAAAAGTTTAGTCAAAGTGACTATAATTTTGTCTTTTAGAGCCTTAAAAAGCCAGTTTTAGACAAGATTTTAGACATTTGGGCTTCAATGGCCTGAAATTTTTTTTGGTCAAAATGACTCTATTTTGGTCTCCAAGTGTCTAAAAATCCTTTTTTAGTCAAAATAACTGCATTTGGTCACCAAAGGTCTGACATTTTTTTTAGTCAAAATGACTGTAATTTTGTCTTTTAGAGTCTTAAAAAGCCGGTTTTAGACAAGATAACTGCATTTTGCTCTCCAATGGCCTGAAATTTTTTTTGGTCAAAATGACTAATTGACAAGTGTCTAAAAATCCTTTTTTAGTCCAAATATCGGCATTTGGTCACCAAAGGTCTGAACATTTTTTTAATCAAAATGACTGTATTTTTTTCTTTTAGAGCTGTTGCCATATGGAGTTTAGGCGTAATTTCCCTTACCGTGTTGTGATGATGAGGAGATTATGTTTAAATCTCCATTGTAGAGATTGTAAATATTTATGTAAATATATACATGTATGAGATATTGAGTTTTGGATTTTACATCTAGTTGAGATAGGATTGTCAATTATATGCAGCTGGGTGACTTCCTTTAGCAGTCAGTTATAGGAACCGGTTTAACCAGTCCATTTAAAATGCAGGCAACTGCTGTTTACATATAAACAACTATGGATAGTATCATCCGGTGATTACATCTTTGGAAGTGAAACTTTCTGGAGCCAGGGCACCACAGGTAGGAGTGAATTCCCCCCAACAGAAAAGGAGTGGTTAGAAAGAGGCGTAACTATGGGAGGGGGAAATGGTCCAATCTGGGAGGAGATACGCCCACAGGAAGTGAGAGAGCAAGATAGCTGAACCAATGAGAATTGCCCTATACAAGGCTATGGGAGATGGGTCTATATTAGGTTCGGTGAGAGAGGGTGACTTCCTGTTTGGCATGGGAGAGCGAGAGCCATCACTAGAGGTAATTATGGATTAAGGATTAAGGGTTTACATTGTATATTTTATTTGTGTGTCGGTCATAGTGTGTGTATATGAGTCTATACTCTATGCATTGTATTTGTTGAGTTAAACTAGGAATATTTTACATTTTGTAGTATGTACAATAGTTGGATTGATGTAAATTAAGTAGGCTTTGCAAACCTTATACAAATAAATAATTGCTGTGTTAAAGTTTTCATTCAGTCATAGAACTCTCATTATTAACCCAAATATTGTCTGAGATAAATTAACTCTCATATATTTTTGGTAACATAATTGGCAACCATGAAACATTGAACAGTCTGAAAATATTGAATACAGCAAATTTGTGTAAGGTTATTGAGCTGGATTTAAACTGAGGCAGTTTCCCGGTAGTCTGAAGGCCACAACAATTAATCTAGGAAAAACAATGAAAAATTGTTTTAGTGGGTATTAGAAAAGATACACCACAGAGTTTTTTTTAAGAAAAAAAATTTCCCATAATTATGGTTAAATATATCAGATTAACTTTTACATACTGGTCAATGTAATTGGGAGGATATATCTTTAAAGGGAAAATTTTGTTTTTTATTGTTTGTTTTGTTCTGTGGAAGCTTACCAAGCATCATTTCTTGCGGTGGCTACATGAATGAAGTTGTTATTTGAAAACCACTGAAAGGGTGTCGTTTTTATTGTTGAGTTTTGAAAAATCTCACAATTTCTAGTTTTTGTTGTTAAAGACACATAGGATTAGCTTGATTCAGGCTTCCTCTGGTGTTCTTTTATTGAGGAAAAAGTTCAACAAATCGATGGGTGGTTTTAAAAGTTTTTTTCTTCAATTTTTAATATTTTGGTTTTTGTTTTTAAAGACACAAAGGATTAGCTTGATGCAGGCTTCCTCTGGTGTTCTTTTGTTGAGGAAAAAGTTCAACAAATTGGTGTTCTTGGTTTTAATAGTTTTTTCTTCAAGTTTTTTTAATATTTTGGTGTTTTTGTTATTTGTCTTTTAACTATTTTGTTTGTTTTCAAGACACAAAGGACTAGCTTGATCCAGGCGTTCTCTTGTGTTCTTTGTTGACAAGTTTCAACAAGTCTTAGTCGGTTTTAATTTTTTATTATTGTATTTTTGTTTTTAAACTTTGTATCATTATTTTTTTTGTGGTTTGTGTTTTTAATAACAAACAAACTTGATAAGCTGGTCCTTTCTTGTGTTTGGGTACGTTGATGAAAAAGTTCAACAAGTTTTGGTAGGCTTTGTTCATCACTGTGGTCTGTTTACCCTTCTATTGTCTACCTAGAGGCTGGTTTCTGGGGAACTCCCTAGTGTGTAGCTGGTTATGTGCTCTATTGTACGTGACCTATTGTGTTCCGGGGGGAGACTCAGACAAGAGAGGCTATAGATTATTGTGATCATTATCTGTATGTCTCCAAGATTCTAAAAGTTAAATTTTAAGTTTTCAAACCTGTTTTTCTCGGTTTGGGTTTCTATCTATTTATTTTTGTTTTTCTCTCTTCTTTCGAATATTATTTTCCTTCTCTCTTTCTTTCTTCTTCTTTCTCCTACTTGCCTTTACTCTAAGTGACTGTATAGTACAGGGGAAAGGTGACTTTATTTTTAGCCTACCAATTGTGCATACTTTCTGGGGGTGATGGCGGCCATGTCCAGTTTAGAAAGTTTTGTAGCAACTTATACTCTTAAACATAAGAGCAATGATTTTGCCTGTGATGCTAAAATTAAAGAATCTCCTTGGGACTATGTCCAGGAGTTATTTGAAGAACAAGTAAACACCACCAAAAAGAATAAAAAAACACAAAAGTCTAGCCATAGCAGGCATGTATGCTGCTTGCATGGCTATGAATGCTAAACTGTAGGAATTTTTTTGTTGTTGTTTCTCTTTTGTCTTTTCCTGGGGATTGGAGGGAAGTTTCATTCACTCTGATACTCAGAAATTACATAACACATTATTTTGTACCTTATGGCATCCCATATTTTGTGTTTTGTAGAGTATATGTGTCTATACATGTTTTTGTTTTTTTTTGAATGTACTGTCATTAAGAACCTCTCATAGAGGTTGAGTAAGGTGTTATTAATCATCTCTTAGTCTTGTATTTTAGGAACAATACACAAACCAACATCGGTGGACAAGGCAGACATGTCCCAGACATGACAATATTGTTTAGTAATAAAAATAACACAGAGGACCGTATAGCATGTTTTTTTATGCATGCTTTAAGGAGAAGCCTCTGAATTGGAGTAATTACCTTCAGGCCTACCTACATTCAAAAATATTGTCGGGGTTATTGGGGGTTGATTAAAATAATAATAGGTAAAAAGAAAAATGATTTTAAAAGCCATGTATTCATATTATGCATAAGAGATTCTGAATGGTGCTGCATGGCGTCCATCTTGTTTTTAAGGTGAAATAGAGTTCATTATGTACTTGTTAAACAAAATGTCTCTTACAGGCTTACAATAGGGTCCTATACTTTCAGCAGACATTTATATTTTCTTTTGTCATAAAAAAGCTTATACATTGACATCTCTATCAGATAACAGATGTTAAGGGGATGGTAGTGTCAGTCTGTCTATAAGTATTTAACAATAGACAATGGCTCAGTGTTTTTCAGCATACATTTAAAGATGAACCATATAAGTTTTCATAGATACATTATTATATGTGAGAAGATATTAGCTATAATTATGTCATTATATTATGTAAGGCATATACATATATATTTAGGAATGTTATATCACATTTTGGGTTTATATTCTCATAGTAATAATCTTACTTAGAATTCTTTTTCTAATAAGTGTAAGGACATATGTATCTCGTCACTAGTTACCTCATTTCAGAGAAGTCTAGTCTAAGTGCTCAAGGTGTTGTAAATCCTACACTCCAGACATCTTAATTGACAGTGTAAGACATGGTCAAAGAAGTAATGGCTATTCACTAGCCAGAGGTCAGAGAGGTCATCAGATAAGGACATGGTGGTAATTATGTTGAATACAAAATCTAATGAACGGTACGACACTGCCCTCTGGAGACAAAATACCAGGTGCAGTCTTGAGATAATTTCAGATTTCCATATAAAAATATTATATTGTGTTAAATAATATAATTATTGAAATGGCATTACTTGCCAAGGTGAATGATGGAGATACAGGTGGACATTTATGTATGTACTGGGAGTCTGGACAAAGTTTTATATATGTTTTATGATTACTCTCACATATAGAGAAATCATTATTTAATTTTATTATCCAAGGTATAGGGTTAATTATTTAAAGAGGTGTGTCTCTGACCTCACCACCAATTGGGATAATGTTTCATCCCTCTGGGTTTTACTTATGGTAATTTTTATAGCTCTTTGTTCTTACCATATAAAAGACCAACCCAGATGAGAGGGGGACACATTACACTACTGACAACACACCTCACACTTACACCACACACGCTATTACATTTTTCAATAGACTCATCCAGACATACTCCATACTGTCCACATCATTCATCTGAAACTTGAAGGGAATCCACCATCTTAAGAAAGGCGTCCATCTTAGGACTTTGGTAACGCCCAATTGAAGCCAGAGGCCATCTTAAGTGTGGTAATTATGCCTTACTATGTTATTTGATTTTATTCAACAATTGTTTATTCTTTCCTTATATGTTTTATATTGCATATTTAAGGGTAATGAGATTACAATCCCAGCCGTATAAGCCATAGTATATTTTTCTCTAAAAAGCTGATTTTTGTTTTTATACATTTTTATTAATATCAGATTTAGTGCATTATTTGCAATTTTAAGTCTTCCGTTTTGCATGGCTTATTCTCACTCATCTGCAGTGACGTGACTTTCGGCTATGCATTGCGCAGACCATTGTAGTCTGTTTATATAGAACATTAATTTATGGCTTATACTATACCTGGGAAGAAATGGTAATCTTGCTTTAGTTTTGCTTTCATTTTGTTTTGGTTTCACTTTCACTTTGTTTTACTTTCACTTTCATCATTGAGCTAAACATCACATTGCATTGATTGTTTGAAGTTAGTATTTTTCTGTAGAGTTATCTTTTTGTGTCACTTCTTGTTTGATCATATATCGTGTTTGCATGTCTTGAGAATAAATATTTTTATATATATTCCACGCTGTAGACTGTACTCACTAAGATTGGTATATGCTTTTAAATTATTATTATTATTATACAGGATTTATATAGCGCCAACAGTTTGCGCAGCGCTTTACAATGTGAAGGAAGACAATACAGTTACAATACAGTTCAAAACAGGAGGAACTAGAGGGCCCTGCTCGTTAGAGCTTACAGTCTAGAAGGGAGGGTCAAGTGAAACAAAGGGCAATAACCGTGGGGGATGGGTTGATGGAGAAAAAGGAGGTACATTTGTTAGGGGTTGGTAGGATAGGCTTCTCTGAAAAGGAGGGTTTTCAGAGATCACCTAAAAGCTAATAGAGTGGGGGATAATCGGACAGATAAGGGTAAGGAGTTCCATAGGATTGGAGAGGCTCTGGAAAAGTCCTAGAGGCAAGCATGGGAGGAGGTGATGAGTGAGCTAGAGAGAAGGAGGTTTTGAGAGGAACGAAGAGAGCGATTAGGTTGGTATTTTGAGATGAGGCTGGTGATGTAGCTGGGAGCTAGGCTGTGGATTGCTTTGTAAGATGTTGTAAGTATTTTGAATTTAATTCGTTGGGTGAGCGGAAGCCAGTGGAGGGCTTGACAGAGAGGAGCAGCGGACACTGAGCGATTGGTGAGGTGGATGAGTCTGGCGGCAGCATTCATGATGGATTGAAGGGGGGATAGCCTGTGTAAAGGTAAGCCAATGAGAAGGGAATTGCAGTAGTCGAGGCGCGAGATGACCAGGGAGTGAACTAGGAGTTTTGTTGTGTCTTTGGTTAGAAAGGGGCGTATTTTGGAGATGTTGCGGAGGCTGAGGCGGCAAGATTTGGACAGCGATTGGATGTGGGGTTTGAAGGAGAGTTCAGAGTCCAGGACAACACCTAAGACCTTGGCATGTGGGGATGGGCTGATGGTAATGCCATTGATATTGACGGAGAAATCGGGGGAAGGGGCACGAGGTGGAGGAAAAATTATAAGCTCGGTTTTGGATGGATTGAGTTTGAGGAAGTGGTGAGACATCCAGACCGATATGTCTGATAGTAAATTAGTGATACGTGAGGAGACTGAGGGAGAGAGCTGAGGAGTGGATAGGTAGATTTGGGTATCGTCGGCGTAGAGGTGGTATTGGAAGCCGTGGGAGGCTATCAACTGACCTAGAGAGGAGGTGTAGATTGAAAATAGGAGGGGTCCAAGAACAGAGCCTTGGGGAACTCCAACAGAGAAGGGAAGAGGAGAGGAGGAAGTAGAATTGTAGGTAACGCTAAAGGTGCGGTTAGATAAGTAGGAAGATAACCAGTTAAGAGTACAGTCACGGAGACCAAAGGCATGGAGTTTTTTGAGGAGGAGGGGATGGTCAACCGTATCAAAGGCAGCAGAAAGGTCCAGAAGTAGGAGTACAGAATACTGTCCATTGGTTTTGGCCGTTAGCAGATCGTTTGTCAGCTTTAGGAGTGCAGCTTCAGTGGAGTGTTGAGGCCAAAATCCAGACTGAAGGGGATCAAGGAGGCTATTCTCGGCAAGGTGGTCGCACAGTCGGTTGTAGACTAGACGTTCGAGGAGTTTGGATGAAAAGGGGAGCAAGGAAATAGGGCGTAGGTTGTTCAGATCGGTTGGGTCCAGTGAGGGCTTTTTAAGTATGGGGCTGACTAGTGCATGTTTTAGAGAGTTGGGGAAGATGCCAGAAGAGAGAGAGAGATTGAAGATGTGGGTTAGAGAGTGTAGAATAGGGCCAGAAGGTGAACGTAGCATTTGCGAGGGAACAGGATCCAGAGGGCAGGTTGTTAAGTGGACGTTAGCAAGTAGTTTAGCAACCTCGTCTGTAGTGGCGGGGTTGAATGAGGGAAGTAATGATCGCACTTGTGGGCGTGAAGCATAAGGCATGGAGGAAGGTATCTGAACAGCAACGATCTCCTTACGAATTGTGTCAATCTTCTGTTTGAAGTGGTTGGCAATCTCCTGGGCAGTGAGTGAGTCGGTGGGAGAGGGTAGTGGAGGACGGAGTAGAGAGTTAAAGGTAGCGAAGAGTTGCCGGGGGCGTGATGACAGGCTGTTAATGAGAGTGATAAAATAGGTCTGTTTGGCAGCGTGGAGACTGGAATTGTATTTTTGGAGGGCGGATTTATATTGGTTGAAATCATTCTGAGACCGAGTCTTACGCCATAGGCGCTCAAGAGCACGGCTATGCTTTTTCAGACTTCTAGTGTTATCGGTTTGCCAAGGTTGAAGGGGTCTGGGCCTGATTCGGTGTGTGGTGAGGGGGGCCAATGTGTCCAGGGAGGCTAAGAGTGAAGTGTTGTAGACAGAAGTGGCTAGGTTGGTGCAGGACAGGGGTGCGATTTTGTCATAGAGGTGGTCGGTAGCAGAGTAGAGAAGAGAAGGGTTGAGATGGCGTAGGTTTCTGCGGGTAACTGTACGGTAGCTGGAGGGAGAGGAGGTGGAGTAGAGGGAAAGAGTGAAACTAATAAGGTAGTGATCAGAGAGAGGGAAAGGATTGTTGGAAAAGTTGTGCGGGGTGCATAGGTGGGAGAAAACAAGGTCAAGGATATTGCCTTCAGAGTGAGTAGAAGCATGTATCCATTGCTTCAGGTCAAAGGAGGAGGTTAGATTGAGAAGTTTGGAAGTGATAGGAGTGTTAGTATTAATAGGGATGTTGAAGTCGCCAAGAATGATTGTGGGGATTTCAGAAGAGAGAAAGTAGGGTAGCCAGGCGGAGAAGTCATCAAGAAAGGTTGATACTGGTCCAGGGGGGGCGGTAGATCACAGCTATCCTTAGAGAGACAGGGGAGAAAAGACGAATGCAGTGTACCTCAAATGAGGAGAGTGACAGAGAGGGAGGTGGCTGAAGTACCTGAAAGGAGCTATGTGGGGCTAGAAGGATCCCGACACCCCCTCCCTTGCGTCCGTTGGGTCTAGGGGAGTGAGTCCATAGAAGACCACCTTGGGATAGGGCAGCAGAAGACGCAGTGTCGGATTCGTGAAGCCAGGTTTCGGTGATGGCGAGTAGATTAAATGAATTAGCGATGAAAAGGTCATGGAGAGAGGTGAGTTTGTTACAGACAGAGCGAGCGTTCCAAAGGGCGCAAGAGAAAGGGAGTCCAGTCTTGGGAAGAAGAGAGATAGGAACTAGATTGTGCTGACTGCGACTGCAGCCAGAGGGTGTAGGGTAGGTGGTGTATTGAGCATGGGTATATGTAGGCCCAGGGTTTGGGGATATGTCTCCAGAGGCCAGGAGAAGCAGAAAGGTGAGGGTGGTAATATGAGAGTGTGATTTATATGAAAGGACATGCCTCAGTGTCCTTGAAGAGTTGTGTGCATGTGGATTTAGAAATAGCAGGAGATGGTGAGTGCAGTAATAAGGCGAGGACAGAAGTGAGGGTGATATATATAAGCTGTGGGGTGGAGAAGAGGGGTGAAGTAGAGAGAATTTAAGGATGGAGGATAGGGCAGTCAGAAGAAGTGGCAGAGAGTGCATTTTACCAGGATAGAGCTGAAGAGGTGAGACAAAAAAAAAATGATGGAGATCACCTGCAGTATATGTGGTATATATCTCAGCCTTTCCTGTGTTCATTCACTTTGTGCATTCTCTGAAGTGCAGAATCAGAAGTGCAAGCCACTTGTAGAAATCGTCCCCCCCACTTAGAGAAGAGAGCCCCCCAAAAGCAAATGTGCCCCCCTGCAAATGTGCTGTCCCCAAGTGATGCTGCACTTATATACTTTTAGACCTGGGGTGGGGGCTTATCCAATTAAGCAATCAGGAATTGATAAATTAGGGCTGGTTAGCTGGCACTGGGTTTCACTTCAGAAAGATCTACAGATAACCGGGGGATACCTCTAAAGGTTAAAGGCTGTAATGGTTATAAATTTAAGGTAAGAAAGCATATAGCAGCACCAGTTTACAGCTGGATAAACAAATAAACATACCACATTAAAACAAAGCCTAGAAAACGCAGGTACACGCTTTCAATGTTGGATGGTTGCAAGCAAAGTTGGACACATACCACATTAAAACAAAGCCTAGAAAACGCAGGTACACGCTTTCAATGTTGGATGGTTGCAAGCAAAGTTGGACACATACCACATTAAAACAAAGCCTAGAAAACGCAGGTACACGCTTTCAATGTTGGATGGTTGCAAGCAAAGTTGGACACATACCACATTAAAACAAAGCCTAGAAAATGCAGGTACACGCTTTCAATGTTGGATGGTTGCAAGCAAAGTTGGACACATACCTGTGGAGAGACAGAGAAGGATTAGATGACACATTGAGATGAATGAATTCTGCAGAATCAGAAGTGCAAGCCACTTGTAGAAATCGTCCCCCCCACTTAGAGAAGAGAGCCCCCCAAAAGCAAATGTGCCCCCCTGCAAAAAGAAATTAATCAATTAAAAAGAATTCTCGACATTGATTTATGGCAATAGGTGAAGACTCTCCTTTTTCACAGATCTTTGCTTATTAACCATAAATAAATACACTGCTATATTCAGAGCAGTATAAATATTCTGACATAAGTACGAGCGCAAGATATTTATTATTAAATATTCTTACATATAATGGAGGCCCCAGTGAGATAATTATTGATTTCTTACATATGCCAATCATAATATTGATCAGGTGACATAATCAATAACTTAAAAAAAAAAAAATTTTTTTTTTGGGAATTTTTTTTTATTAATTATGAATGTTGATAGAAATGCCTTAAAATGTCTACAGCAGGTAATGTTCATGCTGCCAACTCTGGCAAGGTGTCAGTCCCTAGTGGTAATGCCACAACTCCAGTGGATTTGGCACAGATCATAAATGTGTGGAAACACCTCTCTGAGTCTGAAATGGTAGAATATGTAAATGCTGGTTAGAGTCATATATCAAAATCCTCAGACGTCGGGCCAAATATGGGCATCTGACATGGGTGGAGGACAACCTGTATGTATGAACTCACCAATAAGCTTATCTAACACCAAAAGACGTCAGGAAGTGTGATCACATACTTTTTGGTCATGGCCAATCTTACTGTATCTTTATGAGGAACTGCACCAGAAGGCTCAGCAAAAAGGAGTTTAGTAAAGTTTCAATCTCCACTCCAAATAAATGAGAGTATGAGATTAGGAACCTCCTTGAGCAGGTGAAAGTAACCTCAATTGGGACACATAAGTTAACCACTTTACTACCAGTCACGTAACCTCTACGTGATCAGACTTTGCGGGGTTATACCGGGATGATGCCTCTAGCTAGAGGCATCATCCCGGTACCGTTGTTTGAAGCCGACGGTCGGCTTTCCGTCGGTAACGATCGATGCGGCTCGGGAGCCGCTCGATCGTTACCCGGGGGGGCGGGAGGGGACGTCCCCCCCCTCCCGCCGCCTTCCGCGGCTTTGCTCGGGGCTACCGTCCCACCGGGAGCCCCGAGCACCCAGCCGGCACGTCCGCCGGCTGGATGGAGTCCCGATGAATGCCGGAAACGGCATCGATCGGGTCTCCGATGACGTAACCCGGAGGCGGCGTCCATGACGTCACGTCCGGGTTACTGTGCTGCAAAAGGCGGCAGATTTGAAAAACGGCTGTATGCAAAAATGCCGTTTTCGGCGTTTTGCATACAGGGAAGTGTAGTGGAGGGGTCTAGGGTCTTTTAGACCCTCGATCCCTCCATAAAGAGTACCTGTCACGACATATTGCTGTCACCAGGGATGTTTACATTGCTTGTGACAGCAATAAAAGTGATCAGATTTTTTTTTTTTAAAAACCTGTAATAAAGTTTAAAAAAAAAGAAAAAATAAATAGGAAAAAAAAAAAAAAAAAAAATTTAGCCGTCCCCGTCACCGTTAGCTCGCGCACAAAAAAAAACGTATACGCAAGTCAAGCCGCAAATGAAATCGCTGTTCAAACCACACATGTGAGGTATCGCCGCGATCGCCAGAGCGTGGGCAATAATTAAAAAAAAAGAGCTACACTCTAACTCTAAACTGGTAACCGTTAAATAAATTTAAAGCGTCGCAGATTGAGATCTCTATTGACCGTAGTTTGTCGCCATCCCACGGGGGGGCGCAATTTTAAACCGTAACATGTTTGGTATCTATTTACTCGGCGTGACATCATCTTTCACAATATACAAAAAAAATGGGCTAACTTTACTGTTTAGTATTTTTTAAATGCAGTGAAATGTGATTTTTCAAATTTTTTCCAAAAAAATGGCGTTTTAAAGACCGCTGCGCAAATACCGCGTGACAAAAAATTTTGCAATGACCGACATTTTATTCTCCAGAGTCTTTGCTAAAAAAATATATATAATGTTTGGGGGTTCTAAGTAGTTTTCTAGGAAAAAATACTGGTTTTAACTTGTGAACAAAAAGTGTCCGAAATAGGGCTGGGGCTAAAGTGGTTAAGAGAATGTAGCGTGAAACTGCAAAATGAAGTAGAATTGTGGCAGAAGTCTTATCAAGTAAACTGTAATGAAAGTAACCAGTTGGAAGTGTAATGTAAATGATTAATGCAATAATTAGAACGTTTTAAGCAAGGAAAAATGTTTTCTAGCAAAAGAAAGTAATCCGCAGTGGAAAATTAAAAAAAAAAAATGTAACAGTTCAATTCATGACAGGAACTCATAAGTAAGTAAATAGCAGAGTTCCAAACGGTCATGGTGTCCATGTAAAAGGGCAATGCTTAATTAGTCCTGCATTATAAATATGATGTAATTATTCATAGACCCAGATATGATTCCCAGTCTGTTGGTTATGACCCAGACAAAGGGGGGGAAGCAGGCAAAGAGTCCACGTCCTACCCCAGCCATATTCCTAATATAGGAGGGCAGAAATTGGGCAGCCATGCATAAATAGGTATGAGTCATATCAGGTCACTGCAAAAAGTCTAGCACCCCTAAAAAGACACCATGCACCTCCTGAATTTTAAAAAGTTTTAAAATAGTACTGTCCTGATTTTTTGTCATGAAAAGGTCCTTAGACATTGTCTTAGACATTGATTATCCTGAGGCCTATGAAAACAACTGTATGTGCTGTGCCTCAAGGATGTAATTTAAATGCAACCCATATAAAAACCTCACTGCTGCTAGAGCTGTTATCTACAATTTAAAATGTACACAGCACCAAAGCCCCATTGAATTTTATTTACTGTACTCAAAAGTGCCTAACACCCTTCAATGAAGGAGCTGAGTACAACCACCTGCAATTTAAATCCCTGTGCTTTGAGGCATTGCCCATGTACATAAAAATAATAAGTTTGGCAAAGGAGCAAGATATGCCACCTAGGCCCCAAAAGGGGAACACCGGATACCTTAAGGAGGACACCGGACATCCCATTAACAAGGGGGGGGGGGACACCCACAATTAAATAGGGATTTGCCCCATCCTAGGGCTCCCCAAAATCCTCGGGAAAATTAAGTGACATTAAGGCCCAGACCTCACGCCAGAACCGAGTAACTGGTTCTGATAGGGATCTCATCTGTCTGAACCCGAGAGATATAGGCACCGCAGGAGGCGGAGCCAATAAGTTAATTCTGTTAAGTTTTCAGCAGAGTAGAAGCCAAGTTGGATCAGCTGATCATTTGGTTCACTCAGGGCACTGCAGCCCAGAACTAAAATAAAGCCCTCTTTAGGAACAAATCCTATGGCTAGCCAAGGGCCACACAATCCTTAAATGCCCAAGTGGGCAGGAATCAGAAGGAATACTCTGAATAAAGGTATAGGATGCAGAGGTTCTAACACCATTTTATTCCTAGGTCACAGCATTGAGGATCCTGAATTCCTGCCAGGGAATCTTGGTTGTTATATACTAACTACCCTCCTATTTGTCAGTGGTCACTTCATCCCTCTGACTCAAACAGGTCGCTCAAAGCGGGCACATTTTGAAAAATCGCCAATGACGGTGATACCAAGGAGGATCAAACCCTAATGACGTAATGCAGTCAAGAGGTTAAAGGTTGTATATGGTAACAAAGAAGGAATCCTCAATGCCAGGTAGTTTATTGCCTACAATAAATTGCATTGATGCCCCATAGGGGGAGATATTATATTTTTTCTCCTAAGTAGTAGGTAAAAAGTATAACAAAATATTGTGTTATTGTATTATTGTTCAATGCGTAGTTCCATGGCGATAAATACATCTCCATGTTAATAAGCCCCACAAGTCAGTCGCCCTAGGAAAGGTCGCATATATAGTCTCACCTTCCCTGGTGTCATGTAAAAGGACTGATCACATGGTGGTCTAAAGGAGAACTCTGAGGAAGCTTAGGGTACCAACATCGCATTGAAATGTCAATTGATAAGAATGTATATTCATACTGTATGTTTCATCCAATAGGAAGAGATTAACCTTCCACGCCAGGTTGTTGATTGGTACAGACGGTGATGTTTGCCAAAGACACAGCGATTGGATGGGTCATCTCTCCTTAGAGTCCAGTTCTGGATGGAACCCCTCATTGAATCGGATCCCTCTTCAGGAATCAAGCTGCGAGACGCCCCAGATTCTTGTTGACGGAGAGGAAGATTTGTTTCAACAGATCTTTGTGCATTTGATCCGAGGAAATCCATTGAGAGAAATCGCACTACCTCTGTTTTCAGTTGAAGGAGATGTGAGAATGGTGCATTGCACATGTGAGCAAAACCTCAGTCTGGATGTATGACACTCTAGACCATGCTGAAACCATTCATTATCCAACCAACATCCAAGGTTGAACGTTCAAAGATTTCTCTCATTCCTGATTGCAAACATTGTTTTACTGCGTTTTGAATGGTAGTTGCCAATGCCATTGCAGCAGTTAATTTCTGTCTCCATCAAGACTTTACAAGCTGATGTTGCAGATTTTCAGGAACTTTTGTGTTTCTTTACCAGGATCAGAATTCAAAGAGACTAACAAGGAACAGTTTGTGACATAGCTAACGCTAAGCAAAGTCGCTACGAACTGACATTTTGAACTGATTTTTTTTTTCCTCTCAATTTTTTTTTTATTACCGCTTTACTTAAAAGTTTTGAACAATTCCCAATATGAACTATTCTCTTACAAAAAGAGAACAAGACATTTTTTTCCCACTACTCCTTAAAAAGCTTTCTTTCCAGATAGGCCTAAGTTGCTCACTTGTCTACTGGGAAGAAAGGGGGGGATATGTCGGGGTTATTGGGGGTTGATTAAAATAATAATAGGTAAAAAGAAAAATGATTTTAAAAGCCATGTATTCATATTATGCATAAGAGATTCTGAATGGTGCTGCATGGTGTCCATCTTGTTTTTAAGGTGAAATAGAGTTCATTATGTACTTGTTAAACAAAATGTCTCTTACAGGCTTACAATAGGGTCCTATACTTTCAGCAGACATTTATATTTTCTTTTGTCATAAAAAAGCTTATACATTGACATCTCTATCAGATAACAGATGTTAAGGGGATGGTAGTGTCAGTCTGTCTATAAGTATTTAACAATAGACAATGGCTCAGTGTTTTTCAGCATACATTTAAAGATGAACCATATAAGTTTTCATAGATACATTATTATATGTGAGAAGATATTAGCTATAATTATGTAAGGCATATACATATATATTTAGGAATGTTATATCACATTTTGGGTTTATATTCTCATAGTAATAATCTTACTTAGAATTCTTTTTCTAATAAGTGTAAGGACATATGTATCTCGTCACTAGTTACCTAATTTCAGAGAAGTCTAGTCTAAGTGCTCAAGGTGTTGTAAATCCTACAGGCCAGACATCTTAATTGACAGTGTAAGACATGGTCAAAGAAGTAATGACTATTCACTAGCCAGAGGTCAGAGAGGTCATCAGATAAGGACATGGTGGTAATTATGATGAATACAAAATCTAATGAACGGTACGACACTGCCCTCTAGAGACAAAATACCAGGTGCAGTCTTGAGATAATTTCAGATTTCCATATAAAAATATTATATTGTGTTAAATAATATAATTATTTAAATGGCATTACTTGCCAAGGTGAATGATGGAGATACAGGTGGACATTTATGTATGTACTGGGAGTCTGGACAAAGTTTTATATATGTTTTATGATTACTCTCACATATAGAGAAATCATCATTTAATTTTATTATCCAAGGTATAGGGTTAATTATTTAAAGAGGTGTGTCTCTGACCTCACCAGTTTAGGTATAGAATATCCCGACCAATTGGGATAATGTTTCATCCCTCTGGGTTTTACTTATGGTAATTTTTATAGCTCTTTGTTCTTACCATATAAAAGACCAACCCAGATGAGAGGGGGGACACATTACACTACTGACAACACACCTCACACTTACACCACACACGCTATTACATTTTTCAATAGACTCATCCAGACATACTCCATACTGTCCACATCATTCATCTGAAACTTGAAGGGAATCCACCATCTTAAGAAAGGCGTCCATCTTAGGACTTTGGTAACGCCCAATTGAAGCCAGAGGCCATCTTAAGTGTGGTAATTATGCCTTACTATGTTATTTGATTTTATTCAACAATTGTTTATTCTTTCCTTATATGTTTTATATTGCATATTTAAGGGTAATGAGATTACAATCCCAGCCGTATAAGCCATAGTATATTTTTCTCTAAAAAGCTGATTTTTGTTTTTATACATTTTTATTAATATCAGATTTAGTGCATTATTTGCAATTTTAAGTCTTCCGTTTTGCATGGCTTATTCTCACTCATCTGCAGTGACGTGACTTTCGGCTATGCATTGCGCAGACCATTGTAGTCTGTTTATATAGAACATTAATTTATGGCTTATACTATACCTGGGAAGAAATGGTAATCTTGCTTTAGTTTTGCTTTCATTTTGTTTTGGTTTCACTTTCACTTTGTTTTACTTTCACTTTCATCATTGAGCTAAACATCACATTGCATTGATTGTTTGAAGTTAGTATTTTTCTGTAGAGTTATCTTTTTGTGTCACTTCTTGTTTGATCATATATCGTGTTTGCATGTCTTGAGAATAAATATTTTTATATATATTCCACGCTGTAGACTGTACTCACTAAGATTGGTATATGCTTTTAAAAAGAAATTAATCAATTAAAAATAATTCTCGACATTGATTTATGGCAATAGGTGAAGACTCTCCTTTTTCACAGATCTTTGCTTATTAACCATAAATAAATACACTGCTATATTCAGAGCAGTATAAATATTCTGACATAAGTACGAGCGCAAGATATTTATTATTAAATATTCTTACAATATATATATATTTTTTTTTGGTGTCTCTTTCAGAAACCAGAGTTTCTCTCTGTACGTTTTTTTTTGTTTTTCAAAGCCTGAATTACACAGGGGTTGTTTGTTTTTTTTTCAAAGTCTGACTTACACAGTCATGTTAAAAGAATGCTAATTGATATGGTAATTCCCTACCATACAGGGAGTGTTTTTTTTTTTTTACAAGCATTTTGATTTTTTTTTTGTTTTGAACAAACATACCACTTAATTTCTCTGTAAAAAGAGAAAGGTGTAGGGCAAAGGGTTTGGAGAGCCAGCACCAAATCTGTACGTTTTTAATTTTAACTTTTTTATTAATTTTTTTATCTTTATTTCCTTTTTATTCTAATATCATTTTTTTTTATTTTATTTTTAATTTTTACATATTTGTTTATTATTGATTTTATTTTTAATTTTTTATTCAATTTTTTTTTGGTAACTATTTCTCTTTCTTTCCTTTATCACCTTAATTTGTAGGGTGATTCCATATTTTTGGTTTTTGCTATAAAAAAAAAAGAGAGGGGAGTATGGGGAACATTATAGTGAGAGCAGTGAAATATTGGTATAGCATATTAAAGCTTCCATAGAGCATTGTGTTTATGGGCCAGTTCACAACAGTTTTGTATCCCTTCCACCATGGAATAATTGTGTTGTATACATTTATCGAAGCTCCCTCTTGTCATTTAGCTATCACCAACTATGGCAATAGGAACAATAACACCAGGTTTTGGACAACAGTCACTCAACAATTGTTTTTTTTTTGTACATGGTACACAAAGTCCGCTCTACAGCTCAAATATGTGGCAGTCATCACATGTAGTCAGTTTTTTTTCTCTTTCTCTCCAAATTAAAATCATTTGTCAATTTTTTTGGGTGCCAGGATTAAGTTCAAAGAGCATCGCTTGCATATCATAAAGATATACTGGGACTTGTGAGACTCATAGTGATTGGCAAATAGCTGACCTAGTATAGTACAATTGTACTTAAAAGTAATGTAATTTAGTTTAGTGATTCCCGAAGCCACGAGTAACTGGTGACATCACACTTATCTGCATTCTGACATTACGTCATTTTGTCTGCTTGGTTGACACTGCCTACTCTGTTCGGAGCCTGCTAAAGGAATGACCTCTGTCTCACAGCCTGCCAAAAGGCATGACTCCTACTGTAGCTACATACGCTAGCAAAGGACGAAACTACGGGCACGATTGTGTGGCACCAGTGAAGAGCCCATCAGGGTTTGGATAACTGAACACAGTTTCAGTAAACAGAGTCAGTGGTGAGTTGTGGGTAGCAACAGAACCCCCTGGAGACTTGAAGGGTCACACACCACACAGTGGTAACCAGCAGAATGCAGGGCAGAGTTATCTGCAGGCATATGACAATGGATGAATAAAGGGGGTGAAGAAAATCTAGAAGCACCTGGCTGAAGGGGGTAACCATTCAAATTGATAAACATTTCAATGAAAAAGGGTCTCACTATTAGGTCACAGTAAATCTATAGCAAGGCTAAACAAAGGTCCTTACTACTCAGAATTACAAGATAAGCAGTCATTTGAATGCATATGTCTGAAAAGTACACGTGTTTCTCTCCCTACCTGTGTCCACAATAATAAAGTATAATCACAGAAAGCCAGGAAAGCTGGTCCATAGCCTTATACGGAATACGCTTTCTCCATTTGGAATCTCCATGGAAGGCCGTCCCAGAAGCAAGAGCAACAGGACCAGATTTGCATTATGGACTTTCATACTATTATTATTGGACTATTGAGAACTCTTATCCTCATTTTTTTTGTGTGGTTTGGAAAATATCGTCAAAATGACTATATTTTTGTCTTTTAGAGCCTTAAAAAGCCAGTTTTAGAAAAGATTTTAGACATTTGGCTCCAATGGCCTGAAAAAATGTTTTAGTCAAAATGACTCTATTTTGGACTCCAAGTGTCTAAAATCCTTTTGTTAGTCAAAATAACGGCATTTGGTCACCAAAGGTCTGAAAAAATTTAGTCAAAATGACTGTATTTTTTTCTTTTAGAGCCTTAAAAAGCCGGTTTTAGACAAGATTTGTCTAAAACCGGCCATTTGGGGTCCAATGGCCTGAAAAATTTTTTGGGTAAAAATGACTCTATTTTGGTCTCCAAGTGTCTAAAAAGCCTTTTTAAGTCAAAATAACTGCATTTGGTCACCAAAGGTCTGAAAAAAAATTTAGTCCAAATGACTATATTTTTGTCTTTTAGAGCCTTAAAAAGCCGGTTTTAGACAAGATTTTAGACATTTGGGCTCAAATGGCCTGAAAGATTTTTTTGGTCAAAATGACTCTTTTGTTCTCCAAGTGTCTAAAAAGCATTTTTTAGTCAAAATAACTGCATTTGGTCACCAAAGGTCTGAAAAAAAATTAAGTAAAAATGAATATATTTTGTCTTTTAGAGAATTAAAAAGCTGGGTTTAGACAATATTTGTCTAAAACCGGCCATTTGGGCTCCAATGGCGTGAATTTTTTTTGGTCAAATTGACTCTATTTTGGTCTCCAAGTGTCTAAAAAGCCTTTTTTAGTCAAAACAACTGCATTTGGTCACCAAAGGTTTGATAAAAAAATTTAGTCAAAATGACTGTATTTTTGTCTTTTTAGAGCCTTTAACCACTTTACCTTCGGCACTGTGCTGCTACTGCGGCACAGTGGCTCGTTATGGTCCAGCGACGTAGACCTACGTCGCTGGACTCCTCCCCCTGTAGGCGGTGCTCACGCGCCGCCGGAGGCGCGCTCCCGCTGTTTTCATTCACTTCATTTCAATCGCCGCCGCTCTTCCCCGATCGTCGGGGAATCTAGTTTGGAGATCCGCCCACCTGTGTAAACAGAGTGGGCGGATCTCCTAAGTGACAGGGAGTGACAGATCGGAGTGTTCAGCATAGCTGAACATCCGATCTGTCCCTGGCTCACTCATTCACCTCCCCCCACACGTTAGTAAGCACCAGGCATACATTAACCCCTCCCTCTCCAATAAAATTAACCCCTTCCCTGCCAGTGTCATTTTTACAGTAACAGTGCATATATATAGCACTGATTACTGCAGTAATGTCACTGGTACCCCCAAAAGTGTCAAAAATGTCAGTCAAGGGTCCGATCTGTCCGCTGCAATGTCGCAGTCCCGCAAAAAAAATCGCAGATCGCCGCCATTACTCGTTAAAAAAAACACCAAAAATGACAAAAATCTTTCCCTTAGTTAGTAAATGCAATAACTTTTGCGCAAACCAATCAAAATATGCTTATTGTGATTTTTTTTACCAAACCTAGGTAGCAGAAAACAAATTGGCCAAAAGTTTTAAAAAAATTTGATTTTTACATATTTTTTGGGAGGAATTTCATATAAAAAAATGTTAAAAATATTGTTATTTTTCAAAATAAACGCTCTTTTTTTGTTTATAGCGAAAAAAGTAAAAATCGCACAGGTGATCAAATAAAAAAAGGACGTAAATTTTGTTTGGCTACGGCGTCGCGCGACCGCGCAATTGTCAGCTAAAGTCGCACAGCGCTGAGTCGCAAAAAGTGGCCTGGACGTAAGACAGCAAAATCCTCTGGTGGTAAAGTGGTTAAAAGCCGGTTTTAAATAAGATTTGTCTAAAACCGGCTTTTTGGGCTCCAATGGCCTGAAAAAAAACGTTTCGGTCTAAATGACTCTATTTTGATCTCCAAGTGTCTAAAAAGCCTTTTGTAGTCAAAATAACTGCATTTGGTCACCAAAGGTCTGAAATTGTTTTTTAGTCCAAATGACTATATTTTTGTCTTTTATAGCCTTAAAAAGCCGGTTTTAGACAAGATTTTAGACATTTGGGCTCCAATGGCCTGAAAATTTTTTGGGTCAAAATGACTCTATTTTGGTCTCCAAGTGTCTAAAAAGCCTTTTTTAGTATAAATAACTGCATTTGGTCACCAAAGGTCTGAAAAAAATTTAGTCAAAATGAATGTATTTTTGTCTTTTAGAGCCTTAAAAAGCGGTTTTTAGACAAGATTTGTCTAAAACCGGCCATTTGGGCTCCAATGACCTGAAAAAATATTTTTGGTCAATATGACTCTATTTTGGTCTCCAAGTGTCTAAAAAGCCTTTTTAGTCACAATAACTGCATTTGGTCACCAAAGGTCTGATAAAAAAATATTAGTCAAAATGACTGTATTTTTGTCTTTTAGAGCCTTAAAAAGCCGGTTTTAGACAAGATTTTAGACATTTGGGCTCCAATGGCCTGAAATTTTTTTTCGGTCAAAATGACTCTATTTTGATCTCCAAGTGTCTAAAAAGCCTTTTTTAGTCAAAATAACTGCATTTGGTCACCAAAGGTCTGAAAAAAAGTCAAAATGACTGTATTTTTGTCTTTTAGAGCCTTAAAAAGCCGGTTTTAGACAAGATTTTAGACATTTGGCTCCAATGGCCTGAAAAAATGTTTTGGTCAAAATGACTTCATTTTGGTCTCCCAGTGTCTAAAAAGCCTTTTTTAGTCAAAATAACTGATTGGTCACCAAAGGTCTGAAAAAAAATTAGTCAAAATGACTGTATTTTTGTCTTTTAGAACCTTAAAAAGCCAGTTTTAGACAAGATTTTAGACATTTGGGCTCCAATGGCCTGAAAACATTTTTTGGGTCAAAATGACTCTATTTTGGTCTCCAAGTGTCTAAAAAGCCTTTTTTGTTAGTCAAAATAACTGCATTTGGTCACCAAAGGTCTGAAAAAAATATTTAGTCAAAATTACTGTATTTTTGTATTTTAGAGCCTTAAAAAGCAGGTTTTAGACAAGATAACTTTATTTGGTCTTCAATGGCCTGCAAAATTGTTTTTGGTCAAAATGACTCTATTTTGGGCTCCAAGGGTCTAAAAAGCCTTTTTTATTCAAAATAACGCCATATGGTCACCAAAGGTCGGAAAAAAAATGTAGTCAAAATGACTGTATTTTTGTCTTTTAGAGCCTTAAAAAGCCGGTTTTAGACAAGATTTGTCTAAAACCGGTCATTTAGGCTCCAATGGACTGAAAAAATGTTTTGGTCAAAATGACTCTATTTTGGTCTCCAAGTGTCTAAAAAGCCTTCTTTAGTCAAAATAACTGCATTTAGTCACCAAAGGTCTGACAAGTTTTTTTTAGTCAAAATGACTGTATTTTTGTCTTTTAGAGTCTTTAAAAGCCGGTTTTAGACAAGATAACTGCATGTGGTCTCCAATGGTCTGAAATTTTTTGTCAAAATGAATGTATTTAGTATTCTGTGGCTGAAGGTACATTAGGCATTCAAAGGATACAGAAGTAAGTGTCGGCCATAAAAGTCCCCAAAAAGTAGCCTGACAGCTAAGAACGTAGTATTTGGTGGCTGAAGGTACATTAGGCATTCACAGGGTACAGAAGGAAGTGTCGGCCTGTATAGGCCCCAAAAATTAGCCCACATGGGTTTAACTGACAGCTAAGAACGTAGTATTCTGTGGCTGAAGGTGAGTGTCAGGTAAACCCATGTGGGCTAATTTCTGGGGCCTTTTATGGCCGACACTTACTTCTGTATCCTGTGAATGCCTAATGTACCTTTAGCCATCAAATACTACGTTCTTTGCTGTCAGTTAAACCCATGTGAGCTAATTTTTGGGGTCCATACAGGCCGACACTTACTTCTGTATACTGTGTGAATGCCTAATGTACCTTCAGCCACAGAATACTATGTTCTTAGCTGTCAGTAAAACCCATGTGGGCTAATTTTCGGGGACTATACAGGCCGACACTTACTTCTGTATCCTGTGAATGCCTAATGTACCTTCAGCCACCAAATACTACATTCTTAACTGTCACTTAAACCCATGTGAGCTAATTTTCGGGCCTATACATGCCGACACTTACTTCTGTATACTGTGTAAATGCCTAATGTACCTCTTGCCATCAAATACTAAGTTCTTTGCTGTCAGTTAAACACATGTGAGCTATTTTTTGGGGACTATACAGGCCGACCCTTACTTTTGTATACTGTGTGAATTCCTAATGTACCTCCAGCCTTTAAATACACTACGTTCTTTGCTGTCAGTTAAACCCATGTGAGCTAATTTTTGGGGCCTATACAGGCCGACACTTACTTCTGTATCATGTGAATGCCTAATGTACCTCCAGCCATTAAATACTACGTTATTTGCTGTCAGTTAAACCCATGTGAGCTAATTTTAGGGGCCTATGCAGGCCGACACTTACTTCTGTATACTGTGTGAATGCCTAATGTACCTCCAGCCACCAAATACTACGTTCTTAGTTGTCAGGAAAACTGATGTGGGCTATTTTTTGGGGGCCTTTTATGGCCGACACTTACTTCTTTATTTAGTGAATGCCTAGTGTACCTTCAGCCACAGAATAATACGTTCTTAGCTGTCAGGTAAACCCATGTGGGCTAATTTTTGGGGCCTTTTACGGCCAAAACTTACTTCTGTATCCCGTGAATGCCTAATGTACCTTCAGCCACAGAATACTATGTTCTTAGCTTTCAATTAAACCCATGTGGACTAATTTTTGGGGCCTATACAGGCCGACACTTACTTCTGTACCCTGTGAATGCCTAATATACGTTCAGCCACCAAATACTACGTTCTTAGCTGTCAGGTAAACCCAAGTGGGCTAATTTTTGGGGCCTTTTATGGCTGACACTTACTTCTGTATCCTGTGAATGCCTAATGTACCTTCAGCCACAGAATACTACGTTCTTAGCTGTCAATTAAACCCATGTGGGCTAATTTTTGGGGCCTATGCAGGCCGACACTTACTTCTGTACCCGTGAATGCCTAATATACCATCAGCCACCAAATACTACGTTCTTAGCTGTCAGGTAAACCCATGTGGGCTAATTTTTGGGGCGTTTTATGGCTGACACTTACTTCTGTATCCTGTGAATGATTAATGTACCTTCAGCCACAGAATACTATGTTCTTAGCTGTCAGGTAAAAACATGTGGGCTAATTTTTGGGGCTTTTTACGGCCGACACTTCTGTATCCTGTGAATGAAAAAATATTTTAGTCAAAATGACTGTATTTTTGTATTTTAGGGTATTAAAAAGCCGGTTTTAGTCAAGATAGCTGTATTTTGCTCTCCAATGGCCTGAAACTTTTTTTGGTCGAAATGACTGTATTTTCATCTTTTAGAGTCTTAAAACGCCGGTTTTAGACAAGATAACTTCATTTGGTAAACCAATGGCCTGAAAAAAAATTTTTGGTTAAAATGACTCTATGTTGGTCTCCAAGTGTCTATAAAGCCTTTTTTAGTGAACATATCTGCATTTGGTCAGCAAAGGTCTGAAAAATAGTTTTTTAGTCAAAATGACTGTATTTTTGTCTTTTAGAGTCTTAAAAAGCCGGTTTTAGACAATATTACTGCATTTTGTCTCCAATGGTCTGAAAAATGTTTTTTGGTCAAAATGACTCTATTTTGGTCTCCAAGTGTCTAAAAAGCCTATTTTAGTCAAAATAACTGCATTTGGTCACCAAAGGTCTGAAACAAAATTAGTCAAAATGACTATTTCTGTCTTTTAGAGCCTTAAAAAGCCGGTTTTAGACAAGATAACTGCATTTTGCTCTCCAATGGCCTGAAACTTTTTTTGGTCAAAATCACTATTTTGGTCTTCAAGTGTCTAAAAAGCCTTTTTAGTCACAATAACTGCATTTGGTCACCAAAGGTCTGATAAAAAAAATATTAGTCAAAATGACTGTATTTTTGTCTTTTAGAGCCTTAAAAAGCCGGTTTTAGACAAGATTTTAGACATTTGGGCTCCAATGGCCTGAAATTTTTTTTTCGGTCAAAATAACTCTATTTTGATCTCCAAGTGTCTAAAAAGCCTTTTTTAGTCAAAATAACTGCATTTGGTCACCAAAGGTCTGAAAAAAAGTCAAAATGACTGTATTTTTGTCTTTTAGAGCCTTAAAAAGCCGGTTTTAGACAAGATTTTAGACATTTGGCTCCAATGGCCTGAAAAAATGTTTTGGTCAAAATGACTTCATTTTGGTCTCCCAGTGTCTAAAAAGCCTTTTTTAGTCAAAATAACTGATTGGTCACCAAAGGTCTGAAAAATAATTAGTCAAAATGACTGTATTTTTGTCTTTTAGAACCTTAAAAAGCCAGTTTTAGACAAGATTTTAGACATTTGGGCTCCAATGGCCTGAAAACATTTTTTGGGTCAAAATGACTCTATTTTGGTCTCCAAGTGTCTAAAAAGCCTTTTTTGTTAGTCAAAATAACTGCATTTGGTCACCAAAGGTCTGAAAAAAATATTTAGTCAAAATTACTGTATTTTTGTATTTTAGAGCCTTAAAAAGCCGGTTTTAGACAAGATAACTTTATTTGGTCTTCAATGGCCTGCAAAATTGTTTTTGGTCAAAATGACTCTATTTTGGGCTCCAAGGGTCTAAAAAGCCTTTTTTATTCAAAAAAACGGCATTTGGTCACCAAAGGTCGGAAAAAAAATGTAGTCAAAATGACTGTATTTTTGTCTTTTAGAGCCTTAAAAAGCCGGTTTTAGACAAGATTTGTCTAAAACCGGTCATTTAGGCTCCAATGGACTGAAAAAATGTTTTGGTCAAAATGACTCTATTTTGGTCTCCAAGTGTCTAAAAAGCCTTCTTTAGTCAAAATAACTGCATTTAGTCACCAAAGGTCTGACAAGTTTTTTTTAGTCAAAATGACTGTATTTTTGTCTTTTAGAGTCTTTAAAAGCCGGTTTTACCCAAGATAACTGCATGTGGTCTCCAATGGTCTGAAATTTTTTGTCAAAATGAATGTATTTAGTATTCTGTGGCTGAAGGTACATTAGGCATTCAAAGGATACAGAAGTAAGTGTCGGCCATAAAAGTCCCCAAAAAGTAGCCTGACAGCTAAGAACGTAGTATTTGGTGGCCGAAGGTACATTAGGCATTCACAGGGTACAGAAGGAAGTGTCGGCCTGTATAGGCCCCAAAAATTAGCCCACATGGGTTTAACTGACAGCTAAGAACGTAGTATTCTGTGGCTGAAGGTGAGTGTCAGGTAAACCCATGTGGGCTAATTTCTGGGGCCTTTTATGGCCGACACTTACTTCTGTATCCTGTGAATGCCTAATGTACCTTTAGCCATCAAATACTACGTTCTTTGCTGTCAGTTAAACCCATGTGAGCTAATTTTTGGGGTCCATACAGGCCGACACTTACTTCTGTATACTGTGTGAATGCCTAATGTACCTTCAGCCACAGAATACTATGTTCTTAGCTGTCAGTAAAACCCATGTGGGCTAATTTTCGGGGACTATACAGGCCGACACTTACTTCTGTATCCTGTGAATGCCTAATGTACCTTCAGCCACCAAATACTACATTCTTAACTGTCACTTAAACCCATGTGAGCTAATTTTCGGGCCTATACATGCCGACACTTACTTCTGTATACTGTGTAAATGCCTAATGTACCTCTTGCCATCAAATACTAAGTTCTTTGCTGTCAGTTAAACACATGTGAGCTATTTTTTGGGGACTATACAGGCCGACCCTTACTTTTGTATACTGTGTGAATTCCTAATGTACCTCCAGCCTTTAAATACACTACGTTCTTTGCTGTCAGTTAAACCCATGTGAGCTAATTTTTGGGGCCTATACAGGCCGACACTTACTTCTGTATCATGTGAATGCCTAATGTACCTCCAACCATTAAATACTACGTTATTTGCTGTCAGTTAAACCCATGTGAGCTAATTTTAGGGGCCTATGCAGG
The DNA here is from genome assembly GCF_965119305.1 of Pelophylax lessonae. Classification (NCBI taxonomy): domain Eukaryota; kingdom Metazoa; phylum Chordata; class Amphibia; order Anura; family Ranidae; genus Pelophylax; species Pelophylax lessonae. Next base: position 395,152,356 of record NC_138771.1, read on the forward strand.
CCGACACTTACTTCTGTATACTGTGTGAATGCCTAATGTACCTCCAGCCACCAAATACTACGTTCTTAGTTGTCAGGAAAACTGATGTGGGCTATTTTTTGGGGGCCTTTTATGGCCGACACTTACTTCTTTATTTAGTGAATGCCTAATGTACCTTCAGCCACAGAATACTACGTTCTTAGCTGTCAGGTAAACCCATGTGGGCTAATTTTTGGGGCCTTTTACGGCCAAAACTTACTTCTGTATCCCGTGAATGCCTAATGTACCTTCAGCCACAGAATACTATGTTCTTAGCTTTCAATTAAACCCATGTGGACTAATTTTTGGGGCCTATACAGGCCGACACTTACTTCTGTACCCTGTGAATGCCTAATATACGTTCAGCCACCAAATACTACGTTCTTAGCTGTCAGGTAAACCCAAGTGGGCTAATTTTTGGGGCCTTTTATGGCTGACACTTACTTCTGTATCCTGTGAATGCCTAATGTACCTTCAGCCACAGAATACTACGTTCTTAGCTGTCAATTAAACCCATGTGGGCTAATTTTTGGGGCCTATGCAGGCCGACACTTACTTCTGTACCCGTGAATGCCTAATATACCATCAGCCACCAAATACTACGTTCTTAGCTGTCAGGTAAACCCATGTGGGCTAATTTTTGGGGCGTTTTATGGCTGACACTTACTTCTGTATCCTGTGAATGATTAATGTACCTTCAGCCACAGAATACTATGTTCTTAGCTGTCAGGTAAAAACATGTGGGCTAATTTTTGGGGCTTTTTACAGCCGACACTTCTGTATCCTGTGAATGAAAAAATATTTTAGTCAAAATGACTGTATTTTTGTATTTTAGGGTATTAAAAAGCCGGTTTTAGTCAAGATAGCTGTATTTTGCTCTCCAATGGCCTGAAACTTTTTTTGGTCGAAATGACTGTATTTTCATCTTTTAGAGTCTTAAAACGCCGGTTTTAGACAAGATAACTTCATTTGGTAAACCAATGGCCTGAAAAAAAATTTTTGGTTAAAATGACTCTATGTTGGTCTCCAAGTGTCTATAAAGCCTTTTTTAGTGAACATATCTGCATTTGGTCAGCAAAGGTCTGAAAAATAGTTTTTTAGTCAAAATGACTGTATTTTTGTCTTTTAGAGTCTTAAAAAGCCGGTTTTAGACAATATTACTGCATTTTGTCTCCAATGGTCTGAAAAATGTTTTTTGGTCAAAATGACTCTATTTTGGTCTCCAAGTGTCTAAAAAGCCTATTTTAGTCAAAATAACTGCATTTGGTCACCAAAGGTCTGAAACAAAATTAGTCAAAATGACTATTTCTGTCTTTTAGAGCCTTAAAAAGCCGGTTTTAGACAAGATAACTGCATTTTGCTCTCCAATGGCCTGAAACTTTTTTTGGTCAAAATCACTATTTTGGTCTTCAAGTGTCTAAAAAGCCTTTTTAGTCACAATAACTGCATTTGGTCACCAAAGGTCTGATAAAAAAATATTAGTCAAAATGACTGTATTTTTGTCTTTTAGAGCCTTAAAAAGCCGGTTTTAGACAAGATTTTAGACATTTGGGCTCCAATGGCCTGAAATTTTTTTTTCGGTCAAAATAACTCTATTTTGATCTCCAAGTGTCTAAAAAGCCTTTTTTAGTCAAAATAACTGCATTTGGTCACCAAAGGTCTGAAAAAAAGTCAAAATGACTGTATTTTTGTCTTTTAGAGCCTTAAAAAGCCGGTTTTAGACAAGATTTTAGACATTTGGCTCCAATGGCCTGAAAAAATGTTTTGGTCAAAATGACTTCATTTTGGTCTCCCAGTGTCTTAAAAGCCTTTTTTAGTCAAAATAACTGATTGGTCACCAAAGGTCTGAAAAATAATTAGTCAAAATGACTGTATTTTTGTCTTTTAGAACCTTAAAAAGCCAGTTTTAGACAAGATTTTAGACATTTGGGCTCCAATGGCCTGAAAACATTTTTTGGGTCAAAATGACTCTATTTTGGTCTCCAAGTGTCTAAAAAGCCTTTTTTGTTAGTCAAAATAACTGCATTTGGTCACCAAAGGTCTGAAAAAAATATTTAGTCAAAATTACTGTATTTTTGTATTTTAGAGCCTTAAAAAGCCGGTTTTAGACAAGATAACTTTATTTGGTCTTCAATGGCCTGCAAAATTGTTTTTGGTCAAAATGACTCTATTTTGGGCTCCAAGGGTCTAAAAAGCCTTTTTTATTCAAAAAAACGGCATTTGGTCACCAAAGGTCGGAAAAAAAATGTAGTCAAAATGACTGTATTTTTGTCTTTTAGAGCCTTAAAAAGCCGGTTTTAGACAAGATTTGTCTAAAACCGGTCATTTAGGCTCCAATGGACTGAAAAAATGTTTTGGTCAAAATGACTCTATTTTGGTCTCCAAGTGTCTAAAAAGCCTTCTTTAGTCAAAATAACTGCATTTAGTCACCAAAGGTCTGACAAGTTTTTTTTAGTCAAAATGACTGTATTTTTGTCTTTTAGAGTCTTTAAAAGCCGGTTTTAGACAAGATAACTGCATGTGGTCTCCAATGGTGTGAATTTTTTTTGTCAAAATGAATGTATTTAGTATTCTGTGGCTGAAGGTACATTAGGCATTCAAAGGATACAGAAGTAAGTGTCGGCCATAAAAGTCCCCAAAAAGTAGCCTGACAGCTAAGAACGTAGTATTTGGTGGCTGAAGGTACATTAGGCATTCACAGGGTACAGAAGGAAGTGTCGGCCTGTATAGGCCCCAAAAATTAGCCCACATGGGTTTAACTGACAGCTAAGAACGTAGTATTCTGTGGCTGAAGGTGAGTGTCAGGTAAACCCATGTGGGCTAATTTCTGGGGCCTTTTATGGCCGACACTTACTTCTGTATCCTGTGAATGCCTAATGTACCTTTAGCCATCAAATACTACGTTCTTTGCTGTCAGTTAAACCCATGTGAGCTAATTTTTGGGGTCCATACAGGCCGACACTTACTTCTGTATACTGTGTGAATGCCTAATGTACCTTCAGCCACAGAATACTATGTTCTTAGCTGTCAGTAAAACCCATGTGGGCTAATTTTCGGGGACTATACAGGCCGACACTTACTTCTGTATCCTGTGAATGCCTAATGTACCTTCAGCCACCAAATACTACATTCTTAACTGTCACTTAAACCCATGTGAGCTAATTTTCGGGCCTATACATGCCGACACTTACTTCTGTATACTGTGTAAATGCCTAATGTACCTCTTGCCATCAAATACTAAGTTCTTTGCTGTCAGTTAAACACATGTGAGCTATTTTTTGGGGACTATACAGGCCGACCCTTACTTTTGTATACTGTGTGAATTCCTAATGTACCTCCAGCCTTTAAATACACTACGTTCTTTGCTGTCAGTTAAACCCATGTGAGCTAATTTTTGGGGCCTATACAGGCCGACACTTACTTCTGTATCATGTGAATGCCTAATGTACCTCCAACCATTAAATACTACGTTATTTGCTGTCAGTTAAACCCATGTGAGCTAATTTTAGGGGCCTATGCAGGCCGACACTTACTTCTGTATACTGTGTGAATGCCTAATGTACCTCCAGCCACCAAATACTACGTTCTTAGTTGTCAGGAAAACTGATGTGGGCTATTTTTTGGGGGCCTTTTATGGCCGACACTTACTTCTTTATTTAGTGAATGCCTAATGTACCTTCAGCCACAGAATACTACGTTCTTAGCTGTCAGGTAAACCCATGTGGGCTAATTTTTGGGGCCTTTTACGGCCAAAACTTACTTCTGTATCCCGTGAATGCCTAATGTACCTTCAGCCACAGAATACTATGTTCTTAGCTTTCAATTAAACCCATGTGGACTAATTTTTGGGGCCTATACAGGCCGACACTTACTTCTGTACCCTGTGAATGCCTAATATACGTTCAGCCACCAAATACTACGTTCTTAGCTGTCAGGTAAACCCAAGTGGGCTAATTTTTGGGGCCTTTTATGGCTGACACTTACTTCTGTATCCTGTGAATGCCTAATGTACCTTCAGCCACAGAATACTACGTTCTTAGCTGTCAATTAAACCCATGTGGGCTAATTTTTGGGGCCTATGCAGGCCGACACTTACTTCTGTACCCGTGAATGCCTAATATACCATCAGCCACCAAATACTACGTTCTTAGCTGTCAGGTAAACCCATGTGGGCTAATTTTTGGGGCGTTTTATGGCTGACACTTACTTCTGTATCCTGTGAATGATTAATGTACCTTCAGCCACAGAATACTATGTTCTTAGCTGTCAGGTAAAAACATGTGGGCTAATTTTTGGGGCTTTTTACAGCCGACACTTCTGTATCCTGTGAATGAAAAAATATTTTAGTCAAAATGACTGTATTTTTGTATTTTAGGGTATTAAAAAGCCGGTTTTAGTCAAGATAGCTGTATTTTGCTCTCCAATGGCCTGAAACTTTTTTTGGTCGAAATGACTGTATTTTCATCTTTTAGAGTCTTAAAACGCCGGTTTTAGACAAGATAACTTCATTTGGTAAACCAATGGCCTGAAAAAAAATTTTTGGTTAAAATGACTCTATGTTGGTCTCCAAGTGTCTATAAAGCCTTTTTTAGTGAACATATCTGCATTTGGTCAGCAAAGGTCTGAAAAATAGTTTTTTAGTCAAAATGACTGTATTTTTGTCTTTTAGAGTCTTAAAAAGCCGGTTTTAGACAATATTACTGCATTTTGTCTCCAATGGTCTGAAAAATGTTTTTTGGTCAAAATGACTCTATTTTGGTCTCCAAGTGTCTAAAAAGCCTATTTTAGTCAAAATAACTGCATTTGGTCACCAAAGGTCTGAAACAAAATTAGTCAAAATGACTATTTCTGTCTTTTAGAGCCTTAAAAAGCCGGTTTTAGACAAGATAACTGCATTTTGCTCTCCAATGGCCTGAAACTTTTTTTGGTCAAAATCACTATTTTGGTCTTCAAGTGTCTAAAAAGCCTTTTTAGTCACAATAACTGCATTTGGTCACCAAAGGTCTGATAAAAAAATATTAGTCAAAATGACTGTATTTTTGTCTTTTAGAGCCTTAAAAAGCCGGTTTTAGACAAGATTTTAGACATTTGGGCTCCAATGGCCTGAAATTTTTTTTTCGGTCAAAATAACTCTATTTTGATCTCCAAGTGTCTAAAAAGCCTTTTTTAGTCAAAATAACTGCATTTGGTCACCAAAGGTCTGAAAAAAAGTCAAAATGACTGTATTTTTGTCTTTTAGAGCCTTAAAAAGCCGGTTTTAGACAAGATTTTAGACATTTGGCTCCAATGGCCTGAAAAAATGTTTTGGTCAAAATGACTTCATTTTGGTCTCCCAGTGTCTTAAAAGCCTTTTTTAGTCAAAATAACTGATTGGTCACCAAAGGTCTGAAAAATAATTAGTCAAAATGACTGTATTTTTGTCTTTTAGAACCTTAAAAAGCCAGTTTTAGACAAGATTTTAGACATTTGGGCTCCAATGGCCTGAAAACATTTTTTGGGTCAAAATGACTCTATTTTGGTCTCCAAGTGTCTAAAAAGCCTTTTTTGTTAGTCAAAATAACTGCATTTGGTCACCAAAGGTCTGAAAAAAATATTTAGTCAAAATTACTGTATTTTTGTATTTTAGAGCCTTAAAAAGCCGGTTTTAGACAAGATAACTTTATTTGGTCTTCAATGGCCTGCAAAATTGTTTTTGGTCAAAATGACTCTATTTTGGGCTCCAAGGGTCTAAAAAGCCTTTTTTATTCAAAAAAACGGCATTTGGTCACCAAAGGTCGGAAAAAAAATGTAGTCAAAATGACTGTATTTTTGTCTTTTAGAGCCTTAAAAAGCCGGTTTTAGACAAGATTTGTCTAAAACCGGTCATTTAGGCTCCAATGGACTGAAAAAATGTTTTGGTCAAAATGACTCTATTTTGGTCTCCAAGTGTCTAAAAAGCCTTCTTTAGTCAAAATAACTGCATTTAGTCACCAAAGGTCTGACAAGTTTTTTTTAGTCAAAATGACTGTATTTTTGTCTTTTAGAGTCTTTAAAAGCCGGTTTTAGACAAGATAACTGCATGTGGTCTCCAATGGTGTGAATTTTTTTTGTCAAAATGAATGTATTTAGTATTCTGTGGCTGAAGGTACATTAGGCATTCAAAGGATACAGAAGTAAGTGTCGGCCATAAAAGTCCCCAAAAAGTAGCCTGACAGCTAAGAACGTAGTATTTGGTGGCTGAAGGTACATTAGGCATTCACAGGGTACAGAAGGAAGTGTCGGCCTGTATAGGCCCCAAAAATTAGCCCACATGGGTTTAACTGACAGCTAAGAACGTAGTATTCTGTGGCTGAAGGTGAGTGTCAGGTAAACCCATGTGGGCTAATTTCTGGGGCCTTTTATGGCCGACACTTACTTCTGTATCCTGTGAATGCCTAATGTACCTTTAGCCATCAAATACTACGTTCTTTGCTGTCAGTTAAACCCATGTGAGCTAATTTTTGGGGTCCATACAGGCCGACACTTACTTCTGTATACTGTGTGAATGCCTAATGTACCTTCAGCCACAGAATACTATGTTCTTAGCTGTCAGTAAAACCCATGTGGGCTAATTTTCGGGGACTATACAGGCCGACACTTACTTCTGTATCCTGTGAATGCCTAATGTACCTTCAGCCACCAAATACTACATTCTTAACTGTCACTTAAACCCATGTGAGCTAATTTTCGGGCCTATACATGCCGACACTTACTTCTGTATACTGTGTAAATGCCTAATGTACCTCTTGCCATCAAATACTAAGTTCTTTGCTGTCAGTTAAACACATGTGAGCTATTTTTTGGGGACTATACAGGCCGACCCTTACTTTTGTATACTGTGTGAATTCCTAATGTACCTCCAGCCTTTAAATACACTACGTTCTTTGCTGTCAGTTAAACCCATGTGAGCTAATTTTTGGGGCCTATACAGGCCGACACTTACTTCTGTATCATGTGAATGCCTAATGTACCTCCAACCATTAAATACTACGTTATTTGCTGTCAGTTAAACCCATGTGAGCTAATTTTAGGGGCCTATGCAGGCCGACACTTACTTCTGTATACTGTGTGAATGCCTAATGTACCTCCAGCCACCAAATACTACGTTCTTAGTTGTCAGGAAAACTGATGTGGGCTATTTTTTGGGGGCCTTTTATGGCCGACACTTACTTCTTTATTTAGTGAATGCCTAATGTACCTTCAGCCACAGAATACTACGTTCTTAGCTGTCAGGTAAACCCATGTGGGCTAATTTTTGGGGCCTTTTACGGCCAAAACTTACTTCTGTATCCCGTGAATGCCTAATGTACCTTCAGCCACAGAATACTATGTTCTTAGCTTTCAATTAAACCCATGTGGACTAATTTTTGGGGCCTATACAGGCCGACACTTACTTCTGTACCCTGTGAATGCCTAATATACGTTCAGCCACCAAATACTACGTTCTTAGCTGTCAGGTAAACCCAAGTGGGCTAATTTTTGGGGCCTTTTATGGCTGACACTTACTTCTGTATCCTGTGAATGCCTAATGTACCTTCAGCCACAGAATACTACGTTCTTAGCTGTCAATTAAACCCATGTGGGCTAATTTTTGGGGCCTATGCAGGCCGACACTTACTTCTGTACCCGTGAATGCCTAATATACCATCAGCCACCAAATACTACGTTCTTAGCTGTCAGGTAAACCCATGTGGGCTAATTTTTGGGGCGTTTTATGGCTGACACTTACTTCTGTATCCTGTGAATGATTAATGTACCTTCAGCCACAGAATACTATGTTCTTAGCTGTCAGGTAAAAACATGTGGGCTAATTTTTGGGGCTTTTTACAGCCGACACTTCTGTATCCTGTGAATGAAAAAATATTTTAGTCAAAATGACTGTATTTTTGTATTTTAGGGTATTAAAAAGCCGGTTTTAGTCAAGATAGCTGTATTTTGCTCTCCAATGGCCTGAAACTTTTTTTGGTCGAAATGACTGTATTTTCATCTTTTAGAGTCTTAAAACGCCGGTTTTAGACAAGATAACTTCATTTGGTAAACCAATGGCCTGAAAAAAAATTTTTGGTCAAAATGACTCTATGTTGGTCTCCAAGTGTCTATAAAGCCTTTTTTAGTGAACATATCTGCATTTGGTCAGCAAAGGTCTGAAAAATAGTTTTTTAGTCAAAATGACTGTATTTTTGTCTTTTAGAGTCTTAAAAAGCCGGTTTTAGACAATATTACTGCATTTTGTCTCCAATGGTCTGAAAAATGTTTTTTGGTCAAAATGACTCTATTTTGGTCTCCAAGTGTCTAAAAAGCCTATTTTAGTCAAAATAACTGCATTTGGTCACCAAAGGTCTGAAACAAAATTAGTCAAAATGACTATTTCTGTCTTTTAGAGCCTTAAAAAGCCGGTTTTAGACAAGATAACTGCATTTTGCTCTCCAATGGCCTGAAACTTTTTTTGGTCAAAATCACTATTTTGGTCTTCAAGTGTCTAAAAAGCCTTTTTAGTCACAATAACTGCATTTGGTCACCAAAGGTCTGATAAAAAAATATTAGTCAAAATGACTGTATTTTTGTCTTTTAGAGCCTTAAAAAGCCGGTTTTAGACAAGATTTTAGACATTTGGGCTCCAATGGCCTGAAATTTTTTTTTCGGTCAAAATAACTCTATTTTGATCTCCAAGTGTCTAAAAAGCCTTTTTTAGTCAAAATAACTGCATTTGGTCACCAAAGGTCTGAAAAAAAGTCAAAATGACTGTATTTTTGTCTTTTAGAGCCTTAAAAAGCCGGTTTTAGACAAGATTTTAGACATTTGGCTCCAATGGCCTGAAAAAATGTTTTGGTCAAAATGACTTCATTTTGGTCTCCCAGTGTCTAAAAAGCCTTTTTTAGTCAAAATAACTGATTGGTCACCAAAGGTCTGAAAAATAATTAGTCAAAATGACTGTATTTTTGTCTTTTAGAACCTTAAAAAGCCAGTTTTAGACAAGATTTTAGACATTTGGGCTCCAATGGCCTGAAAACAATTTTTGGGTCAAAATGACTCTATTTTGGTCTCCAAGTGTCTAAAAAGCCTTTTTTGTTAGTCAAAATAACTGCATTTGGTCACCAAAGGTCTGAAAAAAATATTTAGTCAAAATTACTGTATTTTTGTATTTTAGAGCCTTAAAAAGCCGGTTTTAGACAAGATAACTTTATTTGGTCTTCAATGGCCTGCAAAATTGTTTTTGGTCAAAATGACTCTATTTTGGGCTCCAAGGGTCTAAAAAGCCTTTTTTATTCAAAAAAACGGCATTTGGTCACCAAAGGTCGGAAAAAAAATGTAGTCAAAATGACTGTATTTTTGTCTTTTAGAGCCTTAAAAAGCCGGTTTTAGACAAGATTTGTCTAAAACCGGTCATTTAGGCTCCAATGGACTGAAAAAATGTTTTGGTCAAAATGACTCTATTTTGGTCTCCAAGTGTCTAAAAAGCCTTCTTTAGTCAAAATAACTGCATTTAGTCACCAAAGGTCTGACAAGTTTTTTTTAGTCAAAATGACTGTATTTTTGTCTTTTAGAGTCTTTAAAAGCCGGTTTTAGACAAGATAACTGCATGTGGTCTCCAATGGTGTGAATTTTTTTTGTCAAAATGAATGTATTTAGTATTCTGTGGCTGAAGGTACATTAGGCATTCAAAGGATACAGAAGTAAGTGTCGGCCATAAAAGTCCCCAAAAAGTAGCCTGACAGCTAAGAACGTAGTATTTGGTGGCTGAAGGTACATTAGGCATTCACAGGGTACAGAAGGAAGTGTTGGCCTGTATAGGCCCCAAAAATTAGCCCACATGGGTTTAACTGACAGCTAAGAACGTAGTATTCTGTGGCTGAAGGTGAGTGTCAGGTAAACCCATGTGGGCTAATTTCTGGGGCCTTTTATGGCCGACACTTACTTCTGTATCCTGTGAATGCCTAATGTACCTTTAGCCATCAAATACTACGTTCTTTGCTGTCAGTTAAACCCATGTGAGCTAATTTTTGGGGTCCATACAGGCCGACACTTACTTCTGTATACTGTGTGAATGCCTAATGTACCTTCAGCCACAGAATACTATGTTCTTAGCTGTCAGTAAAACCCATGTGGGCTAATTTTCGGGGACTATACAGGCCGACACTTACTTCTGTATCCTGTGAATGCCTAATGTACCTTCAGCCACCAAATACTACATTCTTAACTGTCACTTAAACCCATGTGAGCTAATTTTCGGGCCTATACATGCCGACACTTACTTCTGTATACTGTGTAAATGCCTAATGTACCTCTTGCCATCAAATACTAAGTTCTTTGCTGTCAGTTAAACACATGTGAGCTATTTTTTGGGGACTATACAGGCCGACCCTTACTTTTGTATACTGTGTGAATTCCTAATGTACCTCCAGCCTTTAAATACACTACGTTCTTTGCTGTCAGTTAAACCCATGTGAGCTAATTTTTGGGGCCTATACAGGCCGACACTTACTTCTGTATCATGTGAATGCCTAATGTACCTCCAACCATTAAATACTACGTTATTTGCTGTCAGTTAAACCCATGTGAGCTAATTTTAGGGGCCTATGCAGGCCGACACTTACTTCTGTATACTGTGTGAATGCCTAATGTACCTCCAGCCACCAAATACTACGTTCTTAGTTGTCAGGAAAACTGATGTGGGCTATTTTTTGGGGGCCTTTTATGGCCGACACTTACTTCTTTATTTAGTGAATGCCTAATGTACCTTCAGCCACAGAATACTACGTTCTTAGCTGTCAGGTAAACCCATGTGGGCTAATTTTTGGGGCCTTTTACGGCCAAAACTTACTTCTGTATCCCGTGAATGCCTAATGTACCTTCAGCCACAGAATACTATGTTCTTAGCTTTCAATTAAACCCATGTGGACTAATTTTTGGGGCCTATACAGGCCGACACTTACTTCTGTACCCTGTGAATGCCTAATATACGTTCAGCCACCAAATACTACGTTCTTAGCTGTCAGGTAAACCCAAGTGGGCTAATTTTTGGGGCCTTTTATGGCTGACACTTACTTCTGTATCCTGTGAATGCCTAATGTACCTTCAGCCACAGAATACTACGTTCTTAGCTGTCAATTAAACCCATGTGGGCTAATTTTTGGGGCCTATGCAGGCCGACACTTACTTCTGTACCCGTGAATGCCTAATATACCATCAGCCACCAAATACTACGTTCTTAGCTGTCAGGTAAACCCATGTGGGCTAATTTTTGGGGCGTTTTATGGCTGACACTTACTTCTGTATCCTGTGAATGATTAATGTACCTTCAGCCACAGAATACTATGTTCTTAGCTGTCAGGTAAAAACATGTGGGCTAATTTTTGGGGCTTTTTACGGCCGACACTTCTGTATCCTGTGAATGAAAAAATATTTTAGTCAAAATGACTGTATTTTTGTATTTTAGGGTATTAAAAAGCCGGTTTTAGTCAAGATAGCTGTATTTTGCTCTCCAATGGCCTGAAATTTTTTTTGGTCGAAATGACTGTATTTTCATCTTTTAGAGTCTTAAAACGCCGGTTTTAGACAAGATAACTTCATTTGGTAAACCAATGGCCTGAAAAAAAATTTTTGGTTAAAATGACTCTATGTTGGTCTCCAAGTGTCTATAAAGCCTTTTTTAGTGAACATATCTGCATTTGGTCAGCAAAGGTCTGAAAAATAGTTTTTTAGTCAAAATGACTGTATTTTTGTCTTTTAGAGTCTTAAAAAGCCGGTTTTAGACAATATTACTGCATTTTGTCTCCAATGGTCTGAAAAATGTTTTTTGGTCAAAATGACTCTATTTTGGTCTCCAAGTGTCTAAAAAGCCTATTTTAGTCAAAATAACTGCATTTGGTCACCAAAGGTCTGAAACAAAATTAGTCAAAATGACTATTTCTGTCTTTTAGAGCCTTAAAAAGCCGGTTTTAGACAAGATAACTGCATTTTGCTCTCCAATGGCCTGAAACTTTTTTTGGTCAAAATCACTATTTTGGTCTTCAAGTGTCTAAAAAGCCTTTTTAGTCACAGTAACTGCATTTGGTCACCAAAGGTCTGATAAAAAAATATTAGTCAAAATGACTGTATTTTTGTCTTTTAGAGCCTTAAAAAGCCGGTTTTAGACAAGATTTTAGACATTTGGGCTCCAATGGCCTGAAATTTTTTTTTCGGTCAAAATAACTCTATTTTGATCTCCAAGTGTCTAAAAAGCCTTTTTTAGTCAAAATAACTGCATTTGGTCACCAAAGGTCTGAAAAAAAGTCAAAATGACTGTATTTTTGTCTTTTAGAGCCTTAAAAAGCCGGTTTTAGACAAGATTTTAGACATTTGGCTCCAATGGCCTGAAAACATTTTTTGGGTCAAAATGACTCTATTTTGGTCTCCAAGTGTCTAAAAAGCCTTTTTTGTTAGTCAAAATAACTGCATTTGGTCACCAAAGGTCTGAAAAATAATTAGTCAAAATGACTGTATTTTTGTCTTTTAGAACCTTAAAAAGCCATTTTTAGACAAGATTTTAGACATTTGGGCTCCAATGGCCTGAAAACATTTTTTGGGTCAAAATGACTCTATTTTGGTCTCCAAGTGTCTAAAAAGCCTTTTTTGTTAGTCAAAATAACTGCATTTGGTCACCAAAGGTCTGAAAAAAATATTTAGTCAAAATTACTGTATTTTTGTATTTTAGAGCCTTAAAAAGCCGGTTTTAGACAAGATAACTTTATTTGGTCTTCAATGGCCTGCAAAATTGTTTTTGGTCAAAATGACTCTATTTTGGGCTCCAAGGGTCTAAAAAGCCTTTTTTATTCAAAAAAACGGCATTTGGTCACCAAAGGTCGGAAAAAAAATGTAGTCAAAATGACTGTATTTTTGTCTTTTAGAGCCTTAAAAAGCCGGTTTTAGACAAGATTTGTCTAAAACCGGTCATTTAGGCTCCAATGGACTGAAAAAATGTTTTGGTCAAAATGACTCTATTTTGGTCTCCAAGTGTCTAAAAAGCCTTCTTTAGTCAAAATAACTGCATTTAGTCACCAAAGGTCTGACAAGTTTTTTTTAGTCAAAATGACTGTATTTTTGTCTTTTAGAGTCTTTAAAAGCCGGTTTTAGACAAGATAACTGCATGTGGTCTCCAATGGTCTGAAATTTTTTGTCAAAATGAATGTATTTAGTATTCTGTGGCTGAAGGTACATTAGGCATTCAAAGGATACAGAAGTAAGTGTCGGCCATAAAAGTCCCCAAAAAGTAGCCTGACAGCTAAGAACGTAGTATTTGGTGGCTGAAGGTACATTAGGCATTCACAGGGTACAGAAGGAAGTGTCGGCCTGTATAGGCCCCAAAAATTAGCCCACATGGGTTTAACTGACAGCTAAGAACGTAGTATTCTGTGGCTGAAGGTGAGTGTCAGGTAAACCCATGTGGGCTAATTTCTGGGGCCTTTTATGGCCGACACTTACTTCTGTATCCTGTGAATGCCTAATGTACCTTTAGCCATCAAATACTACGTTCTTTGCTGTCAGTTAAACCCATGTGAGCTAATTTTTGGGGTCCATACAGGCCGACACTTACTTCTGTATACTGTGTGAATGCCTAATGTACCTTCAGCCACAGAATACTATGTTCTTAGCTGTCAGTAAAACCCATGTGGGCTAATTTTCGGGGACTATACAGGCCGACACTTACTTCTGTATCCTGTGAATGCCTAATGTACCTTCAGCCACCAAATACTACATTCTTAACTGTCACTTAAACCCATGTGAGCTAGCTAATTTTCGGGCCTATACATGCCGACACTTACTTCTGTATACTGTGTGAATGCCTAATGTACCTCTTGCCATCAAATACTAAGTTCTTTGCTGTCAGTTAAACACATGTGAGCTATTTTTTGGGGACTATACAGGCCGACCCTTACTTTTGTATACTGTGTGAATTCCTAATGTACCTCCAGCCATCAAATACACTACGTTCTTTGCTGTCAGTTAAACCCATGTGAGCTAATTTTTGGGGCCTATACAGGCCGACACTTACTTCTGTATCATGTGAATGCCTAATGTACCTCCAGCCATTAAATACTACGTTATTTGCTGTCAGTTAAACCCATGTGAGCTAATTTTAGGGGCCTATGCAGGCCGACACTTACTTCTGTATACTGTGTGAATGCCTAATGTACCTCCAGCCACCAAATACTACATTCTTAGTTGTCAGGAAAACTGATGTGGGCTATTTTTTGGGGGCCTTTTATGGCCGACACTTACTTCTTTATTTAGTGAATGCCTAATGTACCTTCAGCCACAGAATACTACGTTCTTAGCTGTCAGGTAAACCCATGTGGGCTAATTTTTGGGGCCTTTTACGGCCAAAACTTACTTCTGTATCCCGTGAATGCCTAATGTACCTTCAGCCACAGAATACTATGTTCTTAGCTTTCAATTAAACCCATGTGGACTAATTTTTGGGGCCTATACAGGCCGACACTTACTTCTGTACCCTGTGAATGCCTAATATACGTTCAGCCACCAAATACTACGTTCTTAGCTGTCAGGTAAACCCATGTGGGCTAATATTTGGGGCCTTTTATGGCTGACACTTACTTCTGTATCCTGTGAATGCCTAATGTACCTTCAGCCACAGAATACTACGTTCTTAGCTGTCAATTAAACCCATGTGGGCTAATTTTTGGGGCCTATGCAGGCCGACACTTACTTCTGTACCCGTGAATGCCTAATATACCATCAGCCACCAAATACTACGTTCTTAGCTGTCAGGTAAACCCATGTGGGCTAATTTTTGGGGCGTTTTATGGCTGACACTTACTTCTGTATCCTGTGAATGATTAATGTACCTTCAGCCACAGAATACTATGTTCTTAGCTGTCAGGTAAAAACATGTGGGCTAATTTTTGGGGCTTTTTACGGCCGACACTTCTGTATCCTGTGAATGAAAAAATATTTTAGTCAAAATGACTGTATTTTTGTATTTTAGGGTATTAAAAAGCCGGTTTTAGTCAAGATAGCTGTATTTTGCTCTCCAATGGCCTGAAAAAAATTTTTTGGTCAAAATGACTCTATGTTGGTCTCCAAGTGTCTATAAAGCCTTTTTTAGTGAACATATCTGCATTTGGTCAGCAAAGGTCTGAAAAATAGTTTTTTAGTCAAAATGACTGTATTTTTGTCTTTTAGAGTCTTAAAAAGCCGGTTTTAGACAATATTACTGCATTTTGTCTCCAATGGTCTGAAAAATGTTTTTTGGTCAAAATGACTCTATTTTGGTCTCCAAGTGTCTAAAAAGCCTATTTTAGTCAAAATAACTGCATTTGGTCACCAAAGGTCTGAAACAAAATTAGTCAAAATTACTATTTCTGTCTTTTAGAGCCTTAAAAAGCCGGTTTTAGACAAGATAACTGCATTTTGCTCTCCAATGGCCTGAAACTTTTTTTGGTCAAAATGACTATTTTGGTCTTCAAGTGTCTAAAAAGCCTTTTTAGTCACAATAACTGCATTTGGTCACCAAAGGTCTGATAAAAAAATATTAGTCAAAATGACTGTATTTTTGTCTTTTAGAGCCTTAAAAAGCCGGTTTTAGACAAGATTTTAGACATTTAAGCTCCAATGGCCTGAAATTTTTTTTCGGTCAAAATGACTTCATTTTGGTCTCCCAGTGTCTAAAAAGCCTTTTTTAGTCAAAATAACTGATTGGTCACCAAAGGTCTGAAAAAAAATTAGTCAAAATGACTGTATTTTTGTCTTTTAGAACCTTAAAAAGCCAGTTTTAGACAAGATTTTAGACATTTGGGCTCCAATGGCCTGAAAACATTTTTTGGGTCAAAATGACTCTATTTTGGTCTCCAAGTGTCTAAAAAGCCTTTTTTGTTAGTCAAAATAACTGCATTTGGTCACCAAAGGTCTGAAAAAAATATTTAGTCAAAATTACTGTATTTTTGTATTTTAGAGCCTTAAAAAGCAGGTTTTAGACAAGATAACTTTATTTGGTCTTCAATGGCCTGCAAAATTGTTTTTGGTCAAAATGACTCTATTTTGGGCTCCAAGGGTCTAAAAAGCCTTTTTTATTCAAAATAACGCCATATGGTCACCAAAGGTCGGAAAAAAAATGTAGTCAAAATGACTGTATTTTTGTCTTTTAGAGCCTTAAAAAGCCGGTTTTAGACAAGATTTGTCTAAAACCGGTCATTTAGGCTCCAATGGACTGAAAAAATGTTTTGGTCAAAATGACTCTATTTTGGTCTCCAAGTGTCTAAAAAGCCTTCTTTAGTCAAAATAACTGCATTTAGTCACCAAAGGTCTGACAAGTTTTTTTTAGTCAAAATGACTGTATTTTTGTCTTTTAGAGTCTTTAAAAGCCGGTTTTAGACAAGATAACTGCATGTGGTCTCCAATGGTCTGAAATTTTTTGTCAAAATGAATGTATTTAGTATTCTGTGGCTGAAGGTACATTAGGCATTCAAAGGATACAGAAGTAAGTGTCGGCCATAAAAGTCCCCAAAAAGTAGCCTGACAGCTAAGAACGTAGTATTTGGTGGCTGAAGGTACATTAGGCATTCACAGGGTACAGAAGGAAGTGTTGGCCTGTATAGGCCCCAAAAATTAGCCCACATGGGTTTAACTGACAGCTAAGAACGTAGTATTCTGTGGCTGAAGGTGAGTGTCAGGTAAACCCATGTGGGCTAATTTCTGGGGCCTTTTATGGCCGACACTTACTTCTGTATCCTGTGAATGCCTAATGTACCTTTAGCCATCAAATACTACGTTCTTTGCTGTCAGTTAAACCCATGTGAGCTAATTTTTGGGGTCCATACAGGCCGACACTTACTTCTGTATACTGTGTGAATGCCTAATGTACCTTCAGCCACAGAATACTATGTTCTTAGCTGTCAGTAAAACCCATGTGGGCTAATTTTCGGGGACTATACAGGCCGACACTTACTTCTGTATCCTGTGAATGCCTAATGTACCTTCAGCCACCAAATACTACATTCTTAACTGTCACTTAAACCCATGTGAGCTAATTTTCGGGCCTATACATGCCGACACTTACTTCTGTATACTGTGTAAATGCCTAATGTACCTCTTGCCATCAAATACTAAGTTCTTTGCTGTCAGTTAAACACATGTGAGCTATTTTTTGGGGACTATACAGGCCGACCCTTACTTTTGTATACTGTGTGAATTCCTAATGTACCTCCAGCCATCAAATACACTACGTTCTTTGCTGTCAGTTAAACCCATGTGAGCTAATTTTTGGGGCCTATACAGGCCGACACTTACTTCTGTATCATGTGAATGCCTAATGTACCTCCAGCCATTAAATACTACGTTATTTGCTGTCAGTTAAACCCATGTGAGCTAATTTTAGGGGCCTATGCAGGCCGACACTTACTTCTGTATACTGTGTGAATGCCTAATGTACCTCCAGCCACCAAATACTACGTTCTTAGTTGTCAGGAAAACTGATGTGGGCTATTTTTTGGGGGCCTTTTATGGCCGACACTTACTTCTTTATTTAGTGAATGCCTAATGTACCTTCAGCCACAGAATACTACGTTCTTAGCTGTCAGGTAAACCCATGTGGGCTAATTTTTGGGGTCTTTTACGGCCAAAACTTACTTCTGTATCCCGTGAATGCCTAATGTACCTTCAGCCACAGAATACTATGTTCTTAGCTTTCAATTAAACCCATGTGGACTAATTTTTGGGGCCTATACAGGCCGACACTTACTTCTGTACCCTGTGAATGCCTAATATACGTTCAGCCACCAAATACTACGTTCTTAGCTGTCAGGTAAACCCAAGTGGGCTAATTTTTGGGGCCTTTTATGGCTGACACTTACTTCTGTATCCTGTGAATGCCTAATGTACCTTCAGCCACAGAATACTACGTTCTTAGCTGTCAATTAAACCCATGTGGGCTAATTTTTGGGGCCTATGCAGGCCGACACTTACTTCTGTACCCGTGAATGCCTAATATACCATCAGCCACCAAATACTACGTTCTTAGCTGTCAGGTAAACCCATGTGGGCTAATTTTTGGGGCGTTTTATGGCTGACACTTACTTCTGTATCCTGTGAATGATTAATGTACCTTCAGCCACAGAATACTATGTTCTTAGCTGTCAGGTAAAAACATGTGGGCTAATTTTTGGGGCTTTTTACGGCCGACACTTCTGTATCCTGTGAATGAAAAAATATTTTAGTCAAAATGACTGTATTTTTGTATTTTAGGGTATTAAAAAGCCGGTTTTAGTCAAGATAGCTGTATTTTGCTCTCCAATGGCCTGAAACTTTTTTTGGTCGAAATGACTGTATTTTCATCTTTTAGAGTCTTAAAACGCCGGTTTTAGACAAGATAACTTCATTTGGTAAACCAATGGCCTGAAAAAAATGTTTTGGTTAAAATGACTCTATGTTGGTCTCCAAGTGTCTATAAAGCCTTTTTTAGTGAACATATCTGCATTTGGTCAGCAAAGGTCTGAAAAATAGTTTTTTAGTCAAAATGACTGTATTTTTGTCTTTTAGAGTCTTAAAAAGCCGGTTTTAGACAATATTACTGCATTTTGTCTCCAATGGTCTGAAAAATGTTTTTTGGTCAAAATGACTCTATTTTGGTCTCCAAGTGTCTAAAAAGCCTATTTTAGTCAAAATAACTGCATTTGGTCACCAAAGGTCTGAAACAAAATTAGTCAAAATGACTATTTCTGTCTTTTAGAGCCTTAAAAAGCCGGTTTTAGACAAGATAACTGCATTTTGCTCTCCAATGGCCTGAAACTTTTTTTGGTCAAAATCACTATTTTGGTCTTCAAGTGTCTAAAAAGCCTTTTTAGTCACAATAACTGCATTTGGTCACCAAAGGTCTGATAAAAAAATATTAGTCAAAATGACTGTATTTTTGTCTTTTAGAGCCTTAAAAAGCCGGTTTTAGACAAGATTTTAGACATTTGGGCTCCAATGGCCTGAAATTTTTTTTTCGGTCAAAATAACTCTATTTTGATCTCCAAGTGTCTAAAAAGCCTTTTTTAGTCAAAATAACTGCATTTGGTCACCAAAGGTCTGAAAAAAAGTCAAAATGACTGTATTTTTGTCTTTTAGAGCCTTAAAAAGCCGGTTTTAGACAAGATTTTAGAGATTTGGCTCCAATGGCCTGAAAAAATGTTTTGGTCAAAATTACTTCATTTTGGTCTCCCAGTGTCTAAAAAGCCTTTTTTAGTCAAAATAACTGATTTGTCACCAAAGGTCTGAAAAAAAATTAGTCAAAATGACTGTATTTTTGTCTTTTAGAACCTTAAAAAGCCAGTTTTAGACAAGATTTTAGACATTTGGGCTCCAATGGCCTGAAAACATTTTTTGGGTCAAAATGACTCTATTTTGGTCTCCAAGTGTCTAAAAAGCCTTTTTTGTTAGTCAAAATAACTGCATTTGGTCACCAAAGGTCTGAAAAAAATATTTAGTCAAAATTACTGTATTTTTGTATTTTAGAGCCTTAAAAAGCCGGTTTTAGACAAGATAACTTTATTTGGTCTTCAATGGCCTGCAAAATTGTTTTTGGTCAAAATGACTCTATTTTGGGCTCCAAGGGTCTAAAAAGCCTTTTTTATTCAAAATAACGGCATTTGGTTACCAAAGGTCGGAAAAAAAATGTAGTCAAAATGACTGTATTTTTGTCTTTTAGAGCCTTAAAAAGCCGGTTTTAGACAAGATTTGTCTAAAACCGGTCATTTAGGCTCCAATGGACTGAAAAAATGTTTTGGTCAAAATGACTCTATTTTGGTCTCCAAGTGTCTAAAAAGCCTTCTTTAGTCAAAATAACTGCATTTAGTCACCAAAGGTCTGACAAGTTTTTTTTAGTCAAAATGACTGTATTTTTGTCTTTTAGAGTCTTTAAAAGCCGGTTTTAGACAAGATAACTGCATGTGGTCTCCAATGGTCTGAAATTTTTTGTCAAAATGAATGTATTTAGTATTCTGTGGCTGAAGGTACATTAGGCATTCACAGGATACAGAAGTAAGTGTCGGCCATAAAAGTCCCCAAAAATTAGCCTGACAGCTAAGAACGTAGTATTTGGTGGCTGAAGGTACATTAGGCATTCACAGGGTACAGAAGGAAGTGTCGGCCTGTATAGGCCCCAAAAATTAGCCCACATGGGTTTAACTGACAGCTAAGAACGTAGTATTCTGTGGCTGAAGGTGAGTGTCAGGTAAACCCATGTGGGCTAATTTCTGGGGCCTTTTATGGCCGACACTTACTTCTGTATCCAGTGAATGCTTAATGTACCTTTAGCCATCAAATACTACGTTCTTTGCTGTCAGTTAAACCCATGTGAGCTAATTTTTGGGGCCCATACAGGCCGACACTTACTTCTGTATACTGTGTGAATGCCTAATGTACCTTCAGCCACAGAATACTATGTTCTTAGCTGTCAGTAAAACCCATGTGGGCTATTTTTCGGGGACTATACAGGCCGACACTTACTTCTGTATCCTGTGAATGCCTAATGTACCTTCAGCCACCAAATACTACATTCTTAACTGTCAGTTAAACCCCATGTGAGCTAATTTTCGGGCCTATACATGCCGACACTTACTTCTGTATACTGTGTGAATGCCTAATGTACCTCTAGCCATCAAATACTAAGTTCTTTGCTGTCAGTTAAACACATGTGAGCTATTTTTTGGGGACTATACAGGCCGACCCTTACTTTTGTATACTGTGTGAATGCCTAATGTACCTCCAGCCATCAAATACACTACGTTCTTTGCTGTCAGTTAAACCCATGTGAGCTATTTTTTGGGGCCTATACAGGCCGACACAAACTTCTCAAAAAGAAAGCCAACGAATAAAGGGATCGGGCGCGTACAGGATCATGTGGCCGTAGGCGATCACCACTGCCACCCTTGACCCCTTTGAACTTGGCCATGGCAAGATGGCACCTCAGGAGAAACAAATAGAATGCCAATGAATAAAGGAAAAGCCAAAAGTCTACAGCACCTGGTATTCCCAGGTGGTCTCCCATCCAGGTACTAACCAGGCATGACCCTGCTTAGCTTCTGAGATCTGACGAGATCGGGCGCGTTCAGGGTGATGTGGCGGTAGGCGATCACCACTGCCACCCTCGACCCCGTTGAACTTGGCCATGGCAAGATGGCACCTCAGGAGAAACAAAAAGAAAGCTAACGAATAAAGGAAAAGTCAAAAGACTACAGCACCTGGTATTCCCAGGCGGTCTCCCATCCAGATACTGACCAGGCCCAACCCTGCTTAGCTTCCAAGATCAGATGAGATTGGGCACGATCAGGGTGATGTGGCCGTAGGCGATCACCACTGCCACCCTCTACCCCTTTGAATTTGGCCATGGCAAGATGGCACCTTAGGAGAAACAAAAAGAAAGCCAACAAATAAAGGAAAAGCCAAAACCCTACAGCACCTGGTATTCCCAGGTGGTCTCCCATCCAGGTACAAACCAGGCCCGACCCTGCTTAGCTTCAGAGATCAGACAAGATCGGGGATGTTCAGTGCGATGTGGCTGTAGGCAATCAAAACTGCCACCCTCGACCCCTTTTAATGTGGTCATGGCAAGATGACACCTAAGGAGAAACAAAAAGAAAGCCAACGAATAAAGGAAAAGCCAAAAGTCGACAGCACCTGGTATTCCCAGGCAGTCTCTCATCCAGTTACTAATAACTGCATTTGGTCACCAAAGGTCTGATAATTTTTTTTTAGTCAAAATGACTGTATTTTCGTCTTTTAGAGTCTTAAAAAGCCGATTTTGGACAAGATAATTGCATTTGGTAACCAATGGCCTGAAACATTTTTTTTGGGTCAAAATGACTAAATATTGGTCTCCAAGTGTCTAAAAATCCTTTTTTAGTCAAAATAACTGCATTTGGTCACCAAAGGTCTGAATTTTTTTAGCCAAAATGGCTGTATTTTTGTCTTTTAGAGTCTTAAAACGCCGGTTTTAGACATGATAACTGCATTTGGTAAACCAATGGCCTGAAAAAGGTTTTTTGGTCAAAATGACTCTATTTTGGTCTCCAAGTGTCTAAAAAGCCTTTTGTAGTCAAAATAAATGCATTTGGTCACCAAAGGTCTGTAAATTTTTTTAGTCAAAATGACAGTATTTTCGTCTTTTAGAGTCTTAAAAAGCCAGTTTTAGACAAGATAATTGCATTTGGTAACCAATGGCCTGAAAAAAGTTTTTTTGTTCAAAATGACTCTATGTTGGTCTCCAAGTGTCTAAAAAGCCTTTTGTAGTCAAAATAAATGCATTTGGTCACCAAAGGTCTGAAATTTGATTTTAGTCAAAATCACTGTATTTTCGTCTTTTAGAATCTTAAAAAGCCGGTTTTAGACACTTGGAGACCAGATAACTGCATTTCGTAAAACCAATGGCCTGAAATTTTTTTTAGTAGGTCAAAATGACTCTATTTTGGTCTCCAAGTGTCTAAAAGGCCTTTTTTAGTCAAGATAACTGCATTTGGTCACCAAAGGTCTGAAATTGTTTTTAATATTCGTTCAGCCACTAAATACTACGTTCTTAGCTGTCAGGTAAACCCATGTGGGTTAATTTTTGGGGCCTTTTATGGCCGACACTTACTTCTGTATCCTGTGAATGCCTAATGTACCTTCAGCCACAGAATACTACGTTTTTAGCTGTCAATTAAAACCATGTGGGCTAATTTTTGGGGCCTATGCAGGCCGACACTTACTTCTGTACCCTGTGAATGCCTAATATACCATCAGCCACCAAATACTACGTTCTTAGCTGTCAGGTAAACCCATGTGTGCTAATTTTCGGGGATTTTTACGGCCGACACTTACTTCTGTATCCTGTGAATGAAAAAATATTTTAGTCAAAATGACTGTATTTTTGTATTTTAGAGTCTTAAAAAGCCGGTTTTAGAAACTTGGAGACCAGATAACTGCATTTCGTAAAACCAATGGCCTGAAAATTTTTTTGGTAGGTCAAAATGACTCTATTTTGGTCTCCAAGTGTCAAAAAAGCCTTTTTTAGTCAAGATAACTGCATTTGGTCACCAAAGGTCTGAAATTGTTTTTAATATATGTTCAGCCACCAAATACTACGTTCTTAGCTGTCAATTAAACCCATGTGGGCTAATTTTTGGGGCCTTTTATGGCCGACACTTACTTCTGTACCCTGTGAATGCCTAATATACCATCAACCACCAAATACTACATTCTTAGCTGTCAGGTAAACCCATGTGGGCTAATTTTTGGGGCCTTTTATGCCCGACACTTACTTCTGTATCCTGTGAATGCCTAATGTACCTTCAGCCACAGAATACTATGTTCTTAGCTGTCAGGTAAAAACATGTGGGCTAATTTTTGGGGCTTTTTACGGCCGACACTAACTTCTGTATCCTGTGAATGAAAAAATATTTTAGCCAAAATGACTATTTTTGTCTTTTAGAGTCTTAAAACGCCGGTTTTAGACATGATAACTGCATTTGGTAAACCAATGGCCTGAAAAAAGTTTTTTTGGTCAAAAGGACTCTATTTTGGTCTCCAAGTGTCTAAAAAGCCTTTTGTAGTCAAAATAAATGCATTTGGTCACGAAAGGTCTGTAAATTTTTTTAGTCAAAATTACAGTATTTTCGTCTTTTAGAGTCTTAAAAAGCCGGTTTTAGACAAGATAATTGCATTTGGTAACCAATGGCCTGAAAAAAAGTTTTTTTGTTCAAAATGACTCTATGTTGGTCTCCAAGTGTCTAAAAAGCCTTTTGTAGTCAAAATAAATGCATTTGGTCACCAAAGGTCTGAAAATTTTTTTTAGTCAAAGACTGTATTTTCGTCTTTTAGAGTCTTAAAAAGCCGGTTTTAGACACTTGGAGACCAGATAACTGCATTTCGTAAAACCAATGGTCTGTAATTTTTTTTAGTAGGTCAAAATTACTCTATTTTGGTCTCCAAGTGTCTAAAAGGCCTTTTTTAGTCAAGATAACTGCATTTGGTCACCAAAGGTCTGAAATTGTTTTTAATATACGTTCAGCCACCAAATACTACGTTCTTAGCTGTCAGGTAAACCCATGTGGGCTAATTTTTGGGGCCTTTTATGGCCGACACTTACTTCTGTATCCTGTGAATGCCTAATGTACCTTCAGCCACAGAATTCTACATTCTTAGCTGTCAATTAAACCCATGTGGGCTAATTTGTGGGGCCTATGCAGGCCGACACTTACTTCTGTACCCTGTGAATGCCTAATATACCATCAACCACCAAATACTACGTTCTTAGCTGTCAGGTAAACCCATGTGGGCTAATTTGTGGGGCCTTTTATGCCCGACACTTACTTATGTATCCTGTGAATGCCTAATGTACCTTCAGCCACAGAATACTATGTTCTTAGCTGTCAGGTAAAAACATGTGGGCTAATTTTTGGGGCTTTTTACGGCCGACACTAACTTCTGTATCCTGTGAATGAAAAAATATTTTAGCCAAAATGACTATTTTTGTCTTTTAGAGTCTTAAAACGCCGGTTTTAGACATGATAACTGCATTTGGTAAACCAATGGCCTGAAAAAAGTTTTTTTGGTCAAAAGGACTCTATTTTGGTCTCCAAGTGTCTAAAAAGCCTTTTGTAGTCAAAATAAATGCATTTGGTCACGAAAGGTCTGTAAATTTTTTTAGTCAAAATTACAGTATTTTCGTCTTTTAGAGTCTTAAAAAGCCGGTTTTAGACAAGATAATTGCATTTGGTAACCAATGGCCTGAAAAAAACGTTTTTTTGTTCAAAATGACTCTATGTTGGTCTCCAAGTGTCTAAAAAGCCTTTTGTAGTCAAAATAAATGCATTTGGTCACCAAAGGTCTGAAAATTTTTTTTAGTCAAAGACTGTATTTTCGTCTTTTAGAGTCTTAAAAAGCCGGTTTTAGACACTTGGAGACCAGATAACTGCATTTCGTAAAACCAATGGTCTGAAATTTTTTTTAGTAGGTCAAAATTACTCTATTTTGGTCTCCAAGTGTCTAAAAGGCCTTTTTTAGTCAAGATAACTGCATTTGGTCACCAAAGGTCTGAAATTGTTTTTAATATACGTTCAGCCACCAAATACTACGTTCTTAGCTGTCAGGTAAACCCATGTGGGCTAATTTTTGGGGCCTTTTATGGCCGACACTTACTTATGTATCCTGTGAATGCCTAATGTACCTTCAGCCACAGAATTCTACATTCTTAGCTGTCAATTAAACCCATGTGGGCTAATTTGTGGGGCCTATGCAGGCCGACACTTACTTCTGTACCCTGTGAATGCCTAATATACCATCAACCACCAAATACTACGTTCTTAGCTGTCAGGTAAACCCATGTGGGCTAATTTGTGGGGCCTTTTATGCCCGACACTTACTTCTGTATCCTGTGAATGCCTAATGTACCTTCAGCCACAGAATACTATGTTCTTAGTTGTCAGGTAAAAACATGTGGACTAATTTTTGGGGCTTTTTACGGCTGACACTTACTTCTGTATGCTGTGAATGAAAAAATATTTTAGTCAAAATGACTGTATTTTTGTATTTTAGAGTCTTAAAAAGCCGGTTTTAGTCAAGATAGCTGCATTTTGCTCTCCAATGGCCTGAAAATTTTTTTGGTCAAAATGACTCTATTTTGGTCTCCAAGTGTCTTAAAAGCCTTTTTTTGTCAACATAACTGCATTTGGTCACCAAAGATCTGAAAATTTTTTTATTCAAAATGACAGTATTTTCATCTTTTAGAGGCTTAAAACGCCGGTTTTAGACAAGATAACTGCATTCGGTAAACCAATGGCCTGAAATAAAAGTTTTTTTGGTCAAAATGACTCTATGTTGGTCTCCAAGTGTCTAAAAAGCCTTTTTTAGACAAGATAACTGCATTCGGTAAACCAATGGCCTGAAAAAAATTTTTTGGTCAAAATTACTCTATTTCGAGTGTTTCCAAGTGTCTATAAATAGAGTTGAGCGGACACCTGGATGTCCGTGTTCGGCGGGGTCGGCCGAAATTGAAAAAAAAGTCTGGGTCCGTGTCCCGGACTTTTTCCGAACTTTACCCGGACACCGATCCCCATTGAAGTCAATGGGGACCCAAACTTTCAGGCACTAAAATGGCTCTAAAACACCAATGGAAAGGGCTAGAGTGCTGCAAATGGCAGCAAAACGTAGTTAAGAGCATGACAAATGCTCTGCAAACAAATGTGGATAGGGAAATAACTTAAAACAACAAAAAAAAACAGAAAAATAAAAAAAATTCTTCATCTGTGAAGGACGAGGCCCATATGGAGTAGGAGGGAGGTTGAGGTGGTGGTGGATGTGGTGGTGTAGGTGGAAGCGGCGGTGGAAGAGGACGAGGTAGCCAACACTGCTTTTTTTCAGTCATTTTAAATGAGGGTACACCCCAAAAGAGTGAGAAAGATCAAAAGTAGAACAATGGCTGGGTAAGGTCGGTATCCATCTCTATTCTACACAAGGTACGGAAAAGTCCTGTGGGATCCATGCCTGGTTCATTTTAATGAACGTGAGCTTGTCCACATTGTCTCTGTACAGGCGGCTGCGCTTGTCTGTGATAACGCCCCCAGCCGTGCTAAATACACGTTCAGATAATACACTGGCTGCAGGGCATGCCAAGACCTCCAAGGCGTAAAGGGCAAGCTCAGACCATGTGCCCAATTTGGAGACCCAGAAGTTGAAGGGGGCAGACCCGTCATTCACTACATGTAGGCGTGTGCACAAATACTGCTCCACCATGTTGGTGAAATGCTGCCTCCTGCTAAGACGTTCCATATGAGCTGCTGGTGCTGCTGTTTGTTGTGGCGTGCTGACAAAGCTTTTCCACATTTCGGCCATGCTAACCCTACCTTCTGAGGTGCTGACGGTGCCCTGGTTGCATTGGCGACCTCTTCCTCCTCCTCCTCTGCCTTGGCCTTGTGCTTCCACTGTGGCCCCACTGTCAGGTGGGAATGCCAGCAGCATCGTGTCTACCAGCGTGCGCTTGTACTCGTGCATCTTGCGATCGCGCTCCAGTGAGTGAATTAAGGACGGTACGTTGTCCTTGTAACTGGGATCCAGCAGCGTGGCCACCCAGTAATCAGCACAAGTTAGAATGTGAGCAACTCGGCGGTCGTTGTGGAGACACTGCAGCATGTAATCGCTCATGTGTGCCAGGCTGCCCAGAGGCAACGAAAGGCTGTCCTCTGTGGGAGGTGTATCGTCTGTGTCCACTGTATCCCCCCAGCCACGCACCAGTGATGGCCATGAGCTGGCCTGGGTGCCACCCTGCTGTGAACATGGTTCCATCTCCTCATCCATCTCCTACTCCTCAACCTCCTCATCCTCCAGAACTGTGCCCCTGCTGGACAATTGTGTCCCTGGCGTTTGTGGGTGCAGAAACCCACCCTCGGAGCCACTTGCGAATGACTGCCCTGAAAGCCTTGGAAATGTTACCTCTTCATCCTCCTCCTCCTCATCCTGTGCCACATCCTCTTCCATCATTGCCCGAATCGTTTTTTGAAGGAGGCATAGAAGTGGGATAGTTAAGCTGACAACGGCATCATCGGCACTGGCCATGTTGGTGGAGTACTCAAAACAGCGCAACAAGGCATACAGGTCTCACATGGAGGCCCAGTTATTGGTGGTGAAGTGGTGCTGTTCCGCAGAGTGACTCACGCGTGCGTGCTGCAGCTGAAACTCCACTATGGCCTGCTGCTGCTCGCACAGTCTTTCCAGCATGTGCAAGGTGGAGTTCCACCTTGTGGGCACGTCACATATGAGGCGGTGAGCGGTAAGGCCGAAGTTACACTGCAGCGCTGACAGGCGAGCAGCAGCAGGGTGAGAATGCAGAAAGTGCGCACAGACGGCCCGCACTTTCTGCAGCAGCTCTGACATATCGGGGTAATTTTTAAGGAACCTCTGCACCACCAAATTCAGCACATGCGCCAGGCAAGGGATGTGCATCAAACCGGCTAGGCCCATGGCTGCTATGAGATTTCACCCGTTATCGCACACCACCAGGCTGGGCTTGAGGCTCGCTGGCAGCAACCACTCATTTGTCTGCTGTTCCATGCTCCTCCACAACTCCTGCGAGGTGTGTGGTTTTTCCCCCAAACAGGCAAGTTTTAAAACTGCCTGCTGTCGTTTACCCCTGGCTGTGCTGAAGTTGGTGGTGAAGGTGTTACGCTGACCGGATGAGGAGGCGGTAGAGGATGAGGAAGCAGAGTAGGAGGAGTTAGTAACATGAGGCAAACTGAAGCGCCCTGCAATCCTCTGTGGTGGAAGGACATGCGCCAAATTGCTATCCGCCTCAGGCCCATCCGCCACTGCATTTACCCAGTGTGCCATTAGGGGAGATATAACACCCCTGACCGTTCTTACTGGTCCACGTATCGGTAGTTAGGTGGACCTTGGCACAGATGGCGTTGCGCAGTGCACACCTGATTTTTTCCCCCACTTGGTTGTGCAGGGAAGGGATGGCTTGCCTGAAAAAGTAGTGGTGGCTGGGCAGGACGTACTGTGGGACAGCCACCGACATAAGGCTTTTAAAACTGTGCGTCTCCACCAGACGGAATGACAGCATTTCAAAGGCCAAGAATTTTGAAATGCTGGCATTCAGGGCCAGGGATCGCGGGTGGGTAGGGGGGTACTTCCTCTTCCTCTGAAGTGTTTGGGAGATGGAAAGCTGAACGCTTCCACGGGACATTGTGGAGATGGTTGGTGACCCAGGTGATGGTGTTGCTGACAGATCGTCTGTTTGCGGGGTGGCAGGTGCCGGTATCACTACAGAGGTGGATGGAGAGGCTGAGACTGCAGCAGAAGAGGAAGCAGGAGGAGCCAGAGACCTTTCTTGGTTTTGAAGGTGTCTACTCCACTGCAGCTCGTGCTTTGCACTTAGATGCCTGATCATGCAGGTTGTGCTCAGGTTGAGAAGGTTTATGCCTCGCTTCAGGCTCTGATTGCACAGGGTGCAAACCACTCGTGGCCTGTCATCAGCACATTTTCTGAAGAACTTCCACGCTAGAGAACTCCTTTGAGCTGGCTTTGGTGAGCTCGGTCCCTTGCTGCGTTGGGCAGTAGCAGGCGTAGTGTCTAGGGCACAGCCGCTCTGCTTCTGCACCCTGCTCCCTCTTCTGCTGTGCTGGTAGCTCTGTGCGACCACCGCCTCTTCCTCCAAACTACTCAGGTCACCTGCATGACCTTCATTCCATGTGGGGTCGAGGACCTCATCGTCCTCCACATCATCTTCCACCCAGTCTTCACCCCTGCCCTCCTTGTCGGTCTCCACAACCGCAGCAGTTGGCACCTGCTTTTCGTCATCATCGGAGACGTGCTGCGATGGTCCTTCCATGTACTCATCTTGAGAAATAAGTGGTTGGCCATCGCTGCACTCAATCTCTTTCACTTCTGGGGCAGGGCTAGGTGGATGGCCCTGGGAAACCCTGCTGACAGAGTCCTCAAAAAGAAGAAGAGACTGCTGCATGACTTGGGGCTCAGACTGCTTGCCTGATATGCAAGGGGGTGAGGTGAAAGACGGTTGGACATTGGCTGCAGGTGCCAACTCTGAACTTTCTGCAGTAGACTGGGTGGAAGACAATGTGAAGGAACTGGAGGCACTGTCAGCAACCCAATCTACTATCGCCTGTACTTCTTCTGGCCTCATCACTTCTAGAGGCGCATGATGCCCTACCAAATACTGCTGCAGGTTCTGTCGCCTACTCACACTTGAGGAAGGTGTTTCACTTGTGTGTGTAGCTGGCACAGATCGACCACGTCCTCTCCTTGCAACAGGAGCTCTACCAGCAGCACCACGACCCAGGCCACGGCCCCTATTTGACGGTCTCCTCATATTTCTGTAATTTATGATCTTGCCCTAGAAAGGTGTTTATTGAATAGCGGAACAAAACAACAACAGTATCGCACGGGTGTATCTCACAGTCAAATATGCAAACTGTGCCGCAATTTAATTTTTTTTACCCCAAAAGGGTGTTTATTAAATAGCGGAATAGAAAAACAGTATACAAATACAACGGGTGTATCTCACAGTCAAATATGCAAAGTATGACGCAAATTAAATTTTTTTCACCCCAAAAGGGTGTATATTGAATAGCGGAATAGAAAAAAGGATATAAAACGGTGTATCTCACACGTACAAACACAGACTAGGCCCCGATTACAATTTTTTGTACCCTAAAGGGAGGATGAGGAAGAGGAGTAGGAGGAGTTCGGAACAGGAGGCAAACGGAAGCGCCCTGCAATCCTTGGCGGTGGAAGGAGATGCGCCAAACAAATTTAAAAGGTGTATCTCACACGTACCGATACAGACTATGCCATAATTTAATTTTTTACACTCCAAAAGGGTGTATATTGAATAGCGGAATAGGAAAAATTTTATAAAATGGTGTATCTCACACGTACAAACACAGACTAGGCCCCGATTACAATTTGTTGTACCCTAAAGGCAGGATGAGGATGAGGTTAGACACTTGGAGACCAAAATAGAGTCATTTTGACCAAATACATTTTTTCAGGCCATTGGTTACCAAATGCAATTATCTTGTCTAAAACCGGCGTTTTAAGCCTCTAAAAGATTAAAATACAGTCATTGTGACTAAAAAAAATGCTTTTTAGACACTTGGAGATCAAAATAGAGTCATTTTGACCAAAAAAAATTTTCAGGCCATTGGATACGAAATGCAATTTTCTTGTCTAAAACCGGCGTTTTAAAACTCTAAAAGACAAAAATACAGTCATTTTGACTAAATAAATTTTTAGACCTTTGGTGACCAAATGCAGTTATTTTGATTGAAAAAGGCTTTTTAGACACTTGGAGACCAAAATACAGTCATTTTGACAAAAAAAATGTTCAGACCATTGGAGACCAAATGCAATTATCTTGTCTAAAACTGGCTTTTTAAGATTCAAAAAGACAAAAAATATAGTCATTTTGATTAAAAATGTATTTCAGACCTTTGGTGACCAAATGCAGTTATTTTGACTAAAATTGGCTTTTTAGACACTTGGAGAGCAAAATAGAGTCATTTTGACCAAAAATAATTTTTTTAGGCCATTGCAGACCAAATGCAGTTATGTTGTCAAAAACCAGCTTTTTAAAACTCTAAAAGACAAAAAAATGTATTTCAGACCTTTGGTGACCAAATGCACTCATTTTGACAAAAAAATGTTCAGGCCATTGGTTACCAAATGCAGTTATATTCTTTAAAACCGGCTTTTTAAGACTCTAAAAGACAAAAATACAGTC
The DNA here is from genome assembly GCF_965119305.1 of Pelophylax lessonae. Lineage (NCBI taxonomy): Eukaryota > Metazoa > Chordata > Amphibia > Anura > Ranidae > Pelophylax > Pelophylax lessonae. Next base: position 395,183,641 of record NC_138771.1, read on the forward strand.
ATTTTGACTAAAAAAAATGTTCAGACCTTTGGTGACCAAATGCAGTTATCTTGACTAAAAAAGGCTTTTTAGACACTTGGAGACCAAAATAGAGTCATTTTGACCAAAAAAATTGCAGGCCATTTGTTTACAAAATGCAGTTATCTTGTCTAAAACTGGCGTTTTAAGACTCTAAAAGACGAAAATACAGTCATTTTGACTAAAAAAATATTTTCAGACCTTTGGTGACCAAATGCAGTTATTTTGACTAAAAAAGGCTTTTTAGACACTTGGAGGCCAAAATAGAGTCATTTTGACCAAAAGCAATTTTTCAGGCCATTGGTTTTTAAATGCAATTATCTTGTCTAAAACAGGCTTTTTAAGACACTAAAAGACGAAAATACAGTCATTTTGACTAAAAAAAATATTTTCAGACCTTTGGTGACAAAATGCAGTTATTTTGACTGAAAAAGGCAAAAAAGGCATATTAGACACTTGGAGACCAAAATAGAGTCATTTTGACCAAAACAATTTTTTCAGGCCATTGGTTACGAAATGCAATTATCTTGTCTAAAACCGGCTTTTTAAGACCCTTAAAGACGAAAATAGTAATTTTGACTAAAAACAAATTTAAGACCTTTGGTGACCAAATGCAGTTATCTTGACTAAAGAAAGCTTTTTAGACACTTGGAGACCAACATAGAGTCATTTTGAACAAAAAAACTTTTTTCAGGCCATTTGTTTACCAAATGCAGTTATCTTGTCTAAAACCGGCGTTTTAAGACTCTAAAAGACGAAAATACAGTCATTTTGACTAAATATTTTTTTCAGACCTTTTGTGACCAAATGCAGTTATTGTGATTAAAAAAGGCTTTTTAGACACTTGGAGACCAAAATCGAGTCATTCTGACCTTAACAAATGTTTCAGGCCTTTGGTGACCAAATGGCTTTTTAGACACTTGGAGACCAAAATAGTCATTTTGACCAAAAACAATTTTTAAGGCCATTGGTTACGAAATGCAATTATCTTGTCTAAAACTGGCTTTTTAAGATACTAAAAGAGGAAAATACAGTCATTTTGACTAAAAACAAACTTCAGACTTTTGGTGACCAAATGCAGTTATCATGACTAAAAAAGGCTTTTTAAACACTTGGAGACCAAAATAGAGTCATTTTGCCCAAAAAAAATTCAGGCCATTGGTTACGAAATGCAATTATCTTGTCTAAAACGGGCGTTTTAAGACTCTCAAAGACGAAAATACAGTCATTTTGAAGAAAAAAACTTTTTTCAGGCCATTGGTTTACCAAATGAAGTTATCTTGTCTAAAACGGGCGTTTTAAGACTCTCAAAGACGAAAATACAGTCATTTTGACTAAAAATGTATTTCAGACCTTTGGTGACCAAATGCAGTTATTTTGACTAAAATGGGCTTTTTAGACACTCGGAGAGCAAAATAGAGTCATTTTGACCAAAAATAATTTTTTTAGGCCATTGCAGACCAAATGCAGTTATGTTGTCTAAAACCGGCTTTTTAAAAGTCTAAAAGAAAAAAAAACATTCATTTTGACTAAAAAAATGTATTTCAGACCTTTGGTGACCAAATGCACTCATTTTGACAAAAAAAATGTTCAGACCATTGGTTACCAAATGCAATTATCTTGTCCAAAAACGGCTTTTTTAAGACTTTAAAAGACGAAAATACTGCCATTTTGACTAAAAAAGAATTTTCAGACCTTTGGTGACCAAATGCACTTATTTTGACTAAAAAAGGCTTTTAGACACTTGGAGACCAAAATCGAGTCATTTTGACCAAAAGCAATTTTTCAGGCCATTGGTTACCAAATGCAGTTATGTTGTCTAAAACCGGCGTTTTAAGCCTCTAAAAGACGAAAATACAGTCATTTTGACTAAAAAAAATGTTCAGACCTTTGGTGACCAAATGCAGTTATCTTGACTAAAAAAGGCTTTTTAGACACTTGGAGACCAAAATAGAGTCATTTTGACCAAAAGCAATTTTTCAGGCCATTGGTTTTTAAATGCAAATATCTTGTCTAAAAACAGGCTTTTTAAGACACTAAAAGACGAAAATACAGTCATTTTGACTAAAAAAATTTCAGACCTTTGGAGACCAAATGCAGTTATCATGACTAAAAAAGGCTTTTTAGACACTTGGAGACCATTATAGAGTCATTTTGACCAAAACAATTTTTCAGGCCATTGGTTACGAAATGCAATTATCTTGTCTAAAACCGGCTTTTTAAGACTCTAAATGACGAAAATACAGTCATTTTGATTAAATAAAACTTTCAGACCTTTGGTGACCAAATACAGTTATCTTGACAAAAAAAAGGATTTTTAGACACTTGGAGACCAACATAGAGTCATTTTGAACAAAAAAACTTTTTTCAGGCCATTGGTTTCCCAAATGCAGTTATTTAGTCTAAAACCGGCGTTTTAAGACTCTAAAAGACGAAAATACAGTCATTTTGACTAAACATTTTTTTCAGACCTTTTGTGATCAAATACATATTTTGACTAAAAAAGGATTTTAAGACACTTGGAGACCAAAATCGAGTCATTCTGACCAAAAACAATTTTAGACACTTGGAGACCAAAATAGTCATTTTGACCAAAAAATGTTTTTCAGGCCATTGGTTACGAAAAGCAATTATCTTGTCTAAAACCGGCGTTTTAAGACTCTAAAAGACGAAAATACAGTTATTTCGACTAAAAAAACTTTCAGACCATTGCTGACCAAATACAATTATCGTGACTAAAAAAAGGCTTTTTAGACACCTGGAGACCAGAATCGAGTCATTCTGATCCAAAAAAATGTTTCAGGCCATTGGTTACCAAATGCAATTATCTTTTCCAAAAGCGGCTTTTTAAGACTCTAAAAGACGAAAATACAGTCATTTTGACTAAAAACATTTTCAGACCTTTGGTGACCAAATGCAGTTATTTTGACTAAAAAAGGCTTTTTAGACACTTGTGGCACTTTTCCACTGCAAGTACTGGCTCGTACCAGGTCGGCTCTACTCGGCCCTGCTTGGCCCGGTTTGCTTTTCCACTGCTGGTACCGCATGGTATAGTGTCGGAACGGTTCGGTACGGTACGGTATAGGTTTGCTTTTCCACTAAAGTAGTACTTAAGTTAAGTTTGTGGGATAACAACGGGGTGGGTGGGATTCTCTGACCAATCAGTGGCTAGTAGTGACTGCATGCAAAGGATTGTGGGATATGGTACCAGTTTGGTACCTGTTGGAACCACAATCGAGTAGGTACTGTTTTTTCAGAGCCGTACTGTACCGTTCGGTTCCATGCAGTGGAAAAGCAAACCTATACCGTACCGTACCGAACCGTTCCAACCCTATACCATGCGGTACCAGCAGTGGAAAAGCACAAAAGCGTGCCGAACCGGTACGGTTCCATGCAGTGGAAAAGCGGCATTGGAGACCAAAATAGAGTCATTTTGACCAAAAACATTTTTTCAGGCCATTGGTTACCAAATGCAATTATCTTGTCTAAAACTGGCATTTTAAGCCTCTAAAATATTGAAATACAGTCATTGTGACTAAAAAAAATGCTTTTTAGACACTTGGAGACCAAAATAGAGTCATTTTGACCAAAAAGGTTTTTCAGGCCATTGGTTACGAAATGCAATTTTCTTGTCTAAAACCGGCATTTTAAAACTCTAAAAGACAAAAATACAGTCATTTTGACTAAATAAATTTTCAGACCTTTGGTGACCAAATGCAGTTATTTTGACTAAAAAAGGCTTTTTAGACAATTGGAGACCAAAATAGAGTCATTTTGACCCAAAATATTTTTTTAGGCCATTGAAATCCAAATGCAGTTATCCTGTCTAAAAATGGCGTTTTAAGACTCTAAAAGAAAAAAATAGTAATTTTGACTAAAAAAATTGTCACACCTTTGGTGACCAAATGCAGTTATTTTGATTGAAAAAAGCTTTTTAGACACTTGGAGACCAAAATACTGTCATTTTGACAAAAAAAATGTTCAGACCATTGGAGACCAAATGCAATTATCTTGTCTAAAACGGGCTTTTTAAGACTCAAAAAGACAAAAATACAGTCATTTTGACTAAAAATGTATTTCAGACCTTTGGTGACCAAATGCAGTTATTTTGACTAAAATGGGCTTTTTAGACACTTGGAGAGCAAAATAGAGTAATTTTGACCAAAAATAATTTTTTTAGGCCATTGCAGACCAAATGCAGTTATGTTGTCTAAAACCGGCTTTTTAAAACTCTAAAAGACAAAAATACAGTCATTTTGACTAAAAAATGTATTTCAGACCTTTGGTGACCAAATGCACTCATTTTGACAAAAAAAATATTCAGGCCATTGGTTACCAAATGCAGTTATCTTCTTTAAAACCGGCTTTTTAAGACTCTATAGAACAAAAATAGTAATTTTGACTAAAAAAATTCAGACCTTTGGTTACCAAATGCAGTTATTTTGATTAAAAAGGGCTTTTTAGACACTTGGAGACCAAAATAGAGTAATTTTGACCCCAAAAAATTTCAGGCCATTGGTTACCAATTGCAGTTATCTTGTCTAAAACTGGTGTTTTTAGACTCTAAAAGACAAAAATATAGTCATTTTGACTGAAAAAACATTTTCAGACCTTTGGTGACTAAATGCAGTTATTTTGACTGAAAATGGCTTTTTAGACACTTGGAGACCAAAATAGAGTCATTTTGACCAAAAAAAATATTTTTCAGGCCATTGGAGACCAAATGCAGTTATCTTGTCTAAAACCGGCGTTTTAAGACTGTAAAAGACGAAAATACAGTCATTTTGACTAAAAGAATTTCAGACCTTTGGTGACCAAATGCAGTTATCTTGTCTAAAACTGGCTTTTTAAGACTCTAAAAGATGAAAATAACGGAATTTTTGTAAAATCTTACCTGTTAAATTCCTTTCTCTGAGTCCTCCGACAGTCGCCGCCACCTCTAAGTCATCACTGTTGGGTATTGACTTCTGCTCCACAGGAGTAGCTAGGCATAAAGACTTAGTCAAAAGAACAAAGGCATTTGCATATACACACCCATGGGGGCTGTTCCATGTGGTCAATACCCCCCTGCAGTGACCACTCCCAACTCAGTTTCGTAGCATAGCAGTAGGTAATAAGAACACAATGCCAAAAGAGGGGCGGGGGCGGCGACTGTCAGAGGACTCAGAGAAAGGAATTTTACAGGTAAGATTTTACAAAAATTCAGTTTTCGTCCTCCGACAGTCGCCGCTGCCTCCAAGTCATCACTGTTGGGATATCCCAAAGCAGTATAGACATGAGGGGTGGGAGAGGCAACGCAGTACCCACATCAGAGAAAGGAACCTTACATGCACAGTAAGAGAACCTGCTGGGCAACAGAAAACAATGCTCAACAGCCCAGGAAAGCAAACACCAACAGCCAGGGACCCATAAAAAACAAGGGTCCTTCATGGCACTGCCGCACTGAGAACCTTGCGGCCAAAGGAGGCATCAGCTGATGCCAGAACATCTACTTTGTAGAATTTGGAAAAAGTGTGCACCGACGACCAAGTCGCAGCCTTGCACTCCTGGGCCATCGAGGCCCGATGCCAATAGGCCCAGGATGCACTCACAGATCTGGTAGAGTGCGCCTTAACAGGGAAGGGTGGAACCCGTTCCTTCAAAGCATAGGCCTGTTCAATAGTCTGATCCATTTGGCAATAGTCGCTGCAGACACAGCCATGCCCTTCCGAGGTCCCTCAGGAAGGACAAAGAGGGAATCCATCTTCCGAAAAGATTCCGTAGATGACAGGTAAACCCTGATCGCCCTGACAACATCCAAGGAATGCAGAGCAACCTCCTCAGGATGCTTAGGCTTCGTACAAAGCGAAGGCAGGACAATGTCCTCATTAATGTGGAACTCAGAGACCACCTTAGTAAGAAAGGAGGGATGTAAACGCCAGACCACCTTATCCTAGTGAATCACCAAGTACGGAGAACGGCAAGATAACGCTGCCAGTTCCGACACCCTGCGAGCCAAAGTGATTGCCACCAAAAAGGCAACCTTCTTAGACAGCAGAGGCATCGATATATCCCGGATGACCTCAGGGGAGAGACCCCTGTCCCTCAGGACCTGGGTCTCAACAGCCAGGCCGTTAAAGCCAGTGACTGTAAAGCAGGATGGAAGATCGGACCCTGAGACAGGAGATCTTCCCGCAGAGGCAGACGCCACTGAGGCGCCACTGCCAGGTGAACAACGTCAGCATACCAAGACTGGCGTGGCCAGTCCGGTGCCACCAGAATCACCAGGTGCAGTTCCGAGGCTAACCTGTGGAGGAACCTGGATAGCAACTGAATCGGAGGAAAGGCATACATCAGACGATACTGATGCCAGGGGGCCACTAACGCATCCGAGGCATCCGCCAGCGGATCTCGCGTTCTTGCCACGAACCTTTCCACCTTTCGGTTTAGCCGAGATGCGAACAGATCCACGTCCGGGGATCCCCACTTCGCACACAGCATTTGGAAGACCTCCGGGTGCAGGGACCATTCCCCCTGGTCCAGGGTCTGGCGGCTCAGATAGTCGGCCTGCCAGTTCTCCACACCCGGAATGTGAACTGCTGAGATTGCTGGGACATGAGTCTCGGCCCAAGACAGAATGTCGGTCACCTTCCGGGCTGCCCGGGCACTCCTGGTGCCCCCTTGGTGGTTGATGTAAGCCACCGTGGTAGCATTGTCCGTCTGTACCCAAACAGGACGGCCCTAAAGTCGGTCCGACCACTGGAAGAGACAGAGTTTTATCGCTCGCAATTCCAGCACATTTATCGGGAGGCAGACAGGTTGCCCAGGACTCCACCCCAGTCCGACAGGCTGGCATCCGTGGTAATCACCGTCCACAACAACGGACGGAAGGACTTGCCTTCCGACACCATCGGGGACTGGAGCCACCACAGAAGAGCCAATCTGGTCTGACGACTCAATGAGACACTCAGATCCAGGGACTGAGGCAGTCTGTCCCACCTTGTCAGGATCTCCGCCTGGAGAGCCCGCGTGTGAAACTGAGCAAAGGGTATCGCCCCAGGCCCCGCATACAGGTCCTGAGTGCAGAGGACGGATTGTCCCTGAGGGACCTGATCTTGTCCCGCAAAGTCCGGAGCTTGTCCTCCGGCAAAAACACCTTTGCCTGAGCAGAGTCCAGAATCATCACCAGATAGGGAAGACGAACCAATGGAGACAACGTTGATTTCTGAACGTTGATGGTCCATCCGAACTCCTGCACCTTGGTGGACAGATCGCGCAGTAGGTCCTGGCTGACACTTGATCTTAGAAGGAGATCGTCCAGGTACCCCAAGACCGCAATGCCCTGTGCCTTGCACAGGCCCAGAACCGGCGCCAGCACTTTGGTAAACACCCTTGGAGCCGATGCAAGACCGAAAGGTAACGCCACAAACTGATAGTGGTCCTCTGCGATAGCAAACCAAAGGTACCGCTGATGACCCTCAAAAATGGGGATGTGCAGGTACGCATCTTTCAGATCTATCGAGACCAGGAATTTCCCTGGACTCAGGGAGGCCACCACCGAACGGAGAGACTCCATACGGAACTTCCGAACACGCACGAGACGGTTCAGCGCATTCAGGTCCAGAATAGGATGCGCTTTGCCCTCCTTTCTGGGCACAGTGAACAGATTGGTATAAAAACCCTGAAACCTGTCCCGACGAGGCACCGGGACAATCACCCCCCCAGCAAGAAGGTCCTGCACCGCTTGATGTAGGTCCTGCAGACGGCCAGGAGGCAAATGAAGATTTGAGGGAAAGAATCTGTCCGCCGGCCGGGAAAGGAATTCTATCTTGTACCCCGATCGAATGATTTCCTGAACCCACCTGTCCGAAATCCAGAGCAGCAAAGGTTGGAGGAAACCACGCAAACGTCCCCCCACCCCTGAAACGGGTGAGGGCGTCCCTTCAGGCAGAGGCGGACTGACCCGCCGAGCCGGCATTGCCTGACTTCTGCTTGCCCGCCCAGGACTTCTTCTGGCTGCCCTGGGCCTTGAAGGGCTTGCCCTTGGATTGGTTCCGAAAGGCACAAAAGGACCCCTGAGTGGATCGAGAAGCAGAACCCCGCTTGCCACGAAAGGACTTGTTCTTCGGGTTCTGGGGCAGCAAAGTGATCTTGCCCCCTGTGACGCCTTTCACCAGGGTATCCAACGCCTCGCCAAAAAGGCGAGAACCAGCATAGGGAAAATCAGCAACTGTTTTCCCGCGAGGACTGGTCAGCCAACCAGCTCTTCAGCCATATCAGCCGCCGGTTAAGTACCGAGACACTAGAGAGGCATGCTACTAAAGGGGCCTCATTTGAGGCTGCATCACACAGATACATGATTCCTTGGTGGATTTGATCCACCATATCCAGCCGGGCAGGCAGAACATCATCAGACACGAGGTTGCTCCTAAGCACCTTAGTCCAATCAGCCACCGCCTGAGCCACCAAAACGGACGCGAAAACTGGTCTGAGCAATGAGCCCACCACCGCATAGGAATGGCGGGCTAGCGACTCCAACCGCCGGTCCGTGGGATCCCGAAAAACCGGGGTATCCTCAGAAGGAACCAAGGTAGCCTTGTTCAATATGGCCACAGTGTGATCTACCTGTGGAGGCGCACACCATCGTGACTCCGTAGCCGGTGCAAAGGGATAAAGCAATTTGAACCGACTAGGTACCAGAAATGGACGTTTTAACATGCGCCACATTTCATTAACCGTGTAATGAAACTCAGCGGGGCAGGGAAAAACCTGTGCTGACTTGCGGGTCCTGTGTGTCCCAAAGGAGAACACAATGCCCGGAGGACTGGGCTCATCCTCCAAATGCAGTGTTTCCTTAACAGAAACGATCAATTCATCCATGGTCGCTCCCTCTTCAGGCGACCCTGGGGAGGAGGTATCAACCCTCTCCACCTCTGCCTCCCCCTCAGACCCCAGCGAGTCCAAGGATTAGCGAGACCCTGAAAAGGGCACGCTCGCTGCAGCAGCCATATCACCATCTGTATCAGAGGAGAGAGACAATCTGGGCCTCTTTTTAGCAGCGCGTTCAGCCATCAGCATTTCCATATTGTACACCAAGGTCGCTACTACAGCGGCCAAATCTGGTCTCAGAGGGGCCACAGGAGAACTGGGGCCCCCCACCAGAGCTGGGGGAATTTGCTGTCCTGAGAATCCATTGCCCCAGATGAAAAAACAACAGTGCAATAAAGTTGGTACTGCCCCTTTAAGACCGCTGCGGAGTGCGCAGCGGTGACAAAGACCCCTAAACAGCTACAGTGACAAAGACCCCTAAACAGGAGAATAAAAACTGAGCCAGAAATGACAATACAGAAAGTAATTGAGAGAGATAATCTGCAGAACCACACAGAGTGTTACCACCGATGTCCTGCTTCAGAGGAAAAGGAAGTGCTGTCAGAGTAGGCTGAACTATAAGCTGCATGACTCAGGGAAAATGGCTGCCCCATAGGAGTGAATGGAAGGCTCGGGCAAAATGGCCGCCGAACATGCGGTCGGAACGATCGTTCTGCTACCGCAAAATGGCGGCGGATGGCGCCAAAACAGCATGTAGTATTGCCCATAGTGAAGCCAAACATGCCTGCCCATACCTAAAATGGCGGACCGTGCGGTTTTACCCCGCTGCGGCCACCACACACACAGTCTGCACCCCCAACAAGCACCGAAGTGACACAGGGAAGGGGACCCCCAAACATACAGCACCCCAGCGCATGCACAAGCGATCCCCGCAGGGACCGCATCAGGGAGTCACACAGGCACAGACATGGGGGACACACAGCAACACAGGACTGCCACCCCAGACAGAGGCCCCACACAAAAGTACTTACCTGTACCAGATGGCGTGGGGAGCCTCTCAGAACAGAAAGCCGCTGTCCTCATCTGACAGGGAGTGCCGTTAGCCAGGGACATGACACTGCAGCATCGCAGATGTGTCCAGTGAGGGTAGCCACCTCACAGCTTCATCCCTGCTGCGAGCAGGGATGGGTCATTCATAGTGCCAGGACGAACCACGGCTGAACGCTCGATGGCGGGCTGGGGGTCCATCTGACCCTCTGCCCTGGAGAACCAGGGCGGTCAGTCCGAATCCCAGCACCGCATGAATCCATCTTCATCTGAAGAATCGACTAAAACTAAAGCTGACAAAATAAACAGCTAGTAAAGCAAGAAAAAACTGTCATTTTCAACCGAAAATCAAATAAAAAAGATTAGATAGGCTGAGACTGTAGCCCCAGCACAGGGAATCCTAACTACTCCTGACGCTAGGCAGAAAGAAACTGAGTTGGGAGTGGTCACTGCAGGGGGGTATTGACCAGATGGGAAATCCCCCATAGGTGTGTATATGCAAATGCCTTTGTTCTTTTGACTAAGTCTTTATGCCTAGCTACTCCTGCGGAGGGGAAGTCAATACCCAACAGTGATGACTTAGAGGCGGCGGCGACTGTCGGAGGACGTAAGAGAAACAGTAATTTTGACTAAAAAAATTTTCAGACCTTTGGTGACCAAATGCAGTAATTTTGACTAAAAAATGCTTTTTAGACACTTAGAGACAAAAATAGTCTTTTTGACCAAAACATTTTTTTCAGGCCATTGGTTACCACATGCAGTTATCTTGTCTAAAACCGGCTTTTTAAGACTCTATGAGACAAAAATAGTCATTTTGACAAAAAAAATGTCAGACCTTTGGTGACCAAATGCAGTTATTTTGACTAAAAAAGGCTTTTTAGACACTTGGAGACCAAAGTAGGGTCATTTTGACCAAAAAACAATTTTAGGCCATTGGAGACCATATGCAGTTATCTTGTCTAAAACCGTTTTTTTAAGACTCTGATAGACAAAAATACAGTCATTTTGACTAAAAAAATGTCAGACCTTTGGTGACCAAATTATGTTATTTTGACTAAAATAGGCTTTTTAGACACTTGGAGACCAAAATAGAGTCATTTTGACCAAAAAGATTTTTTTCAGGCCATTGGAGACCAAATGCAGTTATGTTGTCTAAAACCGGCTTTTTAAGACTCTAAAAGACAAAAATACAGTCATTTTGACAAAAAAATTTCAGACCTTTGGTGACCAAATGGAGTAATTTTGACTAAAAAATTATTTTTAGACACTTAGAGACAAAAATAGTCTTTTTGACCAAAACATTTTTTCAGGCCATTGGTTACCACATGCAGTTATCTTGTCTAAAACCGGCTTTTTAAGACTCTATTAGACAAAAATAGTCATGTTGACTAAAAAAATGTCAGACCTTTGGTGACCAAATGCAGTTATTTTGACTAAAAAAGACTTTTTAGACACTTGGAGACCAAAGTAGGGTCATTTTGACCAAAAAACAATTTTAGGCCATTGGAGACCATATGGAGTTATCTTGTCTAAAACCGTTTTTTTAAGACTCTGATAGACAAAAATACAGTAATTTTGACTAAAAAAAATGTAAGACCTTTGGTGACCAAATGCAGTTATTTTGACTAAAATTGGCTTTTTAGACACTTGGAGACCAAAATAGAGTCATTTTGACCAAAAAGATTTTTTCAGGCCATTGGAGACCAAATGCAATTATGTTGTCTAAAACCGGCTTTTTAAGACTCTAAAAGACAAAAATACAGTTATTTTGAGTAAAAAAGAATTTTCAGACCTTTGGTGACCAAATGCAGTAATTCTGATTAAAAAAGGCTTTTTAGACATTTGGAGAACAAAAATAGAGTCTTTTTGACCAAAACATTTTTTTCAGGCCATTGGTTACCACATGCAGTTATCTTGTCTAAACCCAGCTTTTTAAGACTCTATAAGACAAAAATAGTCATTTTGACTAAAACAATTTCAGACCTTTGGTGACCAAATGCAGTTATTTTGACTAAAAAAAGGTTTTTTAGACACTTGGGGCCTAATTCAGTATAAGTTTGGAGTAGAGCTGCTCACTTCTCCAGAAATAACTCCAGCCTAAACTCATTGCATCCTAATTAGGTAAGTGGCTGGAGTTAAACCATCAACTAGATGCTTTAATGATTTCGGAGTTGGAGTTAACTTAGACTGAATTCGGGTTTGGAGTTAACTTAGGCTGAATTTGAATTTGGAGTTAACCAAATTCCCTTTGTGTTTTTCATAAAAGGAAATTTGTCTATTCTGAATCACTATTACACAGCAATGTCATCTAATATGGTTTATTTTAATTTTAAGGTATAGTTATGTATCTTATGTGTTTTAACCTTTAGATTTTCTAATAGCAGACTACACAGCTGTCTAATTAGCAGTCTTCATTCTTTATTCATCTGAAACTTTCAGGCATGTCTGATTGTATTCAGCACTTTGGTGTAGTGGGCTAAGCTCACAGCCAACGATTGCTAGGTCATGAGTTCAAGGCCAGACCATGATAACACCCTGTGTGCCATAATTTGTTTTGGCCACATAGTAATACATTGGCTACATCACCTAAAATTGCATGTCAATGGCCATGTATATTCAAGAAACAAACATGCATATCTGCAGGGTGCAATTATGCATTTGCCAAGTTTCAGTATTTATTTATCGCTGTCTAAAATTTAAGAAGGTGATGGCACACTTGGGATTTGAACTCATGCTCTCAGTGTTTATAGCCAGGAACACTAGCCACTAAACCATTGAGCTGAGCATGATTACCTCTGGAATATTTATTCCCATGTTTCAGTAGTTAACCACTTCCTTACAGGGCAGTTACACCACTTCCTGCCCAGGCCAATTTTCAGCTTTTTATACTGTTGCATTTTGAATGACAATTGCGCGGTCAAACAACCCTGTACCTAACACAAATGTATGACAGTATTTTCATAAAAAAATAGTGCTTTCTTTTGGTGGTATTTGATCACTGCAAGGTTTTTTCTATTGGCAAAAAGAAGACCTAAATGTTTGACCCCTAAAATAATGTGTTTTTGTTTATGTAATAAAATGTGGTAAATCAATATGTTTTTTGTTGCACTGACGAGCATTGATGAGGCTGCGCTGGCAGGCACTGATGAGACACTAATATGCAGAACTGATAGACAGATAGGTGGCACTGATATGCAGCATTGATAGGTGGCACTGATGGGCAATGATTGGCACTGGTGGGCAGCACTGAAAGATGGTAATGATGGGCAGCACTGATGAGGAGGGCACTAACAGGTTCCCTGAGCACTGATTGGCATCAATGGTGGCATGGGTGGGCATCCCTGGTGGCTCTAGTGGCATCCCCCAAGGGTCTGCACTGGTAATCAATGCTCTGATTACAAGCACAGACCCCCCCACACACACACACTTACTTTGCATATGAATGCCATTTCTTCACAGCTGAAAGTGGCCCTCACCATGATTAGCCAGTTGATTGTGACCACTTGCTGGAATGTGTGCAAGCCAATTTGGTGTCATTTCTGGTCCAGGGTGAACGCCAATGTGCCATTTGCAATTTATTGTAAAGAGATTTTACTTTATTTTAAAAATGGCGCACACAGACAACTAAAATGTATTGGAAATGTTTTACCTAGGCCAGTGATGGTAACCCTTAACCCCCCCCCCCCCCAAGATGTTTTTGCCCTACATTTCCCAAAATGCTCATGTACTCTGCAGTGTAGATGAGCATCATGGGAAATGTTACAAAACACCTGTGTTGCCAAGGTTCATCATCACTGACCTAAGCCAACTAAAAAGGTGAGTGAGCGCTGTAGCAATCTTTTATTTAGTAATCATTTTTAGTGATTTTTTTATTAAAATGTTTTGGTTACATTCATCCACAGCGGCTGAATGGAAATTTTGTATTATTCCTTAATTTATATATTTTTAGCTAAATATATACATAAACACTTACATTTTTTCTTACAATTTAGCCCCCCACCCCCCCCCACACACACCCCCCCCCCCCACCACACACACACACACACACACACACACACACACCTCCCCCCCACACACGCACACCCATACACACTTCGCTGGAGTAAAGGAAGAAACCCTACCCATGTTCATACTGTACTGCCATTGCACACACACAAAAAATACAAGAAATGGATTACATTCAATAGACACAAAAGATATCTGAATTACATCTAGACAAATATGGAGAAAAGAAAACAAAAAACCAGGAGCTGTGTACAAATGAATAAGTTTTATTGAACATGTATAAAACATCAGTAATCACTCAAGCAAGCATGTGAAATGCCCCCCCCCCCCAAAATCCCCAAATCAAGTAATTTTTATTCAAATTACAGTGCAAAGATACAACATATGATGGCTAGATAGAGCTTACAATATCCAAAAGTCAATCAAAATAAGTTGTAGACACCTTAGTATTAAGCATAAAACATACCCAACATACTTTTATGGTTATTGTTTGCATGAGCCTGCCTTTCCATTTAAATACCATCAAATCAGTAGAACATACAGCTACACAGAGGCATGGAAATAAAAAAAAAACATGTATAGAGCACATAAAGACACACTTTGCAAAAACTATACCAAACAGTTAGAGCATGAAAAGTATTCATCCAACAGAATACACTTACTGCAATATGGATCTTTAGGCATGGCATGGCATGGCATGCCAGCAAACCCCCCCACCCCCAAAAGCAAATTCAGACATAAAGACCTGTGGCCCTTCCACAGGCCAAATGATATGATCTCATACATCCCTTTATATAACCTTGGTTAAACTACACCCACCCAGTATAGGAAACGACCAGCAAAGTAATTAATTGGGTCTGTTGGTTCCTAAACCAAAATCACCAGTTCACTAATGAATGAGTGTTTGGCTGGCCATCCATGATCCAAGTTTCTTACAAGTCAACTGTCATGGTCTTACCTTCTTGCTGTTCTCCTTCGTTTGACATGTGCTGGCGGCCATCTTGGTTTCTGGGTTTCTTGTAGCCTCCCACCCTGCGGCTCCTCCTTCCCACTGGGAGGAGCTGGATGCCTAGCTCATATATATAGGTGGTCTGTGGCTTCAGTTCCCTGCTTGGTCCTCCTGTGTTCACATGCTTCTAAGACTGCTGCTGCTGCTGGTTCCTGATCCTGGCTTCGTCTGACTACCCTGCTGGTTCCTGATCCTGGCTTCGTCTGACTACCCTGCTGGTTCCTGATCCTGGCTTCGTCTGACTACCCTGCTGGTTCCTGATCCCGGCTTCGTCTG
This sequence comes from Pelophylax lessonae, assembly GCF_965119305.1. Taxonomy (NCBI): domain Eukaryota; kingdom Metazoa; phylum Chordata; class Amphibia; order Anura; family Ranidae; genus Pelophylax; species Pelophylax lessonae. The sequence goes on from NC_138771.1 coordinate 395,198,804, forward strand.
ACTACCCTCCTGGTTCCTGACCTCTGGCTTCGCAAGGACTCTGCTTCAGTTTCACCATCCGTTTGGACTTTTGCTTTACAGCTTGATTTTCAATAAAGCCTTCTTATTTTCACTTATCTGTTGTTGTACGTTTGGTTCATGGTTCCGTGACATTAGGACCAAGCCATGAATTCTGACGGTACAGGGCCATCCTCGCTACCCACGCTGGTTGCCAGACTTGATCAGCAGGATCACCTGTTGGGTCGGTTCGCCGTGGCGTTGCAAACCCTGCTTGAACGCACGGCACCACAGGCCATGAATTCTGACGGTACAGGGCCATCCTCACTACCCACGCTGGTTGCCAGACTTGATCAGCAGGATCACCTGTTGGGTCAGTTCGCCGTGGCGTTGCAAACCCTGCTTGAACGCACGGCTCATTTCGCTCCCGTTGCCGATGGGTCGGTTGTCGCTCCTGGGCCCGCTCCTACTGCCGCTCCGGTTGTTGCGCCAGAGTCTACCCCGACACCTGTTGTTGCGCCTGCGGTGTTTCGGGGTATGTCCGGTTCTGCCCCCCTTCCACAGCGCTTTGGGGGAGAGCCAACTCAGTGCCGAGGTTTCCTTAACCAGGTGGGCATTTATTTCGAGTTGCTGCCACATGCCTTTCCTACTGAGAGATCAAAGGTGGGCTTCTTAATCTCCCTGCTCTCGGACAAGGCCTTGGCCTGGGCCAGCCCTTTATGGGAGAACAACAATCCGGTGGTTGCCGAGTTTTCCGGTTTTGTTGCTTCTCTTCGGAAGGTATTCGATGTGCCGGCTCGTGCTGCCTCTGCTGCGAAGCTCCTTATGTCCATCAGACAGGGTTCACGATCCGTAGCTGAATACGCCATTGAGTTTCGTACCCTGGCAGCAGAGGTGGGCTGGAATAATGAGGCTCTGGTCACTGCTTTCTCTCATGGTCTCTCGGATGCCTTGAAGGATGAGGTTGCAGCTAAGGACCTACCAGTGGAGCTCGAGTCTCTTATTTCTTTCCTGATTTTGATTGACACCAGACTCAGGGAGAGACCTTCCTTTAAGGAGAGTCTGCGGAGGCCTCCTAACAGATTGGCGCCTACCTTTGCTATCCCACCCGTGCCTCCCTCTCCTCCCACGCCTCCTGGGGATGACTTGTCTGGGGGTGAACCCATGCAGCTGGGGTTTGCTCGCCTGTCCGAGGGGGAGAGGGTACTCCGGAGACGCGAGGGCCGATGCATGTACTGTGGTCTCGGTGGGCATTTTCGGTTGGCATGTCCGAACCGTCCGGGAGACGCTCGCACCTGAGATCCTGTCGGGGGCAGATCTTGGGTGGAGTCTCCTCGTCCCCGGTTTCCCGTGTTGACAAACCACTGATCACTGTTGTCCTCTCCTGGGTCAGGGGCTCGGTGACGACCCAGGCGTTGGTGGACTCTGGTGCTGGTGGTTTGTTCATTGATAGTGTGTTCGCTGCCGCCAATTCCATTCCTCTGCAGGCTCGAGGTTCTCCTCTGGCTCTTGAGGCGATAGACGGCAGACCCCTTCTGCCGCCACACGTGACTCATGAGACCCTTCCAGTGGGGTTAGCCACTGGTGCCGTCCACAGAGAGTCGGTCTGCTTCCAGGTTATTTCGTCTCCACACTACTCGGTGGTCTTGGGGTACCCCTGGCTCCAGAAGCATAATCCGATTTTCGATTGGAGATCGGCCGAGATCCTCTCGTGGTCACCACAGTGTGGGGCTAGTTGCATCCATGGGCCTGTCAAGTTGCTGTGTACTTCCTCGGACTCTCTGTTGCCTCCTGAATACGAGGAGTACCGGGATGTATTCGATAAGGTGCGTGCGGTCGCCCTACCTCCGCACCGCCCATACGATTGTGCCATCGAGTTACAATCTGGTGCCGTTCCTCCTCGTGGCAAAGTCTATCCACTGTCGGTAGTGGAGAATGAGGCCATGGAGGAGTACGTGAGGGAGGCGCTTTCACGCGGACACATTCGCAAATCCTCGTCCCCGGCAGGGGCTGGATTTTTCTTTGTGAAAAAGAAGGGCGGTGAGTTGAGGCCTTGCATCGATTACAGGGGTCTCAATCGCATCACGATCAAGAACGCTTACCCGATACCCTTGATTTCCGAGCTGTTCGATCGCCTTAAAGGGGCCACGGTCTTTACCAAACTCGACCTGAGGGCGGCATATAACCTCGTAAGGATCAAGGCGGGCGATGAGTGGAAGACCGCGTTTAACACCAGGACCGGTCATTATGAATCCTTGGTCATGCCCTTTGGGCTGTGCAATGCGCCCGCAGTCTTTCAGGAATTCATCAACGATGTTTTCCGTGACCTGTTGCAGCAGTGTGTGGTGGTCTATTTGGATGACATCTTGGTATACTCTGAGTCCATGGAGACCCACATTCTGGATGTCAAACGAGTGTTGCAACGGTTACGAGAGAACAAGCTGTTCGGTAAGCTTGAGAAATGCGAATTTCACCGATCCCAGGTAACCTTCTTAGGTTACATCATTTCCGCTGAGGGGTTCTCCATGGATCCTGAGAAGGTTTCGGCTGTCTTACAGTGGCCCCAGCCCAGTGGTCTTCGCTCCCTGCAGCGCTTTTTGGGCTTCGCCAATTATTATCGGAAGTTCATCAGGGACTTTTCCATGCTAGCCAAGCCTCTCACGGATCTGACCAGGAAGGGCAGTAATTCCCAGGTCTGGCCGCCCGAGGCCATCCAAGCTTTTGAGGCTCTAAAGTCCGCCTTTGTGTCGGCTCCGATTCTGTCGCATCCCAACCCTGGGTTGCCCTTTGTCCTCGAGGTGGACGCGTCTGAGATGGGAGTAGGCGCCCTTCTGTCTCAGCGTAGAACACCAGAGGGTCCTCTGCTTCCTTGTGGGTTTTACTCCCGGAAATTGTCTTCCGCGGAGTGCAACTACCAGATTGGTGACAGGGAGTTATTGGCCATCGTGCAGGCTCTTAAAGAATGGAGGCACTTGCTCGAGGGTTCGGTGGTTCCGGTCCTCATCCTGACGGACCACAAGAATCTGACCTACCTTTCTGAGGCCAAGAGATTGACACCACGTCAGGCCAGATGGGCCCTGTTCTTGTCACGTTTTAATTACGTGGTCTCCTACCTACCCGGTTCCAAGAACATCAGGGCGGATGCCTTATCACGGCAGTACTCCGACCTGTCCAGGGAGGAGTCGATTCCGACTTCGGTCATACCTCCGAATCAGATTCTGGCCGCCATTCGCACCAGCCTGACCTCTCCCCTGGGTGAGCAGATTTTGGCGGCTCAATCTGGTGCTCCCTCTGAGGAGTTGCGCACTCGGTTGTTGCGAACCTACCATAACTCCAAGACCGCGGGGCATCCTGGAAAGAATCAGCTGTCCTGGGCTGTTTCACGTCTGTTCTGGTGGCCTTCCCTACGTTCCGACATCGCCGCATATGTAGCGGCATGCTCCGTTTGTGCCCAGAGTAAGTCCCCTCGGCACCTTCCGTTGGGTCTTCTGCAACCCTTAGCCACCGGGGAGCGCCCATGGTCACACCTGGGGATGGATTTCATTGTGGACCTCCCTGCATCCCGAGGCCATACGGTCATTCTCATGATTGTGGATCGGTTTTCCAAAATGTGCCACTGTGTTCCTCTCAAGAAGTTACCCTCTGCACAGGAGTTGGCCACGATTTTTGCCAGGGAGGTCTTCCGGTTGCACGGTTTGCCCAAGGAGATTGTGTCGGATCGGGGGAGTCAGTTTGTGTCCAGGTTCTGGCGCGCCTTTTGCTCCCAGTTGGGGATTCATCTCTCCTTCTCCTCGGCCTACCACCCTCAGTCCAATGGGGCCGCAGAACGATCCAATCAGGCCTTGGAGCAATTCCTTCGTTGCTATGTCTCCGATCACCAAGACAATTGGGTTGACCTCCTGCCTTGGGCTGAGTTTGCCAGGAACACGGCGGTGAACTCTTCCTCTGGGACGTCTCCCTTCATGGCCAACTATGGGTTCCAACCTGCCGTGTTACCGGAGGTATTCTCTCCCCAGGATATTCCGGCTGTGGAGGATCACCTTTCCGTCCTACGTGCTTCTTGGGTACAGATCCAGAAGTCCCTTGAGGTCTCTGCGCAGCGCCAGAGACTCCAGGCTGATCACAGACGAGCGCCTGCTCCTTCCTACCAGGCCGGAGACCGTGTATGGTTGTCCACCCGCAACCTCAACCTTCGAGTGCCCACTCCCAAGCTGGCGCCTCGCTTTGTTGGTCCCTTCCGAGTGCTTCGCAGGGTAAACCCGGTAGCCTATGCCCTTGCGCTTCCTCCTGGCATGCGGATCTCCAACGTGTTTCATGTCTCCCTGTTGAAGCCACTGGTGTGTAATCGTTTCACTTCCTCGGTTCCTCGGCCTCGTCCGGTCCAAGTGGGCAATCGAGAGGAGTATGAGGTGAGCAATATCCTGGACTCACGCCTGGTCCGCGGTCGGGTGCAGTTTTTGGTTCATTGGCGTGGTTATGGTCCAGAGGAGCGTTCCTGGGTTCCCTCTGCAGATGTCCATGCTCCTGCCTTGCTCCGAGCCTTCCACGCACGCTTCCCTCAGAAACCGTTCTTTACTCCGCGGAGGAGGGGCCCTTGAGGGGGAGGTACTGTCATGGTCTTACCTTCTTGCTGTTCTCCTTCGTTTGACATGTGCTGGCGGCCATCTTGGTTTCTGGGTTTCTTGTAGCCTCCCACCCTGCGGCTCCTCCTTCCCACTGGGAGGGGCTGGATGCCTAGCTCATATATATAGGTGGTCTGTGGCTTCAGTTCCCTGCTTGGTCCTCCTGTGTTCACATGCTTCTAAGACTGCTGCTGCTGCTGGTTCCTGATCCTGGCTTCGTCTGACTACCCTGCTGGTTCCTGATCCTGGCTTCGTCTGACTACCCTGCTGGTTCCTGATCCTGGCTTCGTCTGACTACCCTGCTGGTTCCTGATCCCGGCTTCGTCTGACTACCCTCCTGGTTCCTGACCTCTGGCTTCGCAAGGACTCTGCTTCGGTTTCACCATCCGTTTGGACTTTTGCTTTACAGCTTGATTTTCAATAAAGCCTTCTTATTTTCACTTATCTGTTGTTGTACGTTTGGTTCATGGTTCCGTGACATCAACACACATAAGAAATGCTTTCAATAATCTCAGCATGAGCACAAAGTGGCTTTTTCATTTAGACTTATGCCCCATACACACGTGCAGATTATCTGCAGACTTTTGTCTGCAGACTTACCTTTTCTATGTAGTGCAAGGGCCTGCCAGATTGCATACAAATTGAAAGTGTTTAGGTTTGACCTCATTTTATATGGTTTTGGTAAGTCTGCAGACAAAAGTCTGCAGATAATCTGCACGTGTGTATGGGGCATAATGCCTCGTACACACGTACCGATCGTCGGCCGACTGATCGGCCGTCTTTTTTCCAGGGCTGTCCTGTCTGTTGAAAACTGCAAAAGACTGCACACGAATTTTGCCGGCCAACAACAGACGACTGCAGAAGTGATGTCATGTGATGGTTAACTTTCCGTGTGTTTTTTCTTTTCTGAGCATGCCCAGTCTTGCTCATCTGCTGTTTGTCAGCCGAATTCTGTACTGACTGGCGAACAATCGGCCGTTCTGGTGTTGGCCAACAAAAATTTTAATGCCTGCACGACAGATTCTGTTCGGCCGAAAATGCGCTGTCGGCTGTCGGAAGCATCATACTAACAAGCCTACAATTGGCCGATCGGTCGTCGGCCGAATATTTTGGTCAGTTTATTTAATCAAGCTCAAGCTCAATACATATTTGCAACATTTTTGCAAAACACAATTTACACAAACATAATCACTTTGTTACATTTATTTCATAATATATGTCACTGATAGTTTCTTAGCCTATCAATTTATATTTAAAATACAAATTTTTCACAGAAATAAATGTTTTAAACACCTATATATAATTTTCAGCATGCAGGATTATTTTTAAAAATTTGTTGATTTTATACAGTTTCACTAAACTAGGTTAATTATTTGGGAATTGTCAGCAGCCTGCTTATCCTACTTCTGTGTCTGCAGAGTGGGGGAGGACAAAAGAAGAAGGAGGAACCCTTGAAGTCATATTCAGGTGTTCAGGAACCCCTGCTAAAACCAGTATACAATCGTAATTGCATAATTACATTGGTCAAGGTTGAACCAAGGTTTAAATATCGGGAGTGGAGCTGAGTGGATCCCTCGGAACACACCTAGGCAGGAAGGCACACAGGGGACCATCCTAGGGTACATCCACACCAGGACCAGCCTGATCCTCGGCACACGCCCTTCATCCAGGGATAGGAGGATACCGCTAGGTTGCCAGACCCATAAAAACACCCGCTCTATACCCCTGTGTGGGGTGGGTGTCTCTGGTAAGTGTGCAATTTTATCAAAGGAATCCCAGCACCTTACCACCCACCACGGGGTCACCTTTTCACCTGAGTGTCGGTTTGTTCCGAGTGCTGTCACCTTTATTGCCTTTGAAGTCACCGCACATGATATAGACTTTTCTACTGGATCTTTCCTTATTGGACATTGCAAGCTGTATTTTTAAAAAATAACTTTTTTCTATTTTGGCTCTGTTGGCACTTTTTTATTCCCCATATCAACATGTGGTATGAGTGGAACAGCTCACTTTATATAGCACTATATTTTTTAGCACATTAATATTGCATGTTAAATATTATTTATTGCTCATATAATTATTGCACCAGTCACTTTCCAATCTTTTTGCAGGCACCTTTATACCTTGCACTTGCACTTAATTGAAGTTTTTACGGAATATATTACTGTTTGAATATTACACATTATTGTTTTTAGCTTAAGGCACTTTGTATCACAGTTTATTACATTTCTATTATATCTAAATTATATAGGCAGCGCCATCACCCCTATTCCTTTTTTATTTGGGAATTGTGGTTTTTGTTGTTTCTTGTTATCTTTATACCAAGCATACATGCACTGGCACCTTAAGAGCCCATTCACATTGAGGCGACACGACTTCGGGGGGCGACCTGTGAAGTCGCGTGTACCACTGTGCACCGCGACTTGCAGAGACTTCACATACTGGAAGTCTATGCAAGTCGCTCCGAGGTCGCCCCAAAGTGGTACAGGACCCTTTTTCTAAGTCGGAGTGACTTGTGTCGCTCCTATTAGAACGGGTCCTGTGCTACTCAATGGACCGCGACATACCGCGATTTGTCAGGCTGACAAGTCGCGCTAATGTGAATGGGCTCTAAAAATTAATATAGTTTGATTCAATTAGTCCATCAAAAATTTTTAATAAATAAAAATTATTTGAGCTTGAATTGGGTCTAAATAGAATATATATATGCTTTTATACATTTATGCTTTGCAAAAAATGTCATTACAACTAATTACAATTACGCTGCCTTGCAACAGTGTATTTGGGTGTTCGAATCCCTCAACTACCTACAACTGTATGTTGTTATATATGACAAGCAACACTAATACGGCTTCTCCCCAAAAATGAAACATTGTATATGTGTGAAATTAATATACTTTTGGGGTTGGTTAGATATAGGAAGTAACAATAATATATCGTTTTTGCATATATATATATATATATATATATATATATATACACATATGCAAAAAAACATATATTATTGTTACATTCTATATCTAACCAACCCAAAAATATATTAATTTCACACATATACAATGTTTAATTTTCGGGGAGGAGCCATGTTAGTGTTCCTTTTCATATATATATATATATATATATATATATATATATATATATATATATATATATATATATATATATACACATAGGCAAATCAATAAATAAAACATATATATATATATATATATATATATATATATATATACATATAATTATTTTTGGGTATCTATCTATCTATCTATCTATCTATCTATCTATCTATCTATCTATCTATCTATCTATCTATATATATATATATATATATATATATATATATATATATACACACACACACATATATATATATATATATATATATTTATGTATAGATATATATTTTTTTGTGATTCATATATATATATATATATATATATATATATATATATATATATATATAGACATACATAGATATGTGCAAAAAAAATTACAAAAAAAATTAAAAAAAAAAAAAAATTTATTAGCGCCGGAATAGCGCCGGAATAGCGCCGGAATAGCGCCGTTTTATTTGCCGCAAATTCAATAAAACTCCCACTAACGTTTTCAAAAACGTTATTTTCAGCCTTGTTTTTGGTTTGGAGCATGCTCACATGGGCTATCTGCCAGAAATTGACTCTGGAGCTATATTTGCATTTTACACTTTTATTAATATCTTTTTTTCTACTTAACATTTTCACACAGTTTAAAAGCAGTTTAGCTCAAAATCATATAACACATCTTTCCCACACATTTTTTATTTTTTTCCTGCCATATTTTGTGATTTTGAAAAAAATAGTCCACCTTTTAGCTGGACTGTTTTTAAGTCCAGTCCTGACATTAGTTGATCTTATTGAATCTCACAGTTGGCGTTATTTTCCGCCCGCCGTTCTTTGAATACCAATTTCAGACTTAAAAATTCGCCGGTTCGCAAAATCCCGCCGAAACGCCAATTCTCCGTACTATGAATCAGGCCCTTGGTGACCAAAGTAGGGTCATTTTGACCAAAAAAAATTTTTTAGGCCATTGGAGACCATATGCAGTTATCTTGTCTAAAACCGTTTTTTTTAAGACTCTGATAGACAAAAATACAGTCATTTTGACTAAAAAAAATGTCAGAACCTTGGTGACCAAATAATGTTATTTTGACTAAAATAGGCTTTTTAGACACTTGGAGACCAAAATAGAGTCATTTTGACCAAAAAGATTTTTTTCAGGCCATTGGAGACCAAATGCAGTTATGTTGTCTAAAACCGGCTTTTTAAGACTCTAAAAGATGCATCCATTCGCGATTTTTTACACAACCTTCATTTTCCGTCTTTGTTAATCGATACATTAACACAACTGAATAGACCATTTACTATTAAAGAAGTGACTGATACACTTGCAACTATGCCCTTAAACAAGTCTCCTGGCCCTGATGGATTCACAAATGAATATCTCAGGTCCATGCAAGATCAACTAGCACCCCATCTGTTGAACCTTTTTTCAAATACGGCTAAGTTCGGTATATTACCCACTGAAATGTTACAAGCTAATATAATTACAATCCCTAAAGTTGGTAAATCTCCCACTGATCCTGCTAGCTATAGGCCGATATCTCTTCTGAATAGTGACATTAAGCTATATGCTAAACTTATAGCTAATAGGATCGCTTTAATTCTGCCCACTTTGATAAAGGAGGACCAGATGGGGTTCGTCAAGGGGAGACAGGCCCCCGACGCTACGAGGCGAGTTATTAACCTGCTCCATCAGGCAGAGCGCACTAAAACGCCTTCTCTGCTCTTATCTATAGACGCAGAGAAGGCGTTTGATCGCGTTCATTGGGGGTATATGAGGGCAGTATTGGAAAGGTTTGGTTTCACTGGACCGATCTTTTCGGCTATCATGAGCTTATATACATCTCCAACCGCTAGAGTACTCTCTGCGGGCACTCTATCTAAAACTTTTCCAATATTAAATGGTACCCGCCAGGGCTGCCCACTTTCCCCTTTGATATTTAATTTATTGATCGAGCCCTTGGCGGAAACTTTAAGACAAAACTCTAGGGTCTCTGGCTTCAAAATTCAGCACCTACAACATACCATCACGCTCTTTGCGGATGACATAATTTTGAGTCTGACGAACCCCACCGTGTCCTTACCTGCTGTTCATGATATTTTGCAGACATTTAGTAACATTTCTTACTATAAGGTTAATTTTGATGAATCAGTCATCCTTAATATGGGTATACAGGGCCACGTACTTAGCCATCTCAAGCAAAATCTACCATATACATGGACCCCCCAAGGTTTGCAATATTTGGGTATAACCTTGACATTCCCGACATCAGGGCTACAGACACTTAATCTGCGATCACTAATAACCTCTATATCTAATGATACTAATAAATTAAAGAAGACGGAACTATCATGGGCTGGAAGAATAGCTGCATTTAAAATGACGTGCCTCCCCAAGATATTGTACATCTTTCGCGCTCTCCCGATCCATATTCCTAAACACTATATTAACTCGCTCAACAAACTCTTGCGTACCTTCGTATGGCAGGGGAAACGTGCAAGATGTGCATATCTACATACGATACGACATAAATCAGTTGGTGGATTGGGACTACCAAGTCTTGAGGACTATTACCATGCATCCCGGCTGGCTCCTCTACAGTATTGGTTTACCCATAGAACCCATAAAATATCTCTTCCGTGGCTTCAGATTGAAGCCGCACTAACCAATTCACAGGATTTATATACATTACTTTTGGCAGACATGTGGAAACCTATAACAATTCATACTCTTCCATTAACAATAAGAGCCTCCTTACAGTCCTGGCGTCATCTAATTGCCCAACTACAGTTACAACCACAGCCAAACAAAATATCGGTCCCCATTCCCCTACTGACAATGCGCATTCTGCTTCCTAACGTCCATATTAACAAGTTGGTGGTAGCAGGTATTGACACAGTAACACAATTATATCAAAATAATATTATTAAGTCTTTTGCAGCCCTCCAACGAGAATTCTCACTCATCCCCCAGGCTGTTTTTGTTTATATTAGTATAGTGAGCTTCTTATCTAAACACCCACCCCCTAAACTTGAAATCCCCCAACCACTTTGGAAATATCTCACAGATCCAAATCCTAAGCTTAAAGGGATATCGGTGTTTTACAATCAACTTCAGCAGAAACTCACCTTTTTTAAATCATCTTACATGATGAAATGGGAAAGAGACCTCGGTTTGTCCTTCTCCAATGAGCAATGGAGATGGGCGATACGAACGTCTTATAAAGCTACACAATGCGTAACACACTGGGAACAATTTCAGAAAATAATTACTAGATGGTACCTAACCCCTTACCGCCTGTCTTTAATATACCCTAAATATGACTCATTGTGCTGGCGTAAGTGTGATCAAACTGGCACAATTTTTCATATATTCTGGTCCTGTAAAGGCCTTATTAGTTTTTGGAGGAAAATTTTTGAAATACTTTCTGAAGTCTCGGGTATTTTAATCAAACCTGAACCTGCAATAGCGCTACTATTTTTGGGTATTGAAAACATACCATTTGATATCAGAACAGTGTTTATACACATATTGATAGCAGCCAAAACTGTAATCGCTAGAAGTTGGAAACAACTTATAGCTCCCTCTCATATAGAGGCAATAGGCTTAGTTAACCAACACTATTCTTTGGAAAAGGCATATGCCTATTCAATCTCTCGAGGTAATAAATTTCACATAGCCTGGCTTCTCTGGCAACAAAGCCCCTATTTCCACGGTGTTTAACGGAAAAATTGAGGCCGGCGGACGGCGCGAGTGTGGTGGTGCTTCTTTCCTTCTTCTGGTATTTTTATTTTTTATTTTTCTCTTTGGTGCTTTTTTAAGTACCTCCTATGTATCTTGCATATACTTCCTAAGTAGTCTCCTAGGTCTTGAATGTATATAGCATTGGACTTATTTGTCTCCTGTTCTTGCTACATATAATGTCACAAGGTATTGTAATCAACATATCATATCAATAATTTATTTTTTTTCTTTTTCTTCTGTTGTATCTTATGTTAACTCATTATGTTTTTTTATATGCTTGTTTCTCTTTTGTGAAAACTCAAATAAAAACCAATTGAAGTATAAGACTCTAAAAGACAAAAATACAGTCATTTTGACAAAAAAAATGTCAGACCTTTGGTGACCAAATGCAGTTATTTTGATTAACCCTCCTCTTATGTTAGCTTTCTGTTACTATCCATGATGTTAACGGGTCGGTTTTGACCCGTGTCTTAAATCAGCCATAAAATACCCTCTGAACAATTATTTATCATCCAATTTATTTCTTACCTCTTGGTTACCTTGTTAGGCTTCTTTATCCTTGAAAAGATTGGTTTTAAGATTTTTGGTGTGACCCCTTGGACCTTTCTTTTGATAGCATACCTCTCATTTTCAAATTTAAAAAATGGTAAAATAAAGTCAGCAACTCTGAAATGTATTGGTCCTATGTTTCTTTACTTTATTTAGAGAAGCAGACAAGCAGGCAAAGAGATAGGCCCCTCCCTAACTACAACTCACAGGGTTGAGAGGTGATTGGCTGTCAGTGTTACTAAGCAGAGAGAGTGTTTATGATTTCAGTTTTGGCACTTATTAGTGTCCTATAATCCTATATTATAACTGGGTCAGAATTGACCCTAACACCATAAACGTCTTAATTTTCACCACAGTATTTTATCATTTAGTGAAAAGGATTCTTTTTCTATTACATTGTTTAAATAGAGGTTCTGTAAGGTTCTGGCACTCTCAGTGCCTCCTATCACATTTATTCCGGGTGATTTCCATCTACCTAGACAGAAGAAACACATATAGGTGTGTTTCCCTTTAAGGCTGAAGCTGTCATCACCCAGCGCCGGACTAGATGGCTATTTAGGGCGTCGGTTCTCACTCACATGTGTTCGTTCAAACACCAGTACCTGGATACTAATCTTGCTTGAAGCTTCCATGCTTGCAAGCTCTCCTCGCTGACGAACCTCGCTGCGCTGATCCCTGCATCCTGCTACTGGATCATCCGCATCTCCTGAGCGATCCTTCGGCTATTGCTATTAGTGCTAAGTACCCCACAGGGGAAATCTCTATAGACTTGTACTAGGCTTACACTATTTAGCTCTGCATAGCAAGGACTGTCTTTTACATCTGCATAACTAGATTGCTAGCTCTTGAGGCTACTGCTACTATTTCCTGCACTGGGTTGATCTCTCCTGTATGCACCTGCTACTCTGTCATCTGTTATCATACATGATCGCTAACCCTTCCTGCATCCATCTGCACTGTCTCACCTCAAGTGTCTGTCACCTACCACTTCCACTCAAACCTATCCTTAAGACCTTTATCATTGTCTTACCACATGTATATAAAGTCACACTAGGAACCAGCTTAATTACTGTGTGTATTTACTGGCTGAAATAAGACCTTCCATACATGATGAGTCATTGAGGTTGGGATTGGTATCTCAGCATATCTCCTACATGACTACTGACGTGGAACTACTTCTGCAGCTGAAAATCCACACCTTATAAGAAACGCAAGGAGCGTTACAGATTGAACGAACCCAAAAAATGGATTCAGCAGAAGTAGCCACTCAGGTGACACAATTAAAACAGCAGGTATCTGCGTTAATACACGCACTTGCTGAATTGAAAAACGACAATCAGGCTCTGTCGCAGCAGGTAATTAGACTGACACAACTTACCTCTGCACAGTCTCCTGAACCCAAGATAAATCCCCCTTTGGTATTTACAGGCGATCGCAAAAAATTTAGCGAATTTAAAAACGCATGTGAGTTACTTTTTTTGCTAAAACCTCGTACCTACCTTACTGATCACATTAAGGTTTGTACTATTATTTCTTACCTATCAGGCGATCCTCGAGCCTGGGCAGATTCTCTTTTTGAAAAAAACGACCAGCTTCTCAACTCCTATGCCTTGTTCCTGGCAGAGCTCACTAGCCTATATGATGACCCCAATAGGCAGAGTACTGCCGATCTTCAGTTAAGATCCTTGAAACAAGGAAAAAGGCCTGTAGAAGACTTTGTCGCAGAATTCAAGAGATGGACCCTTGATTCAGGATGGAATGATGCATCTCTGAAAACCCAATTTAGGCTTGGCCTATCAGAAGCCGTGCAGAGCAGAGATGCCAAAAACCCTGGATACATTGATACAACTCAGTATCACCATAGATAGAAGACTACGAGAAAGGAAGTCTGAAAAAATGGAAATGCCATTATCCAGTTCTTCTCAGAATTCAGCTATTGACCCCACTCCTAAACCCGCTCCAGGTAACCACAGACCCCGGCTACCTAAGGAAAAAAGGAGACCTAGTAGATATGGTGATCCTGCCTGGTCATGGTCCGAGCCTGCCTCAAACAGTCGACCTTGTCACTCTGACACATCCCATTTGGACCCTGATCCTACAGAGATGGATGAGGAGCCTATGGAGATTGGTGCCATACATGCTAGGTTGTCCTCACAAGAAAAAAGAGATCACAGGAGAATCTGTGGCCTTTGTTTTTATTGTGGTGAAGGGGGACATTTCATTACATTCTGCCCAACCAGACCCCATAGGCCTAAGGCTCCCCCAATGGAGGCCAGGCGAATCCGAAGGGTCTTCCCTGAAAAACAGCCTGGAAATTATCAAGGCTGTTGCCAGCCCTGTCCCCGTTCTATATCAGTGAAGGACACCCAGAAATTAACAAATATTGGAATAGATATTCCTTCAACTCCAGTGAACTTTATACCACGTTCAAAAAACCCTCCTGTACCACCTCCTGAGGATACTCCTATTTTTGCAAGCACATTTCTGGCTTCCGATGAAAATACAGAGATTCTTGCACCTGACTGCGTACGTGCTTCTAATGGCACGGTGGTATGTAGGAAGGATCTGAGGATGTTTGAAGAAGCATTGGTTGCTAGGTCTACTAGGATTACTTCGGATGGTTATGCTTCCGATTCTAGTGAGGGGTCCATGTAGCAGACACCCTAACAACAAGTGATCCGATTCTCATCGGTTACCAACCTGATCCGATTTTTATATCGGCAACAAGGGATCCGATTCTCATCGGCTACCAACCTGATCCGATTTTCATATCGGCAACAAGGGATCCGATTCTCACATCGGTTACCAACCTGATCCGATTCTCATATCGGCAACCATTTTTTTTTTTTCCGATTTTCATATCGGAGACCAGTCTTATCCGATTCTCGTATCGGCAACCAGTATTATCCGATTCTCATATCGGCAACCAATTTTTTTTTTCTTCCCGATTTTCATATCGGCAACCAGTCTTATCCGATTCTCGCATCGGAGACCAGTCTCATTCCGATTCTCATATCGGCAACAAAAAAAAAAAAGAGAATTTTTTTTTTTTTTTTCATTCCGATTTTCGCATCGGCAACCAGTCTCATGTGATTCTTATATCAACAACCAGCCTTAGAGGTCTTCCGGAGCCGGCCTTATGGGGGGGGTAATGTAAGGTTCTGGCACTCTCAGTGCCTCCTATCACATTTATTCCGGGTGATTTCCATCTACCTAGACAGAAGAAACACATATAGGTGTGTTTCCCTTTAAGGCTGAAGCTGTCATCACCCAGCGCCGGACTAGATGGCTATTTAGGGCGTCGGTTCTCACTCACATGTGTTCGTTCAAACACCAGTACCTGGATACTAATCTTGCTTGAAGCTTCCATGCTTGCAAGCTCTCCTCGCTGACGAACCTCGCTGCGCTGATCCCTGCATCCTGCTACTGGATCATCCGCATCTCCTGAGCGATCCTTCGGCTATCGCTATTAGTGCTAAGTACCCCACAGGGGAAATCTCTATAGACTTGTACTAGGCTTACACTATTTAGCTCTGCATAGCAAGGACTGTCTTTTACATCTGCATAACTAGATTGCTAGCTCTTGAGGCTACTGCTACTATTTCCTGCACTGGGTTGATCTCTCCTGTATGCACCTGCTACTCTGTCATCTGTTATCATACATGATCGCTAACCCTTCCTGCATCCATCTGCACTGTCTCACCTCAAGTGTCTGTCACCTACCACTTCCACTCAAACCTATCCTTAAGACCTTTATCATTGTCTTACCACATGTATATAAAGTCACACTAGGAACCAGCTTAATTACTGTGTGTATTTACTGGCTGAAATAAGACCTTCCATACATGATGAGTCATTGAGGTTGGGATTGGTATCTCAGCATATCTCCTACATGACTACTGACGTGGAACTACTTCTGCAGCTGAAAATCCACACCTTATAAGAAACGCAAGGAGCGTTACAGGTTCCAGACAAAGTAAAAAAAATCTTGATGCAATAAACAAATTTATGTGATACTTATAGACATTCAAAACCTGAAAACGGGTCGGTTCTGACCCTAACACAAGAGGAGGGTTAAAAAAGGCTTTTTAGACACTTGGAGAACAAAATACAGGCATTTTGACAAAAAAATGTTCAGGCTATCTTCTCTAAAACCGGCTTTTTAAGACTCTATAAGACAAAAATAGTCATTTTGACTAAAAAAATTCAGACCTTTGGTGACCAAATGCAGTTATTTTGACTAGAAAAAGGCTTTTTAGACACTTGGAGACCAAAATAGAGTCATTTTGACAAAATAAATTTTAGGCAATTGGAGACCAAATGCAGCTATCTTGTCTAAAACCGGCGTTTTAAGACTGTAAAAGACAAAAATACAGTAATTTTGACTAAAACAATTTCTCAGATCTTTGGTGACCAAATGCAGTTATTTTGATTAAAAAAGGCTTTTTAGACACTTGGAGACCAAAATAGAGTCATTTTGACCAAAAAAATTTCAGGCCATTGGTTACCAAATGCAGTTATCTTGTCTAAAACCAGCGTTTTAAGACTCTAAAAGACGAAAATACGGTCATTTTGATTAAAAAAATTTCAGACCTTTGGTGACCAAATGCAGTTATTTTGACTATAAAAGGCTTTTTAGACACTTGGAGACCAAAATAGAGTCATTTTGGCCAAAAAAAATTTTCAAGCCATTGGAGACCAAATGCAGTAATCTTGTCTAAAACCGGCGTTTTAAGACTCTTAAATTCTTTTTAGTCAAAATTACTGTATTTTCGTCTTTTAGACATTTGGTGACCAAATGCAGTTATTTTGACTAAAAAGGCTTTTTAGACACTTGGAGACCAAAATAGAGTCATTTTGACCAAAACATTTTTTTCAGGCCATTGGTTACTAAATTCAGTTATCTTGTCTAAAACCGACGTTTTAAGACTGTAAAAGACAAAAATACAGTCATTTTGACTAAAACAATTTCTCAGACCTTTGGTGACCAAATGCAGTTATTTTGACTAAAAAAGGCTTTTTAGACACTTGGAGACCAAAATAGAGTTATTTTGACCAAACAAAATTTTCAGGCCATTGGTTACCAAATGCAGTTATCTTGTCTAAAACCGGCTTTTTTAAGACTCTAAAAGATGGAAATACAGTCATTTTGATTAAAAAAAATTTCAGACCTTTGTTGACCAAATGCAGTTATTTTGACTAAAAAAGGCCTTTTAGACACTTGGAGACCAAAGTAGAGTCATTTTGATCAAAAACATTTTTTCAGGCCATTGGAGACCAAATGCAGTTATCTTGTCTAAAACCGGCGTTTTAAGACTCTAAAAGACGAAAATACAGTCATTTTCACTAAAAAAATTCAGACCTTTGGTGACCAAATGCAGGTATTTTGACTAAAAAAGGGTTTTTAGACACTTGGAGACCAAAATAGAGTAATTTGACCCAAAAACTTTTTTCAGGCCATTGGGTACCAAATGCAGTTATCTTGTCTAAAACCGGCGTTTTAAGACTCTTAAATTCTTTTTAGTCAAAATTACTGTATTTTCGTCTTTTAGACATTTGGTGACCAAATGCAGTTATTTTGACTAAAAAGGCTTTTTAGACACTTGGAGACCAAAATAGAGTCATTTTGACCAAAACATTTTTTTCAGGCCATTGGTTACTAAATTCAGTTATCTTGTCTAAAACCGACGTTTTAAGACTGTAAAAGACAAAAATACAGTCATTTTGACTAAAACAATTTCTCAGACCTTTGGTGACCAAATGCAGTTATTTTGACTAAAAAAGGCTTTTTAGACACTTGGAGACCAAAATAGAGTTATTTTGACCAAACAAAATTTTCAGGCCATTGGTTACCAAATGCAGTTATCTTGTCTAAAACCGGCTTTTTTAAGACTCTAAAAGATGGAAATACAGTCATTTTGATTAAAAAAAATCTCAGACCTTTGTTGACCAAATGCAGTTATTTTGACTAAAAAAGGCCTTTTAGACACTTGGAGACCAAAGTAGAGTCATTTTGATCAAAAACATTTTTTCAGGCCATTGGAGACCAAATGCAGTTATCTTGTCTAAAACCGGCGTTTTAAGACTCTAAAAGACGAAAATACAGTCATTTTCACTAAAAAAATTCAGACCTTTGGTGACCAAATGCAGGTATTTTGACTAAAAAAGGGTTTTTAGACACTTGGAGACCAAAATAGAGTAATTTGACCCAAAAACTTTTTTCAGGCCATTGGGTACCAAATGCAGTTATCTTGTCTAAAACCGCCTTTTTAAGACTCTAAAAGACGAAAATACAGTCATTTTGACTAAAAAAAATTTTAGACCTTTGGTGACCAAATGCCATTATTTTGACTAAAAAGGCTTTTTAGACACTTGGAGACCAAAATACAGTCATTTTGACTAAAAAATTATTTTCAGACCATTGGAGAACAAATGCAGTTATCTTGACTAAAACCGGCTTTTTAAGACACTAGGAGGTAAAAAATACGGTCATTTTGACAAAAAAAATTTTAGACCTAAGGTGACCAAATGTAGTTATTTTGACTAAAAAGGGCTTTATAGACACCTGGGGCCTAATTCACTGTATCTTTAATGCTGATCTAGTTCTATTTTACCTCAATTTTGACTATTTTTAGTTGCAAATGCAATTCACTATAACTCCATCAGAGACGTTATGAGCAGTGTGAAATTCACTAAAAATGTGTGGGAAAGATGTGTTATATGATCTTGAGCTAAACTGCTTTTTAAAATGTGTGAAAAAGTTAAGTATAAAAAAATATTTTAATAAAAGTGTAAAATGCAAAAATAGCTCCAGAGTCTATTTCTGGCAGATAGCCTATGTGCGCATGCTCCATACCAAAAAGTAGGCTAAAAATAACGTTTTTGAAAACGTTAGTGGGAGTTATAGTGAATTTGCGGCAAACACGGCCGCAGATTTGCTTTAAGACGGTGCTATTCCGGCGCTAATGAGAGAAATTCACATATCTATGTATGTCTATATATATATATATATATATATATGTCTATACATAAATATAAGTAAGGCTCTGAAATTGCAGAGCTCTCGTATATACGAGGAAAAGGGAGGGCTTGGCTATACCAATTTATTTGGGACTTTTAACGGTACCAGTAAGAAAAATTTGATAAAGACAACAAGAATATAAAAAATTATAAATTTTATTCAAAACTTTAAAAAGTTCATCTTGTTAAAGATTTTTTAGGATGAATGTTGGTTGACAAAAAGACATACAAAAGACATAAAAGAGAGACCACATATATCTATGGACAATGAAAATATATCACATGAATGAATGCTTGTACATATATAAGATCAACTGGCTGATAGTTGCTCAGAGTGAATAAGCGAAGGGTTCATCCACTATGGCATGGTAGGGCGGGCGCTGAATTTTGCCATAGTGGATGAACCCTTCGCTTATTCACTCTGAGCAACTATCAGCCAGTTGATCTTATATATGTACAAGCATTCATTCATGTGATATATTTTCATTGTCCATAGATATATGTGGTCTCTCTTTTATGTCTTTTGTATGTCTTTTTGTCAACCAACATTCATCCTAAAAAATCTTTAACAAGATGAACTTTTTAAAGTTTTGAATAAAATTTATAATTTTTTATATTCTTGTTGTCTTTATCAAATTTTTCTTACTGGTACCGTTAAAAGTCCCAAATAAATTGGTATAGCCAAGCCCTCCCTTTTCCTCGTATATACGAGAGCTCTGCAATTTCAGAGCCTTACTTATATTTATGTATAGACATATATATATATATATTTATATAGACATACATAGATATGTGAATTTCTCTCATTAGCGCCGGAATAGCGCCGTCTTAAAGCAAATTTGCGGCCGTGTTTGCCGCAAATTCACTATAACTCCCACTAACGTTTTCAAAAACGTTATTTTTAGCCTACTTTTTGGTATGGATCATGCGCACATAGGCTATCTGCCAGAAATAGACTCTGGAGCTATTTTTGCGTTTTACACTTTTATTAAAATATTTTTTTATACTTAACTTTTTCACACATTTTAAAAAGCAGTTTAGCTCAAGATCATATAACACATCTTTCCCACACATTTTTAGTGAATTTCACACTGCTCATAACGTCTCTGATGGAGTTATAGTGAATTGCATTTGCAACTAAAAATAGTCAAAATTGTGGTAAAATAGAACTAGATCAGCATTAAAGATACAGTGAATTAGGCCCCAGGTGTCTATAAAGCCCTTTTTAGTCACTTTTTAGAACTTTTTAAAGTTTTGAATAAAATTTATAATTTTTTATATTCTTGTTGTCTTTATCAAATTTTTCTTACTGGTACCGTTAAAAGTCCCAAATAAATTGGTATAGCCAAGCCCTCCCTTTTCCTCGTATACACGAGAGCTCTGCAATTTCAGAGCCTTACTTATATTTAAGTACAGGGATGTTGGTACCGAATATTCTAAACATACTTACAATTAATTTATTTCATGACACACCTTAAACTTATAGTATGTCTATACATACATATATATATATATATATATATATATATATATATATATATATATACACACACACACACACACACACATATATATATATATATATATAGATGCCAAAAAAATATTATATATATATATATATATATATATATATATATATATGTGTGTGTGTGTGTGTGTTTTTTTATTGATTTGCCTATGTGTATATATATATATATATATATATATATATATATATATATATATATATGTTGCCATATTGAGTTTAGGCGTAATCTCCCTTACCGTGTTGTGAGGATGAGGAGTTATGCATAAATCTCCTATAATAATTGTAAATAGATGGATGTAAATATTTATTTTTCAAGATATTGAGTATTGATTTCAAATGGATAAGTATGTTTGAAATGCATGCCTGGGAAACCTAGGAAGGGTCTGCTATTTACACTGATAAACAAATGGTAGTACAGCCCGTAATTATGTTCCTTTTCCCCAGACATTACGGGGCCAGAAAATAATTGATAATCTTCCATGACAGGTTATTCCTTTATCTAGCCCTCTACTTCAAAGACTGTGTCTTTAGATATGTAATGAAGTTGGTTGGCTGTCCAAGGATGGACAATTTGGCCCAGGAGATGACCTAGCATCATTAATCCCCACCCAGAGAGGAGGGCTATCGAGAGGCTGAGTTATGCTAAATATAGGGTACACCAATCAGAATGGTGCTGAACAAGACGAGATGGGTCTATATTAATAAAGCTGAGGAGAGAAATCACTCTCTGGCAAGCAGACTAGGATGAAGATACTGGGGATGGTAAATATAGACTATACCTCTCACACTTAGAATGTATACATGCTTTTTCTCTTTAGTGTTTGAATACACACTGCAGGCACCATGCCTGAAGTGAAAAGGTAACTTAACTCCATGCTCAATACGTACATGGTATTGTAAATAGGGCTATTGTGGGTAATTTGTAAAAAAAACCATGAAAGCCAGGAGATCTGTACTAACAATGTGTTGTAAATACTGTTTAGTATGTAATTTGTATATATGTATATATATATATTATGCAATCCATTCAATAAATGTGTATTGCTGATTGAACTACCTCTTTTGTGTAAAGAGCTCTCTGCATCTAGATGTGTATAGGTGCATGCTACGAAAAAAATTGGGGTGTATGCACAGGTACACAAAAGGTAACATAATTGGCGACCATGAAATATTGATCAGTCTGAAATTATTTAATACAACAAATACCAAGATTTGTGTAAGGTTATAGAGCTGGGTTTAAACTGAGGCAGTTTCCCGGTAGTCTGAAGGCCACAGCAATTAATCTAGGAAAAACAATGAAAAATTGTTTTAGTGGGTATTAGAAAAGGATACACCACAGAGTTTTTTTAAAGAAAAAATTCCCATAATTGTGTTTATATATATATCAGATGAACTTTTTGCATGCCGGTCACTGCAATTGGGAGGATATATCTTTAACGGGAAAATTTTGTTTTTTATTGTTTGTTTTGTTCTGTGAAAGCTTACCAAGCATCATTTCTTGCGGTGGCTACATGAATGAAGTTGTTATTTGAAAACCACCGAAAGGGTGTCGTTTTTATTGTTGAGTTTTGAAAAATCTCACAATTTCTAGTTTTTGTTTTTAAAGACACATAGGATTAGCTTGATTCAGGCTTCCTCTGGTGTTCTTTTGTTGAGGAAAAAGTTCAACAAATCGGTGCGTGGTTTTAAAAGTTTTTTTCTTCAATTTTTAATATTTTGGTTTTTGTTTTTAAAGACACAAAGGATTAGCTTGATTCAGGCTTCCTCTGGTGTTCTTTTGTTGAGGAAAAAGTTCAACAAATTGGTGTTCTTGGTTTTAATAGTTTTTTTCTTAAATTTTTTTAATATTTTGGTGTTTTTGTTATTTGTCTTTTAACTATTTTGTTTTTGTTTTCAAGACACAAAGGACTAGCTTGATCCAGGCGTTCTCTTGTGTTCTTTGTTGACAAGTTTCAACAAGTCTTAGTCGGTTTTAATTTTTTATTATTTTATTTTTGTTTTTAATCTTTGTATCATTATTTTTTTGTTGTTTGTGTTTTTAATAACAAACAAACTTGATAAGCTGGTCTTTTCTTGTGTTTGGGTACGTTGATGAAAAAGTTCAACAAGTTTTATTAGGCTTTGTTCATCATGCTGGTCAGATTACAAACTATCTGGCAGAATCATGGTACAGTAAGTCTGATCTGGGTTAAACCACGTTAAAATACCAAACTGTGGAAAGTTGGTTATTGAAGCTAATTTCAGGACAAAAAGTTTTTTTAAAAGTCTAAAATAGGTTGCATTCAGCATAATCTTTATATTTAAGTCTGTTTTCCTTTTGCAAACTGAATTGGGAGGTAACCCATTGGTACAAACACCACATTGTTTACCCTTCTATTGTCTACCTAGAGGCTAGTTTCTGGGGAACTCCCTAGTGTGTAGCTGGCTACGTGCTCTATTGTACGTGACCTATTGTGTTCCGGGTGGAGACTCAGACAAGGGAGGCGATAGATTATTGTGATAATTATCTGTATGTCTCCAAGAATATAGAGTCACATTTTAAGTTTTCAAACTTGTTTCCTTTCTTTGTTTGGGTTTCTATCTATTTATTGGTATTTTTCTCTTTTCTTTCTAATATTTTTTATTTTTTTCCTCCTTCTCTCTTTCTTTTCTTCTTCTTTCTCCTACTTGCCTTTACTCTAAGTGACTGTATAGTACAGGGGAAAGGTGACTTTGTTTTTAGCCTACTGTAAGAATATTTAATAATAAATATCTTGCGCTCGTACTTCATTATGTCAGAATATTTATACTGCTCTGAATATAGCAGTTTCTATTTATGGTTAATAAGCAAAGATCTGTGAAAAAGGAGAGTCTTCACCTATTGCCATAAATCAATGTCGTGAATTCTTTTTAATTGATTAATTTCTTTTTAAAAGCATATACCAATCTTAGTGAGTACAGTCTACAGTGTGGAATATATATATAAAAATATTTATTCTCAAGACATGTAATCACAATATATGATCAAACAGGAAGTGACACAAAACAAATAACTCTAAATAAACTACTAACTTCAAACAATCAATGCAATGTGATGTTTAGCTCAATAATGAAAGTGAAAGTAAAACAAAGTGAAACAAAGTGAAAGTGAAACCAAAACAAAATGAAAGCAAGATTACTATTTCTTCCCAGGTACAGCATAAGCCATAAATTAATGCTCTATATAAACAGACTACAATGGTCTGCGCAATGCATAGCCGAAAGTCACGTCACTGCAGATGAGTGAGAATAAGCCATGCAAAACGGAAGACTTAAAATTGCAAATAATGCACTAAATCTGATATTAATAAAAATGTATAAAAACAAAAATCAGCTTTTTAGAGAAAAATCTACTATGGCTTATACGGCTGGGATTGTAATCTCATTACACTTAAATATGCAATATAAAACATATAAGGAAAGAATAAACAATTGTTGAATAAAATCAAATAACATAGCAAGGCATATTTACCACACTTAAGATGGCCGCTAGCTTCAAATGGGCGTTACCAGAGTCCTAAGATGGACGCCTTTCTTAAGATGGTGCTTCCCTTCAAGTTTCAGATGAATGATGGACAAATGGAGTATGTCTGGATGAGTCTATCGAGTAATGTAATAGTGTGTGTGATGTAAGTGTATTGTCTGATGGGCAGTGTAATGTGTTGTGTCCTCTCTCTCATCTGGGTTGGTCTTTTATATGGTAAGAACAAAGAGCTATAAAAATTACCATAAGTTAAATCCAGAGGGATGAAACATTATCCCTATTGGATGGGATATTCTATACCTAAACTGGTGAGGTCAGAGACACACCTCTTTTGATAATTAACCCAATACTTGGTATAATAAAATTAAATGATGATTTCTCTATATGTGAGAGTAAATCATAAAACATATATAAAACTTTGTCCAGACTCCCAGTACATACATAAATGTCCACCTGTATCTCCATCATTCACCTTGGCAAGTAATGCCATTTCAATAATTATATTATTTAACACAATATAATATTTTTATATGGGAATATCTAAAATTATCTCAAGACTGCACCTGGTATTTTGTCTCCAGAGGGCAGTATCGTACCATTCATTAGATTTTGTATTTAACACCATTAAAACAATTACCACTATATCCTTATCTGATGATCTTTTGACCTCTAGCTAGTGGAGATCCATTAATTATTTGACCATGCCAAAGGGCTGTCAGGCATAGAGTCTAGAATTGGAAGATCTATTACTTCTGAACACTTAGACATAAACTTCTCTGAAATGAGGTAATTATTGACGAGATACATATGTTCCTACACTTAAAAATAATGTATTCTAAGAAAGATTACTATTGTAAGAATATAAACCCAAAATGTGATATAACATTCCTAAATATATATGTATATGCCTTACATAATATAATAACATAATTATGGCTAATATCTTCACACATATATAATAATGTACCTTTAACATTTATATTTTATATGTCTGATGAAAAACACTGAGCCATTGTCTATTGTTAAATGCTTATAGACAGACTGGCACTACCATCCCCTTAACATCTGTTATCTGATAGAGATGTCAAAAAGGCCTCTTATTTATGATAAAAGAAAATAGAAATGTCTGCTGAAAGTATAAGACTCTATTGTAAGCCTGTAAGAGACATTTTGTTTAACAAGTATATATATGAACTTTGTTTGACCTTAAAAACAAGATGGAAGCCATGCCATTCAGAATCTCTGATGCATAATACGAAATATACATGGCTTTTAAAATCATTTTTCTTTTTACCTATCATTATTTTAATCAACCCCCAATAACCCCGACATATCCCCCCCTTTCTTCCCAGTAGACAAGTGAGCAACTTAGGCCTATCTGGAAAGAAAGCTTTTTAAGGAGTAGTAAAAGGAAAAAAAATGTCTTGTTCTCTTTTTTTAAGAGAATAGTTCATATTGGGAATTGTTCATAACTTTTAAGTAAAGCGGTAAAAAAAATGAGAAATGAGAAAAAATCAGTTCAAAATGTCAGTTCGTAGCGACTTTGCTTAGCGTTAGCTATGTCACAAACTGTTCCTTATTAGTCTCTTTGAATCTCGATCTCCTGGTAAAGAAACTCAAATTTTCCTTGAAATCTGCATCTCCAGTTTGCAAAGTCTGGATGGAGACAGAAATTAACTGCTGCAATGGCATTAGCAATTACCATTCAAAGCGCAGTAAAACAATGTTGGCAATCAGGAATCCGAGAAATCTGTTTGGCCGTTCAACCTTGGATGTTGGTTGGATAATGAATGTGCAATGCACCATTCTCACATCTCCTTCAACTGAAAACAGGAGGTAGTGCGATTCCTCTCAATGGATTTCCTCGGATCAAATGCACAAAGATCTGTAGAAACAAATCTTCCTCTCCTTCAACAAGAATCTGTGGCGTCTCGCAGCTTGATTCCTGAAGAGGGACCTGATGCAATGAGGGGTTCCGTCCTGAGCTGGACTCTAAGGAGAGATGACCCATCCGATCGCTGTGTCTTTTGGCAAACATCATCGTCTGTACCAATCAACGACCTGGCATGGAAGGTTTATCTCTTCCTATTGGATGAAACATACAGTATGAATATACATTCATATCAATTGACATTTCAATGCGATGTTGGTACCCTAAGCTTACTCAGAGTTCTCCTTTAATCCACCGTGTGATCAGCCAAGTATCTGACCACCAGGGAAGGTGAGACTATATATGCGACCTTTCCTAGGGGCGACTGACTTCTGGGGCTTATTAACATGGGATGTATTTATCACCATGGAAACTATACATTGGACAATTATACAATGATACAATATTTTGTTTAAAGTTACCTACTACTTGGGAGGAAAAAAATATATGATATCTCCCCCTATGGGGCATCAATGCAATTTATTGTAGGCAATAAAACTACCTGGCATTGAGGATTCCTTCTTGGTTACCGTATACAACCTTTAACATCTTGACTGCATTACGTCATTAGGGTTTGATCCTCCTTGGTATTACCGTCATTGGCGATTTTTCAAAATGTGTCCGCTTTAAGCGACCTGTTTGAGTCAGAGGGATGAAGTGACCACTGAAAAATAGGAGGGTAATTAGTATCTAACAACCAAGATCCCCTGACAGGGATTTCAGGATTCTCAATGCGGTGACCTGGGATAAAATGGTGTTAGAACCTCTGTATCCTATGCCTCTATTCAGTGTATCCCTTTGATTCCTACCATTTGGGCATTAAAGGGTTTTATGGCCTTTGGCTGGCCACAGGATTTGTTCCTAAAGAGGAATTTGTTTTAATTCTGGGCTGCAGTGCCCTGAGTGAACCAAGTGATCAGCTGATCAATTTGGCTTCTATTCTGCTGAAAACCTTACAGAATTGAATTATTGGCTCCGCCTCCTGCGGTCCCTATGTCTCTCGGGTACAGACATATGGGACAGATCCCTATCAGAACCAGTTACCCGGTTCTGGCGTGAGGTCTGGGCCTAAATGGCTCTTGATCTTCCCGAGGATTTTGGGGATCCCTAAGATGATGCAAATCCCTATTTAATTGTGGGTGTCCCCCCCCCTTGTTAATGGGATGTCCGGTGTCCTCCTTAAGGTATCCGGTGTTCCCCTTGGGGCCTAGGTGGCATATCTTGTTCCTTTGCCAAACTTATTATTTTGTGCATGGGCAATGCCTCAAAGCACAGGGATTTAAATTCTGGGTGGTTGTACTCAGCTCCTTCATTGAAGGGTGTTAGGCACTTTTGAGTACAGCAAAAAAAAATCAGTGGGGCTTTGGTGCTGTGTACATTTTAAATTGTTGATAACAGCTCTAGCAGCAGTAAAGTTTTTGTATGGGCTGACTTTTAAATTACATCCTGCAGGCACAACACAGAAAGTTGTTTTCATAGGCCTCAAGATGATCAATAATGTTTAAGGACCCTTTCATGACAAAAATCAGGACAATACTATTTTAAAACTTTTTAAAATTCAGGAGTTACATGGTGTCTTTTTAGGGGTGCTAGACTTTTTGCAGTGACCTGATATGACTCATACCTATTTATGTATGGCTGCCCAATTTCTGCCCTCCTATATTAGGAATATGGCTGGGGTAGGACATGAACTCTCTGCCTGATTCCCCCCACTTTGTCTGGGTCATAACCAACAGACTGGGAGTCATATCTGGGTCTATGAATAATTATTTCATATTTAAAATGCAGGACTAAATTAAGCATTACCCTTTTGCATGGACACCATGACCTTTTGGAACTCTCCTATGTATTTACTGATGAGTTCCTGTCTTGAATTTAACTGTTACATTTTTTTTCCACTGCTGGTTACTCGGCAACTTTTTGCTAGAAAATATTTTTCCTTGCTTAAAACTTCCTAATTATTGCATTAATCATTTACATTTCTCTTTCAATGGTTACTTTCATTACAGCTTTCTTGATAAAACTTCTGCCACAGTTCTACTTTATTTTGCAGTTTCACGCTACATTCTCTTAACTGATGTGTCCCAATAGAGGTTACTTTCACCTGCTCAAGGAGGTTCCTAATCTCATTCTCTCATTTATTTGGAGTTGAGATTGAAACTTTACTAAACTCCTTTTTGCTGAGCTTTCTGGTGCAGTTCCTCATAAAGATACAGTAAGATTGGCCATGACTCAAAAAGTATGTGATCACACTTCCTGACGTCTTTTGGTGTTAGATAAGCTATTGGTGAGTTCATACATACAGGTTGTCCTCTACCCATGTCAGATGCCCATTATTGGCCCGACTTCTGAGGATTTTGATATATGACTCTAACCAGCATTACATATTCCACCATTTCAGACTCAGAGAGGTGTTTCCACACATTTATGATCTGTGCCAACTCTACTGGGGTTGTGGCATTACCACCAGGGACTCACACCTTGCCAGAGTTGGCAGCGTGAACATTACCTGCTGTAGACATTTTTAAGGCATTTCTATCACATTCACAATTAAAAAAAAATTATTCAAAATAAATTTTTTTTTTTTCAAAGTTATTGATTATGTCACCTGATCAATATTTATGATTGGCATATGTAAGAAATCAATAATTATCTCGCTGGGGCCTCCATTATATGTAAGAATATTTAATAATAAATATCTTGCGCTCGTACTTCATTATGTCAGAATATTTATACTGCTCTGAATATAGCAGTTTCTATTTATGGTTAATAAGCAAAGATCTGTGAAAAAGGAGAGTCTTCCCCTATTGCCATAAATCAATGTCGTGAATTCTTTTTAATTGATTAATTTCTTTTTAAAAGCATATACCAATCTTAGTGAGTACAGTCTACAGTGTGGAATATATATATAAAAATATTTATTCTCAAGACATGTAATCACAATATATGATCAAACAGGAAGTGACACAAAACAAATAACTCTAAATAAACTACTAACTTCAAACAATCAATAGCTCAATAATGAAAGTGAAAGTAAAACAAAGTGAAACAAAGTGAAAGTGAAACCAAAACAAAATGAAAGCAAGATTACCATTTCTTCCCAGGTATAGCATAAGCCATAAATTAATGTTCTATATAAACAGACTACAATGGTCTGCGCAATGCATAGCCGAAAGTCACGTCACTGCAGATGAGTGAGAATAAGCCATGCAAAACGGAAGACTTAAAATTGCAAATAATGCACTAAATCTGATATTAATAAAAATGTATAAAAACAAAAATCAGCTTTTTAGAGAAAAATCTACTATGGCTTATACGGATGGGATTGTAATCTCATTACCCTTAAATATGCAATATAAAACATATAAGGAAAGAATAAACAATTGTTGAATAAAATCAAATAACATAGCAAGGCATATTTACCACACTTAAGATGGCCGCTAGCTTCAAAAGGGCATTACCAGAGTCCTAAGATGGACGCCTTTCTTAAGATGGTGGCTTCCCTTCAAGTTTCAGATGAATGATGGACAAATGGAGTATGTCTGGATGAGTCTATCGAGTAATGTAATAGTGTGTGTGATGTAAGTGTATTGTCTGATGGGCAGTGTAATGTGTTGTGTCCTCTCTCTCATCTGGGTTGGTCTTTTATATGGTAAGAACAAAGAGCTATAAAAATTACCATAAGTTAAACCCAGAGGGATGAAACATTATCCCTATTGGATGGGATATTCTATACCTAAACTGGTGAGGTCAGAGACACACCTCTTTTGATAATTAACCCAATACTTGGTATAATAAAATTAAGTGATGATTTCTCTATATGTGAGAGTAATCATAAAACATATATAAAACTTTGTCCAGACTCCCAGTACATACATAAATGTCCACCTGTATCTCCATCATTCACCTTGGCAAGTAATGCCATTTCAATAATTATATTATTTAACACAATATAATATTTTTATATGGGAATATCTAAAATTATCTCAAGACTGCACCTGGTATTTTGTCTCCAGAGGGCAGTATCGTACCATTCATTAGATTTTGTATTTAACATCATTAAAACAATTACCACTATATCCTTATCTGATGATCTTTTGACCTCTAGCTAGTGGAGATCCATTAATTATTGGACCATACCAAAGGGCTGTCAGGCATAGAGTCTAGAATTGGAAGATCTATTACTTCTGAACACTTAGACACAAACTTCTCTGAAATGAGGTAATTATTGACGAGATACATATATTCCTACACTTAAAAATAATGTATTCTAAGAAAGATTACTATTGTAAGAATATAAACCCAAAATGTGATATAACATTCCTAAATATATATGTATATGCCTTACATAATATAATAACATAATTATGGCTAATATCTTCACACATATATAATAATGTACCTTTAACATTTATATTTTATATGTCTGATGAAAAACACTGAGCCATTGTCTATTGTTAAATACTTATAGACAGACTGGCACTACCATCCCCTTAACATCTGTTATCTGATAGAGATGTCAAAAAGGCCTCTTATTTACGATAAAAGAAAATAGAAATGTCTGCTGAAAGTATAAGACTCTATTGTAGGCCTGTAAGAGACATTTTGTTTAACAAGTATATATAATGAACTTTGTTTGACCTTAAAAACAAGATGGAAGCCATGCCATTCAGAATCTCTTATGCATAATACGAAATATACATGGCTTTTAAAATCATTTTTCTTTTTACCTATTATTATTTTAATCAACCCCCAATAACCCCGACACTACCAATTGTGCATACTTTCTGGGGGTGATGGCGGCCATGTCCAGTTTAGAAAGTTTTGTAGCAACTTATACTCTTAAACATAAGAGTAAGGATTTTGCCTGTGATGCTAAAATTAAAGATTCTCCTTGGGACTATGTCCAGGAGTTATTTGAAGAACAAGTAAACACCACCAAAAAGAATAAAAAGCCCAAAAGTCTAGCCATAGCAAGCATGTATGCTGCTTGCATGGCTATGAATGCTAAAATATCTCAATCATTAGACAGAAACTGTAGGAATTTTTTTTTGTTGTGGTTTCTCTTTTGTCTTTTCCTGGGGATTGGAGGGAAGTTTCATTCACTCTAATACTCAGAAACTACATAACACATTATTTTGTACCTCATGGCATCTTATATTTTGTGTTTTGTTTTTTTTTTTTGCTCCTTGTACCAACAAAGTATATGTGGGGGTGTCTTTACATGTTTTTTTTTTAATGTACTGTTATTAAGAACCTCTCATAAGAGGGGAGTAAGGTGTTATTAATCATCTCTTAGTCTTGCATTTTAGGAACAATACACAAACCAACATCGGTGGACAAGGCAGACATGTCCCAGACAGGACAATATTGTTTAGTAATAAAATAACACAGAGGACCGTATAGCATGTTTTTTTTTTTATGCGTTCTTTAAGGAGAAGCCTCTGAATTGGAGTAATTACCTTCAGGCCTACCTACATTCAAAAATATATATATATTTTTTTTGGTGTCTCTTTCATAAACCAGAGTTTCTCTCTGTATGTTTTTTTTTTGTTTCTCAAAGCCTGAATTACACAGGGGTTGTTTTGTTTTTTCAAAGTCTGACTTACACAGTCATGTTAAAAGAATGCTAATTGATATGGTAATTCCCTACCATACAGGGAGCGTCTTTTTTTTACAAGCATTTTGATTTTTTTTTTGTTTTGAACAAACATACCACTTCATTTCTCTGTAAAAAGAGAAAGGTGTAGGGCAAAGGTAATGTTGAGCCAGCACCAAATCTGTACGTTTTTAATTTTAATTTTTTT
The DNA here is from genome assembly GCF_965119305.1 of Pelophylax lessonae. Classification (NCBI taxonomy): domain Eukaryota; kingdom Metazoa; phylum Chordata; class Amphibia; order Anura; family Ranidae; genus Pelophylax; species Pelophylax lessonae. The sequence continues at coordinate 395,230,599 of NC_138771.1, forward strand.
TATTAATTTTTTTATCTTTATTTCCTTTTTTTTTAATATCATTTTTTTATTTTATTTTTAATTTTTACATATTTGTTTATTATTGATTTTATTTTTATTCTAATTTTTTTGGTAACTATTTCTCTTTCTTTCCTTTATCACCTTAATTTGTAGGGTGATTCATTATTTTTGGTTTTTGCTATAAAAAAAAAAAGAGGGGAGTATGGGGAACATTATAGTGACAACATTAAAATATTGGTATAGCATATTAAAGCTTCCATAGAGCGTTGTGTTTATGGGACAGTTCACAACAGTTTTGTATCCCTTCCACCATGGAATAATTGTGTTGTATACATTTATTGAAGCTCCCTCTTGTCATTTAGCTATTACCAACTATGGCAATAGGAACAATAACACCAGGTTTTGGGCAACAGTCACTCAACAATTGTTTTTTTTTACATGGTACACAAAGTCCACTCTACAGCTCAAATATGTGGCAGTCATCACATGTAGTCAGTTTTTTTCTTTCTCTCCAAATTAAAATCATTTGTCAATTTTTTTGGGTGCCATGATTAAGTTCAAAGAGCATCGCTTGCATATCATATAGATATACTGGGACTTGTGAGACTCATAGTGATTGGCAAATAGCTGACCTGGTATAGTACAATTGAACTTAAAAGTAATGTAATTTAGTTTAGTGATTCCCGAAGCCACAAGTAACTGGTAACATCACACTTATCTGCATTCTGACATTACGTCATTTTGTCTGCTTGGTTGACACTGCCTACTCTGTTCGGAGCCTACTAAAGGAATGACCTCTGTCTCACAGCCTGGCAAAAGGCATGACTCCTACAGTAGCTACATACGTTAGCAAAGGACGAAACTACGTGCACAATTGTGTGGCACCAGCGAAGAGCCCACCGGGGTTTGGATAACTGAACACAGTTTCAGTAAACAGAGTCAGTGGTGAGTTGCGGGTAGCAACAGAACCCCCTGGAGACTTGAAGGGTTACACACCACACAGTGGTAACCAGCAGAATGCAGGGCAGAGTTATCTGCAGGCATATGACAATGGATGAATAAAGGGGGTGATGAAAATCTAAAAGCACCTGGCTGAAGGAGGTAACTATTCAAATTGATAAACAATCCAATGAAAAAGGGTCTCACTATTAGGTCACAGAAAATCTATAGCAAGGCTAAACAAAGGTCCTTACTACTCATAATTACAAGATAAGCAGTCATTGGAATGCATATGTCTGAAAAGTACACGTGTTTCTCTCCCTACCTGTGTCCACAATAATAAAGTATAATCACAGAAAGCCAGGAAAGCTGGTCCATAGCCTTACACAGAATACGCTTTATCCATTTGGAATCCCCATGGAAGGCCATCCCAGAAGCAAGAGCAACAGGACCAGATTTGCATTATGGACTTTCATACTATTATTATTGGACTATTTAGAACTCTTATCCTTATTTTTTTTTTGTGGTTTGGACTCTTAGTATTTTTTTTTTTTATTTTTTTTTTCCTTCCATCATCATGGAGGTATTACATCCAGAACAAGTAATGAACTGCTGACACTGAGATCCAGGAATGTGGGTCTGTAGAGACGGAGAGTTTATAGAGTTTTTTTTTCCAACTAGTTTTATTTCAGATAGAGTGACAAACGCTCAAAAGGAGATTACACCTAAACCATTATGTTATGTGGGGCCTTTGCTTTCTGCAGGCCCCAAGCGGGCATCTGTTGCCATATTGAGTTTAGGCGTAATCTCCCTTACCGTGTTGTGAGGATGAGAAGTTATGCATAAATCTCCTATAATAATTGTAAATAGATGGATGTAAATATTTATTTTTCAAGATATTGAGTATTGATTTCAAATGGATAAGTATTTTTGAAATGCATGCCTGGGAAACCTAGGAAGGATCTGCTATTTACACTGATAAACAAATGGTAGTACAGCCCGTAATTATGTTCCTTTTCCCCAGACATTACGGGGCCAGAAAATAATTGATAATCTTCCATGACAGGTCATTCCTTTATCTAGCCCTCTACTTCATAGACTGTGTCTTTAGATATGTAATGAAGTTGGTTGGCTGTCCAAGGATGGACAATTTGGCCCAGGAGATGACCTAGCATGATTAATCCCCACCCAGAGAGGAGGGCTATCGAGAGGCTGAGTTATGCTAAATATAGGGTACACCAATCAGAATGGTGCTGAACAAGACGAGATGGGTCTATATTAATATAGCTGAGGAGAGAAATCACTCTCTGGCAAGCAGACTAGGATGAAGATACTGGGGATGGTAAATATAGACTATACCTCTCACACTTAGAATGTATACATGCTTTTTCTCTTTAGTGTTTGAATACACACTGCAGGCACCATGCCTGAAGTGAAAAGGTAACTTAACTCCATGCTCAATACGTACATGGTATTGTAAATAGGGCTATTGTGGGTAATTTGTAAAAAACCTTGAAAGCCAGGAGATCTGTACTAACAATTAGTGATGTCGCGAACATAAAATTTTCCGTTCGCGAACGGCGAACGCGAACATCGGCGAATGTTCGCGAACCGGCGAACATTGCGAACCGCCATAGACTTTAATAGGCAGGCGAATTTTAAAACCCACAGGGACTCTTTCTGGCCACAATAGTAATGGAAAAGTTGTTTCAAGGGGACAAACACCTGGACTGTGGCATGCCGGAGAGGGATCACACAAAAAAAATTTCTTAAAAATTGTAATTTTTTGATAGAGAGCCAATTATTGGAAAAATTAAAAAAAAAATAAAGACTGTGATGTTCAGGGTCAAAGTTTGCCTCAATGATGATGTATAGGAGGCGGACCGAACATTTCTTTGGATTTAGCATCTGGGGGGTCTAAAAAGTGTACCTGTGAAGTTTCAGCTCTGTAGCATGTCCGGAACCAGAAAAAAATATGAATTAGGGTTAGGGTTAGGCTTAGGCTTAGGGCTAGGGTTAGGGCTAGGGTTAGGCTTAGGGCTAGGGTTAGGGTTATTTTTATGGCTAGGCTTAGAGGGTTAGGGTTAAGGTTAGAGGGTTAGGGTTATGGTTAGAGGGTTAGGGTTAGGTTTAGTGTTAGGGGCTAGGGTTAGGGTTACGGTGAGATACTTAGGGTTAGAGTTAGTAGCCCTACCCCTACCCCTCTAACTCTAACCCTAAGCACTAAAAATAACCCTAACCTTAGCCCTGACCCTAACCCTAGCCCTAACCCTAATTCTATTTTTTTTCTGGTTCTGGACATGCTACAGAGCTGAAACTTCACAGGTACACTTTTTAGACCCCCCCCCCCCCCCCAGACAATAAATCCAAAGAAATTTTTTTTAAGTTTTTTTTTTTTTTAAGTTTTCCAATAATTGTCTCTCTATCAAAAACGACAATTTTTAAGAACTTTTTTTGTGTGATTTAGTGTCTAGGGGATCTAAAAAGTGTACCTGTGAAGTTTCAGCTCTGTAGCATGTCCAGAACCAGAAAAAAGATAATTTTTCAGTAGAGCAGGGATGGTGGGAACCCCTTTTACACCTATATGATCTTTTTTTCCTGGTTCTGGACATGCTGCAGAGCTGAAACTTCACAGGTACACTTTTTAGACCCCCCAAACAATAAATCCAAAGAAATGTTTTTTTTGTTAAGTTTTTTTTTTCCCAATAATTGGCTCTCTATCAAAAATGACAATTTTAAGAACTTTTTTGTGTGATTTAGTGTCTAGGGGGTCTAAAAAGTGTACCTGAGAAGTTTCAGCTCTGTAGCATGTCCAGAACCAGAAAAAAAAGATAATTTTTCAGTAGAGCAGGGATGGTGGGAACCCCTTTTACACCTATATGATCTTTTTTCCTGGTTCTGGACATGCTGCAGAGCTGAAACTTCACAGGTACACTTTTTAGACCCCCCAAACAATAAATCCAAAGAAATGTTTTTTTTTGTTAAGTTTTTTTTTTCCAATAATTGGCTCTCTATCAAAAATGACAATTTTTAAGAACTTTTTTGTGTGATTTAGTGTCTAGGGGGTCTAAAAAGTGTACCTGTGAAGTTTCAGCTCTGTAGCATGTCCAGAACCAGAAAAAAAAGATAATTTTTCAGTAGAGCAGGGATGGTGGGAACCCCTTTTACACCTATATGATCTTTTTTTTCTGGTTCTGGACATGCTAAATATATATATATATATATATTAAAAAAAATACTCAAATACCAGCCCTCAAAGGGGCTTTTGGGGGACAATATATATATATATATATATATATCACAGAAAAAAAATTACACAAATACCAGCCCTCAAAAGGGCTTTTGGGGACAATAGATATATATATATATATCACAGAACAAAAAAAATACACAAATACCAGCCCTCAAAAGGGCTTTTGGGGACAATAGATTTATATATATATATATCACAGAACAAAAAAAATTCCACAAATACCAGCCCTCAAAAGGGCTTTTGGGGACAATAGATATATATATATATATATATATATATATATATATATATATATATCCAAAAAAAAACCTCAAATACCAGCCCTAGGAAGGGCTTTTTGGGGTGCTGTCCTTACAGCAGGAGTGTACCAAGAACACTGGCTAACAAGACCGGAAACTGTCCCTAGCTATAACAGCAGCAGCAGCACCAGCACTTTCCCTGCTCTCAGGAACACAGAAATGATCTAAGATGGATGCTGCCCTTGCATATTTATAGGAGGTGGGAGGGAGGTATGCTGATTGGCCTGGAATGTGTCTGCTGACTGTGATGTTCAGGGTCAAAGTTTGCCTCAATGATGATGTATAGGAGGCGGACCGAACATCCCATATGTTCGCCCGCAGCGGCGAACGGGAACGTTCGAAGTTCGCCGGGAACCGTTCGCCGGCGAACCGTTCGGTACATCTCTACTAACAATGTGTTGTAAATACTGTTTAGTATGTAATTTGTATATATGTATATATATATTATGCAACCCATTCAATAAATGTGTATTGCTGATTGAACTACCTCTTTTGTGTAAAGAGCTCTCTGCATCTAGATGTGTATAGGTGCGTGCTACGAAAATAATTGGGGTGTATGCACAGGTACACAGAACAAAAGGCAATATATATATATATATATATATATATATATATATATATATATATGAAAAGCAACACTAATATGGCTTCTCCCCAAATATAAAACATTGTATATGTGTGAAATTAATATATTTTTGGGTTGGTTAGATATAGAAAGTAACATATATATATGCAAAAAACAATATAGTATTGTTACTTCCTATATCTTACCAACACAAAAATATATTAATTTCACACATATACAATGTTTTATTTTGGGGAGAAGCCATATTAGTGTTGCTTGTCATAAATAACAACAGACAGTTGTAGGTAGTTCAGGGATTTGAACACCCAAATACACTGTTGCACGGCAGATGTGCTAACCACTTAGCTACCTGATGCTAATGAATTGTTTTTTCAAAGCATTTGTGATTTGTGCTTTTTAAAAATATATAGATATAGATATATTTATATATCTATATATATATATATTTTTTTTATTTAGACCCAATTCAAGCTCAAATTATTTTTATTTACTATAATTTTTTGATGGACTAATCGAATCAAACTATATTAATTTTTAAGGTGCCAGTGCATGTATGTTTGGTATAAAGATAACAAAAAAAACCTCAGAGACCACAATTCCCAAATAATTAACCTAGTTTAGTGAAACTGTATAAAATCAACAAATTTATAAAAATAATCCTGCATGCTGGAAATTATATATAGGTGTTTAAAACATTTATTTTTGGGAAAAATTAGTATTTTAAATATAAATTGATAGGCTAAGATCAGTGGCATATATTATGAAATAAATGTAACAAAGTGATTATGTTTGTGTAAATTGTGTTTTGCAAAATGGTGCAATTATGTACCAAAAATACAACTATTAGAAATTGAGCTTGATTAAATAAACTGACCACTAGATGGCAGTGGTGTGACAAAATATAAACTGACTATAGTGCAATATATATATATATGTGCATAGTCCTTAATTTTATCCAAAGACAATATCCAAGGCGCTTGATCATATATTTTCTCATATATATATATATATATATATATATATATATATATATATATATATATATATATATATCTATAGCTATATATCTATATATATATACACACACACACACACGCATATATATATATATATATATATATATATATATATATATATATTTATTTATTTATTTTTTAAACATTAGCAAGAATGAAGATTGCTAATTAGACAGCTGTGTAGTCTGCTATTAGTGAATCTAAAGGTTAAAACACATACGATACATAACTATACATTATAATTAAAATAAACCATAATAGATGACATTGCTGTGTAATAGTGATTCAGAATAGACAAATTTCCTTTTATGAAAAACACAAATGGAATTTGGTTAACTCTAAACCCGAATTCACTCTTGGTTAACTCCAACTCTGAATTCACTAAAGCACCTAGTTGAAGGTTTAACTCCAGTACTTCACCTAATTAAGATGCTAATGAGTTTCGGCTGGAGTTATTTTTGGAGAAGTGAGCAGCTCTACTTATAGTGAATTAGGCCCTTGGAGACCAAAATACAGTCATTTTGACGAAAAACTAATTTTCAGACCATTGGAGACCAAATGCAGTTATCTTGACTAAAACCGGCTTTTTAAGACTCTAGGAGACAAAAATACAGTCATTTTGACAAAAAATTCAGACCATTGAAGACCAAATGCAGTTATCTTGACTAAAACAGGCTTTTTTAAGACACTAGGAGGCAAAAATACAGTCATTTTGACTAAAAAAAATATTCAGGCCTTTGGTGACCAAATGCAGTTATTTTGACTAAAAACAACTTTTTAGACACTTGGAGACAAAAATACAGTCATTTTGACTAAAAAATAATTTTCAGACCTTTGGTGACCAAATGCAGTTATTTTGACTAAAAACTGGGTTTTAGACACTTGGAGGCCAAAAATTCAGTCATTTTGACAAAAAAAATTTCAGACCATTGGAGACCATATGCAGTTATCTTGACTAAAACCGGCTTTTTTTAAGACTCTAGGAGACAAAAATACAGTCATTTTGACTAAAAAAAATTTCAGACCTTTGGTGACCAAATGCAGTTATTTTGACTAAAACCGACTTTTTAAGACTCTAGGAGACAAAAATACAGTAATTTTGATTAAAAAGTTTTTTCAGACCTTTGGTGACCAAATGCCGTTATTTTAACTAAAAAGGCTTTTTAGACACTTGGAGAACAAAATACAGTCATTTTGACTAAAAAATATTTTTCAGACCATTGGAGACCAAATGCAGTTATCTTGACTAAAACAGGCTTTTTAAGACTCTAGGAGACAAAAATACAGTCATTTTGACAAAAAAACTTTTCAGACCTTTGGTGACCAAATGCAGTTATTTTGACTAAAAAAGGCTTTTTAGACACTTGAAGAACAAAATAGTCATTTTGACAAAATAAATGTTCAGGCCATTGGTTACCAAATGCAGTTATCTTCTCTAAAAACGGCTTTTTAAAACTCTATAAGACAAAAATAGTAATTTTGACTAAAAAGAATTTCAGACCTTTGGTGACCAAATAAAAAGGCTTTTTAGACAATTGGAGATCAAAATAGAGTCATTTTGACCAAAAAAAATTTTCAGGCCATTGGAGACCAAATGCAGTTATGCTGTCTAAAACCGGCTTTTTAAAACTCTAAAAGACAAAAATACAGTCATTTTGACTAAAAAATGTATTTCAGACCTTTGGTGACCAAATGCAGTTATTTTTACTAAAAAAGGCTTTTTAGACACTTGGAGAACAAAATAGTCATTTTGACAAAAAAATGTTCAGGCCATTGTTTACCAAATACAGTTATCTTCTTTAAAACCGGCTTTTTAAGACTCTATAAGACAAAATAGTCATTTTAACTAAAAAAATTCAGACCTTTGGTGACCAAATGCAGTTATTTTGATTAAAAAGGCTTTTTAGACACTAGGAGACCAAAATAGTCATTTTGACCAAAAAAAATTTTCAGGCCATTGGTTACCAAATGCAGTTATCTTGTCTAAAACTGGCGTTTTAAGACTGTAAAAGACGAAAATACAGTCATTTTGACTAAAAAAATGTTCAGACCTTTGGTGACCAAATGCAGTTATCTTGTCTAAAACTGGCTTTTTAAGACTCTAAAAGACGAAAATAACTGAATTTTTGTAAAATCTTACCTGTAAAATTCCTTTCTCTGAGTCCTCCGACAGTCGCCAGTCGCCGCCGCCTCTAAGTCATCACTGTTGGGTATTCACTTCCGCTTCACAGGAGTAGCTAGGCATAAAGACTTAGTCAAAAGAACAAAGGCATTTGCATATACACACCCATGGGGGCTGTCCCATCTGGTCAATACCCCCCTGCAGTGACCACTCCCAACTCATTTTCGTAGCATAGCAGTAGGCAATAAGAACACAACGCCAAAAGAGGGGCGGGGCGGCAACTGTCGGGAGGACTCAGAGAAAGGAATTTTACAGGTAAGATTTTACAAAAATTCAGTTTTCTCTTACGTCCTCCGACAGTCGCCTCCGCCTCTAAGTCATCACTGTTGGGATGTCCCAAAGCAGTATAGACATGAGGGGTGGGAGAGGCAACCGTAGAAAAGGCAACGCAGTACCCACATCAGAGAAAGGAACCTTACATGCACAGTAAGAGAACCTGCTGGGCAACAGAAAACAATGCTCAACAATAGCAACAGCCCAGGAAAGCAAACACCAACAGCCAGGGACCCATAAAAAACAAGGGTCCTTCATGGCACTGCCGCACTGAGAACCTTGCGGCCAAAGGAGGCATCAGCTGACGCCAGAACATCTACTTTGTAGAATATGGAAAAAGTGTGCACCGACGACCAAGTCGCAGCCTTGCACACCTGGGCCATCGAGGCCCGATGCCAATAGGCCCAGGACGCACTCACAGATCTGGTAGAGTGCGCCTTAACAGGGAAGGGTGGAACCCGTTCCTTCAAAGCATAGGCCTGTTCAATGGTCTGTCTGAACCATTTGGCAATAGTCGCTGCAGACGCAGCCATGCCCTTCCGAGGTCACTCAGGAAGGACACAGAGGGAATCCATCTTCTGAAAAGATTGCGTAGACGACAGGTAAACCCTGATCGCCCTGACAACATCCAAGGAATGCAGAGCAACCTCCTTAGGATGCTTAGGCTTCGTACAAAGCGAAGGCAGGACAATGTCCTCATTAATGTGGAACTCAGAGACCACCTTAGTAAGAAAGGAGGGAATGTGGACGCAAGACCACCTTATCCTGGTGAATCACCAAGTACGGAGAACGGCAAGATAACGCTGCCAGTTCCGACACCCTGCGAGCCGAAGTGATCGCCACCAAAAAGGCAACCTTCTTAGACAGCAGATGCAACGATATATCCCAGATTTTTTCAAAGGGAGCACGCTGTAACACGGACAGAAAAAAAGTTCAAGTCCCATGGAGGTAAGGGCTCCTTCCTGGGAGGAGCCAAATGTCGCACACCTTGAATGAAGGTGCGAACCAGAGAATGAGACGCCACAGGGTGTTGGAAAAGAATAGCCAGTGCGGACACCTGGCCCTTGATCATGGCCAGCGCCAGGCGCTGGTCCACCCCAGACTGGAGGAAGGCCAACACTCTCGACACAGAGTAAGAGAGAGGGGAGAACCCCCTTGACTCACACCAGGCGAAATAAGCCTTCCAGGTACGGTAATAGATTTTACCAGAGGAGGTTTTCCTAGCCTTGACAAGGGTAGGGATGACCTCAGGGCCTGGGTCTCAACAGCCAGGCCGTTAAAGCCAGCGACTGTAAAGCAGGATGGAAGATCTGACCCTGAGACAGGTGATCTTCCCGCAGAGGCAGATGCCACAGAGGCGCCACTGCCAGGTGAACAACGTCGGCGTACCAGGACCGGTGTGGCCAACCCTTGGTGGTTGATGTAAGCCACCGCGGTAGCATTGTCCGTCTGTACCCGAACAGGACGGCCCTGAAGTCGTTCCGACCACTGGAAGAGACAGAGTTTTATCACTCGCAATTCCAGCACATTTATCGGGAGGGAGGACTCCTCCTCCGACCAAGTGCCCTGGGCAGACAGGTTGCCCAGGACTCCACCCCAGCCTGACAGGCTGGCATCCGTGGTAATCACCGTCCACAACAATGGACGGAAGGACTTGCCTTCCGACACCGTCGGGGACTGGAGCCACCACAGAAGAGCCAATCTGGTCTGACGACTCAATGAGACACTCAGATCCAGGGACTGAGGCAGTCTGTCCCACCTTGTCAGGATCTCCGCCTGGAGAGCCCGCGTGTGAAACTGAGCAAAGGGTATTGCCTCGAGGGCCGAAACCATCAACCCTAGGCCCCCGCATACAGGTCCTGAGTGCCGAGGACGTATTGTCCCTGAGGGACCTGATCTTGTCCCGCAAAGTCCGGAACTTGTCCTCCGGCAAAAAAACCTTTGCCTGAGCAGAGTCCAGAATCATCCCCAGATAGGGAAGACGAACCGATGGAGACAACGTTGATTTCTGAACATTGATCGTCCATCCGAACTAATGCACCGTGGTGGACAGATCGCGCAGTAGGTCCTGGCTGACACTCGATCTTAGAAGGAGATCGTCCAGGTACCCCAAGACCGCAATGCCCTGTGCCCTTAACAGGCCCAGAACCGGCGCCAGCACCTTGGTAAACACCCTTGGAGCCGAAGCGTGACCGAAAGGTAACGCCACAAACTGATAGTGGTCCTCTGCGATAGCAAACCAAAGGTACCGCTGATGACCCTCGAAAATGGGGATGTGCAGGTACGCATCTTTCAGATCTATCGAGACCAGGAATTCCCCTGGACTCAGGGAGGCCACCACCGAACGGAGAGACTCCATACGGAACTTCCAAACACGCACGAGACGGTTCAGCGCATTCAGGTCCAGAATAGGACGCACTTTGCCCTCCTTTCTGGGCACAGTGAACAGATTGCAATAAAAACCCCGAAACCTGTCCCGATGAGGCACTGGAACAATCACCCCCCCAGAAAGAAGGTCCTGCACCGCTTGATGTAGGTCCTGCAGATGCCCAGGAGGCAAATGAAGATTTGAGGGAAAGAATCTGTCCGCCGGCCGGGAAAGGAATTCGATCTTGTACCCCGATCAAATGATTTCCTGAACCCACCTGTCCGAAATCCGGAGCAGCAAAGGTTGGAGGAAACCGCGCAAACTTCCCCCAACCCCTGAAATGGGTGAGGGCGCCCCTTCAGGCAGAGGCGGACTGACCCGCCGAGCCGGCATTGCCTGACTTCTGCTTGCCCGCCCAGGACTTCTTCTGGCTGCCCTGGGCCTTGAAGGGCTTGCCCTTGTATTGGTTCCGAAAGGCACAAAAGGACACCTGAGTGGATCGAGACGCAGAACCCCACTTGCCATGAAAGGACTTGTTCTTCGGGTTCTGGGGCAGCAAAGTGATCTTGCCCCCTGTGACGCCTTTCACCAGGGTATCCAACGCCTCGCCAAAAAGGCGAGAACCAGCATAGGGAAAATCAGCAACTGTTTTCCACGAGGACTGGTTAGCTGACCAGCTCTTCAGCCATATCAGCCGCCGGTTAAGTACCGAGACACTAGAGAGGCGTGCTACTTAAGGGGCCTCATTTAAGGCCGCATCACACAGATACATGATTCCTTGGTGGATTTGATCCACCATATCCAGCCGGGCAGGCAGAACATCATCAGACACGAGGTTGCTCCTAAGCACCTTAGTCCAATCAGCCACTGCCTGAGCCACCAAAACGGACGCGAAAACGGGTCTGAGCAACGAGCCCGCCACCGTATAGGAATGGCGGGCTAGCGACTCCAACCACCGGTCCGTGGGATCCCGAAAAACCGGGGTATCCTCAGAAGGAACCAAGGTAGCCTTGTTCAATACGGCCACAGTGTGATCTACCTGTGGAGGCACACACCATCGTGACTCCGTAGCCGGTGCAAAGGGATAAAGCAATTTGAACCGACTAGGTACCAGAAATGGACGTTTTAACATGCGCCACATTTCATTAACCATGTAATGATACTCAGCGGGGCAGGGAAAAACCTGCGCCAACTTGCGGGTCCTGTGTGTGCCAAAGGAGAACACAATGCCCGGAGGACTGGGCTCATCCTCCAAATGCAGTGTTTCCTTAACAGAAACTATCAATTCATCCATGGTCGCTCGCTCTTCAGGCGACCCCGGGGAGGAGGTATCAACCCCCTCCACCTCTGCCTCCTCCTCAGACCCCAGCGAGTCCAAGGATGAGCGAGACAAAAGGGCACACTCGCTGCAGCAGCCATATCACCATCTGAATCAGAGGAGAGAGACAATCTGGGCCTCTTTTTAGCAGCGCGTTCAGCCATCAGCATTTCCATATTGGACACCAAGGTCGCTACTACAGTGGCCAAATCAGGTCTCAGAAGGGCCACAGGAGAACTGGGGCCCCCCACCAGAGCTGGGGGGAATTTGCTATCCTGAGAATCCATTGCTCCAGATGAAAAAACAACAGTGCAATAAAGTTGGTACTGCCCCTTTAAGACCGCTGCGGAGTGCGCAGCCGCTACAGCTACAGTGACAAAGACCCCCAAACAAGAGAATAAAAACTGAGCCAGAAATGACAATACAGAAAGTAATTGAGAGAGATAATCTGCAGAGCCCCGCAGAGTGTTACCACCGATGTCCTGCTTCAGAGGAAAAGGAAGTGCTGTCAGAGTAGGCTGAACTATAAGCTGCATGACTCAGGGAAAATGGCTGCCCCATAGGACTGAATGGAAGGTTCCGGCAAAATGGCCGCCGAACATGCGGTCGGAACGATCGTTCTGCGACCGCAAAATGGCGGCGGATGGCGCCAAAACAGCATGTAGTATTGCCCATAGTGAAGCCAAACATGCCTGCCCATACCTAAAATGGTGGACCGCGCGGTTTTACCCCGCTGCGGCCACCACACACACAGTCTGCACCCCCAACAAGCACCGAAGTGACACAGGGAAGGAGACCCCCAAACATACAGCATCCCAGCGCATGCACAAGCGATCCCCGCAGGGACCGCATCAGGGAGTCACACAGGCACAAACAAGGGGGACACACAGCAACACAGGACTGCCACCCCAGACAGAGGCCCCACACAAAAGTACTTACCTGTACCAGATGCCGTGGGGAGCCTCTCAGAACGGAAAGCCGCTGTCTTCATTTGACAGGGAGTGCCGTTAGCCAGGGACATGACACTGCAGCATCGCAGATGTGTCCAGTGAGGTAGCCACCTCACGGCTGCATCCCTGCTGCGAGCAGGGATGGGTCGTTCATAGTGCCAGGACGAACCATGGCTGAACGCTCGATGGCGGGCTGGGGGTCCATCTGACCCTCTGCCCTGGAGAACCAGGGCGGTCAGTCCGAATCCCAGCACCACATGAATCCATCTTCATCCGAACAATCGACTAAAACTAAAGCTGAAAAAATAAACAGCTAGTAAAGCAAGAAAAAACTGTCATTTTCAACCGAAAATCAAATGAAAAAGATTAGATAGGCTGAGACCGTAGCCCCAGCACAGGGAATCCTAACTACTCCTGACGCTAGGCAGAAAGAAACTGAGTTGGGAGTGGTCACTGCAGGGGGGTATTGACCAGATGGGATAGCCCCCATGGATGTGTATATGCAAATGCCTTTGTTCTTTTGACTAAGTCTTTATGCCTAGCTACTCCTGCGGAGGAGAAGTCAATACCCAACAGTGATGACTTAGAGGCGGCGGTGACTGTCGGAGGACGTAAGAGAAACAGTAATTTTGGCTAAAAAAAATTTCAGACCTTTGGTGACTAAATGCAGTAATTTTGACTAAAAAATGCTTTTTAGACACTTAGAGACAAAAATATTAAAAAAGAATAGCGCGCAAATGCAAAAGAAATTACTACCAAATCTGAAGAGAGTCCATAAATAAAAATGGGGGTTTGGTCCCACCATATGGCCATATCGTGCTCAAGCCCACTACTGCGTCAAAGTACCCCATTATCAGTGGGTCCTACACTATCCATGAAAAAGAGATGAATCCAGCCCTTCTAACCCTTGGAGATAACACTCCTTGCTGGGGAAGATGTGCAAATGCACTACAGGGGACTCCTCCCATATCCACTTGATGGTGGACACTGATTGAGTACAGGTGTGTGTGGGGGGTGGGGAGGGCTGCTCAACCTCGATAGTCTGGTCAGACCGAATACATAATAAACAGGCAAAAAATTTTTTTTTTTTTTGGGACCAAACCCCCATTTTTATTTATGGACTCTCTTCAGATTTGGTAGTAATTTCTTTTGCATTTGCGCGCTATTCTTTTTTAATATACGTGTCTTTTGGTTCATAGCTGCAGCAGCTTTGGAAATACATGGGTATGCTCCCCCAAATTTTTTGCCTGTTTATTATGTATTCGGTCTGACCAGACTATCGAGGTTGAGCAGCCCTCCCCACCCCCCACACACACCTGTACTCAATCATTGTCCACCATCAAGTGGATATGGGAGGAGTCCCCTGTAGTGCATTTGCACATCTTCCCCAGCAAGGAGTGTTATCTCCAAGGGTTAGAAGGGCTGGATTCATCTCTTTTTCATGGATAGTGTAGGACCCACTGATAATGGGGTACTTTGACGCAGTAGTGGGCTTGAGCACGATATGGCCATATGGTGGGACCAAACCCCCATTTTTATTTATGGACTCTCTTCAGATTTGGTAGTAATTTCTTTTGCATTTGCGCGCTATTCTTTTTTAATATACATGTCTTTTGGTTCATAGCTGCAGCAGCTTTGGAAATACATGGGTATGCTCCCCCAAATTTTTTGCCTGTTTATTATGTATTCGGTCTGACCAGACTATCGAGGTTGAGCAGCCCTCCCCACCCCCCACACACACCTGTACTCAATCAGTGTCCACCATCAAGTGGATATGGGAGGAGTCCCCTGTAGTGCATTTGCACATCTTCCCCAGCAAGGAGTGTTATCTCCAAGGGTTAGAAGGGCTGGATTCATCTCTTTTTCATGGATAGTGTAGGACCCACTGATAATGGGGTACTTTGACGCAGTAGTGGGCTTGAGCACGATATGGCCATATGGTGGGACCAAACCCCCATTTTTATTTATGGACTCTCTTCAGATTTGGTAGTAATTTCTTTTGCATTTGCGCGCTATTCTTTTTTAATATACATGTCTTTTGGTTCATAGCTGCAGCAGCTTTGGAAATACATGGGTATGCTCCCCCAAATTTTTTGCCTGTTTAGAGACAAAAATAGTCTTTTTGACCAAAACATTTTTTTCAGGCCATTGGTTACCACATGCAGTTATCTTGTCTAAAACCGTCTTTTTAAGACTTTATAAGACAAAAATAGTCATTTTGACTAAAAAAAATGTCAGACCTTTGGTGACCAAATGCAGTTATTTTGACTAAAAAAGGCTTTTTAGACACTTGGAGACCAAAGTAGGGTCATTTTGACCAAAAAAAAATTTTTTTATGCCATTGGAGACCATATGCAGTTATTTTGTCTAAAACCGTTTTTTTAAGACTCTGATAGATAAAAATACAGTAATTTTGACTAAAAAAAATGTCAGACCTTTGGTGACCAAATGCAGTTATTTTGACTAAAATAGGCTTTTTAGACACTTGGAGACCAAAATAGAGTCATTTTGACCAAAAAGATTTTTTTCAGGCCATTGGAGACCAAATGCAGTTATGTTGTCTAAAACCGGCTTTTTAAGACTCTAAAAGACAAAAATACAGTTATTTTGAGTAAAAAAGAATTTTCAGACCTTTGGTGACCAAATGTAGTTATTCTGATTAAAAAAGGCTTTTTAGACACTTGAAGAACAAAAATAGAGTCTTTTTGACCAAAACATTTTTTTCAGGCCATTGGTTACCACATGCAGTTATCTTGTCTAAAACCGGCTTTTTAAGACTCTATAAGACAAAAATAGTCATTTTGACTAAAACAATTTCAGACCTTTGGTGACCAAATGCAGGTATTTTGACTAAAAAAAGGCTTTTAGACACTTGGAGACCAAAGTAGGGTCATTTTGACCAAAAAAAATTTTTTATGCCATTGGAGACCATATGCAGTTATTTTGTCTAAAACCGTTTTTTTAAGACTCTGATAGATAAAAATACAGTAATTTTGACTAAAAAAAATGTCAGACCTTTGGTGACCAAATGCAGTTATTTTGACTAAAATAGGCTTTTTAGACACTTGGAGACCAAAATAGAGTCATTTTGACCAAAAAGATTTTTTTCAGGCCATTGGAGACTAAATGCAGTTATGTGTTCTAAAACCGGCTTTTTAAGACTCTAAGAGACAAAAATACAGTCATTTTGACAAAAAAATGTCAGACCTTTGGTGACCAAATGCAGTTATTTTGATTAACCCTCCTCTTATGTTAGCTTTCTGTTACTATCCATGATGTTAACGGGTCGGTTTTGACCCGTGTCTTAAATCAGCCATAAAATACCCTCTGAACAATTATTTATCATCCAATTTATTTCTTACCTCTTGGTTACCTTGTTAGGCTTCTTTATCCTTGAAAAGATTGGTTTTAAGATTTTTGGTGTGACTCCTTAGACCTTTCTTTTGATAGCATACCTCTCATTTTCAAATTTAAAAAATGGTAAAATAAAGTCAGCAACTCTGAAATGTATTGGTCCTATGTTTCTTTACTTTATTTAGAGAAGCAGACAAGCAGGCAAAGAGATAGGCCCCTCCCTAACTACAACTCACAGGGTTGAGAGGTGATTGGCTGTCAGTGTTACTAAGCAGAGAGAGTGTTTATGATTTCAGTTTTGGCACTTATTAGTGTCCTATAATCCTATATTATAACTGGGTCAGAATTGACCCTAACACCATAAACGACTTAATTTTCACCACAGTATTGTATCATTTAGTGAAAAGGATTCTTTTTCTATTACATTGTTTAAATAGAGGTTCCAGACAAAGTAAAAAAAATCTTGATGCAATAAACAAATTTATGTGATACTTATAGACATTCAAAACCTGAAAACGGGTCGGTTCTGACCCTAACACAAGAGGAGGGTTAAAAAAGGCTTTTTAGACACTTGGAGAACAAAATACAGGCATTTTGACAAAAAAAATGTTCAGGCCATTGGGTACCAAATGCAGTTATCTTCTCTAAAACCGGCTTTTTAAGACTCTATAAGACAAAAATAGTCATTTTGACTAAAAAAATGTCAGACCTTTGGTGACCAAATGCAGTTATTTTGACTAGAAAAAGGCTTTTTAGACACTTGGAGACCAAAATAGAGTCATTTTGACAAAAAAATGTTCAGACCATTGGAGACCAAATGCAGCTATCTTGTCTAAAACCGGCGTTTTAAGACTGTAAAAGACAAAAATATAGTCATTTTGACTAAAACAATTTCTCAGACCTTTGGTGACCAAATGCAGTTATTTTGACAAAAAAAAAGCTTTTTAGACACTTGGAGACCAAAATAGAGTCATTTTGACCCAAAAAAATGTTCAGGCCATTGGTTACCAAATGCAGTTATCTTGTCTAAAACCGGCGTTTTAAGACTCTAAAAGATGAAAATACGGTCATTTTGATTAAAAAAATGTTCAGACCTTTGGTGACCAAATGCAGTTATTTTGACTATAAAAGGCTTTTTAGACACTTGGAGACCAAAATAGAGTCATTTTGGCCAAAAAAATTTTTTCAAGCCATTGTAGACCAAATTTAGTAATCTTGTCTAAAACCGCCGTTTTAAGACTCTGAAATTCTTTTTAGTCAAAATTACTGTATTTTCGTCTTTTAGACATTTGGTAACCAAATGCAGTTATTTTGACTAAAAAGGCTTTTTAGACACTTGGAGACTAGGGTTGAGCGAACACGGACTGTATTATTCGTGTTCGTACCGAATAATTGGATTTTTGTTACCCGAACACGGACCCGAAAACTTTACTGTACGTTCGGGTAAAAATCCGTGTTCGGTCATTTTATTTCCGGGTTTTGCATGCATTGGCGCGCTATTCATGGCGGGCTTTCAACAGCCAATCAACAAGCGTTTAACTGGTGTGCCTTAAGCCATCCCAGCCATGCCTACAAATGTATTAGTAGCTGTGATTGGCCATCTGAAGCATGTGACCAAGTCTTTATAAGTCCGAGGCAGCGCCGCTGCGTCATTCTGCTGTGTTAGTTCAGGGACAGAGCACACATACGTGCTGGCTGCTGATTAGGGACAGACAGGCAAAAAAAAACATTTGTGTCCGGATAGAATTGAGGGACAGGTCGGAGTGTGTTAGGCAGGGTGAGTTGTAGGCATTTTAGGGCGAGGCTGCTGATTTTTAGGGTCAGTTTTCTACGATCGATTTTGCTGTGTGGGAGGGGTTTTCAGTGACCGATCTACGATCTTATCAATCCTTTTAGGGAGAGGCTGCTGCTGATTTTTAGGGTCAGTTTTCTACGATCGATTTTGCTGTGTGGGAGGGGTTTTCAGTGACCGATCTACGATCTTATCAATCCTTTTAGGGAGAGGCTGCTGCTGATTTTTAGGGTCAGTTTTCTACGATCGATTTTGCTGTGTGGGAGGGGTTTTCAGTGACCGATCTACGATCTTATCAATCCATTTAGGGAGAGGCTGGAGATAGGCAGGTGTCAGTGGTCCACATTGATTTTGCTGTGTGTGGGGTGCAGTGAACACAATTTTTTTTGCCCACTGAGGAGGAGGGAGAAAAGTATTTTTCTATCAGTCACTGTGTGCAGCATTTTTCCTTCAGCTGTGCTGTGCTGACTGATCATACACTGCTGTGTTCAGTGTTCAGTTCACATGTGCTGCTATTATTGAGTGGTTTCAAAAATCATACACTTTTTTCTATTCCACTATTCAATATACAGCCTTGGGTTAAAAAAAATTAAATTGTGGCCTGCAGCAGAGCTGAATGATATTTGGGGTTTTTGGGGTTCATCTCATACTTCTGAAGATTTGAGGGGGCTGCCTGTTACAAACTCCTCCTACTCCTCATCCAGCCTTTTAGGGGTACAAACAATAGTAATTGGGGCCTAGTGTGGTTTTGTACGTGTGAGATAAATACACTTTTTTTGATCATATTTTCTATTCCGCTATTCAATAAAAACCTTTGGGGAACAGTTAAATTGCGGTATAGTCTGTGTTGGTACGTGTGAGATCCACCTTTCCAAGTTTTTGGGGTTCATCTCATACTTCTGAAGATTTTAGGGTGCTGCCTGTTCCAAACTCCTCCTACTCCTCATCCAGCCTTTTAGGGGTACAAACAATAGTAATTGGGGCCTAGTGTGATTTTGTACGTGTGAGATACATACACTTTTTTTGATCATATTTTCTATTCCGCTATTCAAATGAAGAGTGTGTTTGTAGCACAAGATGGTAAATAAGAGTACCACATCCCTAATCTGTATATAGTCTATACTGGGAAAGATATCCCAAAGAATGAAACCGACAGCTAAAACCTGAGGTGTGCAGGTAAGTGCTGGGGTGAAAAGAAGAAAGGAAGGGTATGAGGATGGGAGGGGGAAAGGAAAGGAGGGAAGTAAGGGAAGGAAGGGGAATGGGAAAAGCAGGGAAGAGAAAGCGAAAGGAAGGGAACTGGGGAAGGGAACTGGGAAGGACAAAAGGTGGGGAAGGATGGGACAAGAAACTGAAAGACAAAGGAGATGAGAAGAAAAATGGGAGGGCTGGTGGGACTTTTAAGGTACCAGGTAATTCAAAATGGTAAAGACATGATTAAAAACTAGAAATGTTTATTGACATAACATCTTTAAAATCAAAGACAAACAGTGTGACATAGATACATATATTTTGACATATACAAAAGGAAAATGTATGAGACATAAGGCAGTAAATAAATGATGAGGGTGAGTGCGTCCAATGATGAACATCAGACCAGTCCCGACATGTTTCGCGGGCAACAATGCTCCGCTTCTTCAGGGGAGTAAGATTATATCAATATACAGTGCCTGTATGATACAACAACAGCAGACGTTTGTTATTGGTTCAAATGCATATATATATAACGACAAACATAAATTGCATGCTACTGTAAAATAACAAGATGCATCCGAGACCACCACCCAGGAAAGACCCACTCACAGACCAGTCAGATAGAGGCACTCCCCAAGAGAAACGTCTCACCCGCGGATGTGGAGGGGCATATGGAGCAGGATAAAGATATAAGTGTAGTAAACTGGAAAAACCTTCACCACCAGGGAAAAAGGAGGAAAGTAAACTGTTCCGCGGAGGCCAAGTTTCGTGTCCAAGCTGGCCTGCTTCGTGAGCGACTCCTTGCCAGAGGATATTCCAAGACGCTGCTCAGGAAGGCTTACAATAGGGCCAACACCTATTCGAGAGCCGATTTGCTATATAAAACCACCTCAAAAAAAGATGATAAAAGTGTTAGATTTATCACCACATACTCTGCACACGAAGATGTTTTGCGAAATATCCTGAAACGTCACTGACCGATTCTCACCCAAGACCTTACCCTTCATAAATATCTGAGTGCCAGACCTAGTCTGGTATTCAGATGATCAATGTCCCTCAGGGACTGTTTAACGAAAAGTCATTACATCAAAGAATCTACCAATGCAGGTTCCCAAAAAGGCACATATCGTTGTGGGTCCTGTGACAAATGCCCTTGGGTAAAAGTTGGAACAGGTATCCGCCTACCCAATGGGAAATGGCTCCAGTCTAGATATTATGCCGACTGCGACACTCAGGGGGTCATTTACCTTATGAGTTGTCGCTGTGGGGCATTTTATGTCGGCAAGACCATCAGGAAACTCAGCAAACGCATAGATGACCACATTTATCACTCTGAGGGAGGTACCATACAAACGAGCATCACACGTCATATAGCATTTTGCCATAAGTATGACAACTCTATGGTTTCGTTTTTTGTTTTGGAGGTTATCCCCCAGGACCCCCGTGGGGGAAATTGGGATAAACGAATCCTACAAAGGGAGTCGCTTTGGATAGAATCCCTAGAGGCTACCACACCTCCCGGGATTAATGAGGTTCTGACTTATAAGCCATTTTTGGGTTAGAAAGGCCCTTTTTTCCCCTCTTTTCCCCCCTCCCTATTTTCCTTACCAAAAAAATTTTTTTGCCCTTTGGGAATGCCCTTGAGTCCGACCGATGTGAATTTTGGGCATCCATGCCCCTATTTTGCCCACAATATTTCTCCGGACCATCCACTTCCTGCGACGCCACGGCTGCGATTCTGGAGATTGGTAAGTTAGTCAGTCATTCCAATTACTGGAAATACTGCTGTTGTGTTTTTCTTTATATTATATAAAATGTTTTTCGTTGGTGTCTCTCCGAGATTCTATATCCGTTAGTGCTGTAGCATTTAATATTATGATACTTCTTATTTTGTTTTTTGATTCTTGTCTCCCCTACATTGGAGATTCTTGTACTCCACAATAGGGGTTCTAACACGCAGAAACTAGGGGGGATTTCTATGTTCCCTACAAGTTTCCCTTACAACCTCAATTCACAGTTAGGATTGTAACTTTATATTTCATATAAATGCCAACAGGTGTTTTTTGCTACAATCTTATTTTGCATTTTGTGATTGTTTTGTATATGCATGCTACGGCCCCCTTCGGGTAACTGATTTGCATCCGAGCCTTGTCCACCCTCGTTATATTCCCCCTCTGGCCACCGGGTGGTGTGCTCCCCAGACGTCCCAGCGGATGTGTGGTCCTCTCACACACCGGTGGCCGGAAGTTCTCTTCCGTCCGGCGCTGTTGTGGCCGTTCTGGGCTGCTGTTTGTGGCCCGATAAGAGCGACACTGCGCATGCCCCTCCCTGGATGCGCGCACAGTTGAGGACCTGACCCGCCCACGTTGCGTATGACGTCATGCGCAGTGTGGCGTCGGGTTGAGGGCCATATCAAGCGGGATCCGATGCCTTATTCAGTCAGGAGTTGGCGTTTGTTGGTATGGCGGTCCCACGCGGGTAAGAATTTTGTAGCATACTGCTTTTTGTTACCTGGTGACAGAATGGTTCACTAACTTTTGAACTTTTCCATCTTTCCGGTAATGTTTTATAGAACTGCCTAACGGCTGGCCTTTCTTGACCCAGCGATAACAGCATACAAGCCCAGTATTTGGGCTCTTTTTCAGACTTCTAGTTACAAACCTGTACTAGAAAGGGCCTATCTATCATTTTGCAGGTAAAGCCCCCCTTTTCTCTCTTCTGTCTTCCCCCCTCCCTTTTTTTTCCCAATCACTCATTGGAGAGTTATTCCAGAGATTCCTAATTACAGTTATATGTTTTTTTGATTTTCTTTTTAACAGTTCATTACCCTGCGTGTTGGTTCCAATATGGCCGCCATACTTGAGCCCTCCTGCTTTTAACCCTGTCTATTTTGACTATATAACTGAGTCTATCTTAGACATTGAATGAAGTATATATACCAGCTTAATATATAGATTTCTTTTTACTTTCCTCCTTTTTCCCTGGTGGTGAAGGTTTTTCCAGTTTACTACACTTATATCTTTATCCTGCTCCATATGCCCCTCCACATCCGCGGGTGAGACGTTTCTCTTGGGGAGTGCCTCTATCTGACTGGTCTGTAAGTGGGTCTTTCCTGGATGGTGGTCTCGGATGCATCTTGTTATTTTACAGTAGCATGCAATTTATGTTTGTCGTTATATATATATATGCATTTGAACCAATAACAAACGTCTGCTGTTGTTGTATCATACAGGCACTGTATATTGATATAATCTTACTCCCCTGAAGAAGCGGAGCATTGTTGCCCGCGAAACATGTCGGGACTGGTCTGATGTTCATCATTGGACGCACTCACCCTCATCATTTATTTACTGCCTTATGTCTCATACATTTTCCTTTTGTATATGTCAAAATATATGTATCTATGTCACACTGTTTGTCTTTGATTTTAAAGATGTTATGTCAATAAACATTTCTAGTTTTTAATCATGTCTTTACCATTTTGAATTACCTGGTACCTTAAAAGTCCCACCAGCCCTCCCATTTTTCTTCTCATCTCCTTTGTCTTTCAGTTTCTTGTCCCATCCTTCCCCACCTTTTGTCCTTCCCAGTTCCCTTCCCCAGTTCCCTTCCTTTCGCTTTCTCTTCCCTGCTTTTCCCATTCCCCTTCCTTCCCTTGCTTCCCTCCTTTCCTTTCCCCCTCCCATCCTCATACCCTTCCTTTCTTCTTTTCACCCCAGCACTTACCTGCACACCTCAGGTTTTAGCTGTCGGTTTCATTCTTTGGGATATCTTTCCCAGTATAGACTATATTCCGCTATTCAATAAAAACCTTTGGAGAACAGTTAAATTGCGGTATAGTCTGTGTTGGTACTTGTGAGATCCACCTTTCCAAGTTTTTGGGGTTCATCTCATACTTCTGAAGATTTGAGGGTGCTGCCTGTTCCAAACTCCTCCTACTCCTCATCCAGCCTTTTAGGGGTACAAACAATAGTAATTGGGGCCTAGTGTGGTTTTGTACGTGTGAGATACATACACTTTTTTTGATCATATTTTCTACTCCGCTATTCAATAAAAACCTTTGGGGAACAGTTAAATTGTGGTATAGTCTGTGTTGGTACGTGTGAGATCCACCTTTCCAAGTTTTTGGGGTTCATCTCATACTTCTGAAGATTTGAGGGTGCTGCCTGTTCCAAACTCCTCCTACTCCTCATCCAGCCTTTTAGGGGTACAAACAATAGTAATTGGGGCCTAGTGTGGTTTTGTACGTGTGAGATACATACCCTTTTTTTGATCATATTTTCTATTCCGCTATTCAATAAAAACCTTTGGGGAACAGTTAAATTGCGGTATAGTCTGTGTGGGTACGTGTGAGATCCACCTTTCCAAGTTTTTGGGGTTCATCTCCTACTTCTGAAGATTTGAGGGTGCTGCCTGTTCCAAACTCCTCCTACTCCTCATCCAGCCTTTTAGGGGTACAAACAATAGTAATTGGGGCCTAGTGTGGTTTTGTACGTGTGAGATACATACACTTTTTTGATCATATTTTCTATTCCGCTATTCAATAAAAACCTTTGGGGAACAGTTAAATTGGGTGATAGGGGGGGGCGTGGTCTGGACATGGCCGGCTGAGGACGTCTTTTTGCTGTGCTCCGTGCCTTTCATCCCCAGCCCGACTAATTTCAGTCTTGGCCGTGAGATATGCGGACATCCAGGAAGAGGAAGACTAAAGGTACCCCTGGAAGTGTGGGGACATCGACTAAATCTCGTCCCTCGGGAGAAATTCAACATTTCTTTGTGGCGTCCCAGCCCTCTTCCCCCGCGGGCAATATGGCGGCGGTGGAGAGCCCCGGGCCTTCTGGCGGGAACGACGGGGCGACCTCTCCTGCGTCCTCTACAGACACGGGACTGACTACTCCGGCAGCCTTCCGCCCGCTGCCGACCGGCGCTACTCCGTCGGTGGGCATGGATGAGGAACTGAGGAATATCCTGCGCTCCCTGCCTAGCACCCGGGACATTGAGACTATAGTCGGCCGCCTGGAGGCAGCGCACAGGCGGGAGGTGCAGCAGGTCCGGAAGGAGGTGAAGCAGGTTGCTGACAGGGTGTCCTCCGGAGAGGCAGCACTGTCCGCTATGGATGCCCGACTGCTGGCTGTGGAGCGGTCTCAGGCGGAACACAGGGACACCACCATGGCCATGCAGCTCCACATGGAGGACATGGAGGACCGCAGTCGGAGGAACAATGTCCGCCTCAAAGGACTCCCGGAGGCTACAGGATTGGAAGACTTGGCGGCCTCCGTAACTGCGATCCTGGGTATCCTTCTGGGTGACTCTATCCCCCCGAACTTGGAGTTCGATCGGATCCATAGGGCCCTGGGTCCTCGGTCCCCGGACCCGGACCGCCCTCGAGATGTGGTGTGCCGCTTCCACCGCTACTCGCACCGGGAGATGGTTATACGGAAAGCCTGGGAGGCACGCACAGTGGACTTTGATGGGGCGCAGATCCGGATTCTGCCGGACCTCTCGAGGGCCACGTTATACCGCAGGGCGCTGCTTCGCCCTGTCCTGGATTTGACTCGCAGGGAAGGTGCCACCTATCGCTGGGGATACCCCCTAGCGCTCACTGTCCGGAAAAACAACTCCTCTTTTACTCTCCGATCCCCTTCGGACTTACCTGCCCTTTTCGCCTACTTGGGGGTGCAGCCAGTACAAGTCCCGGACTGGCTAGTGCTCCTCCCGCGCTCCACAGACCGCCGGGGCCGGAGCCCCGCCGGCGGAGACGCTCCTCTTGCTCCTAGACCGCAGCGCCAGCGGCAACGGCAGCGATCGAGTGCTTCAGAGGCTCCCAGAGAAGACTGAACTGCATCATCCGAGGTACCGTGAGTTCTATGGACAATTGGCCCCCCCGACCCTGTCTCTGCCCCCCCGTTCCCCCCACGTGTTGCCGCTGCCCGGTATGCCTGGGTTTCCCGAGCCCTGTGTGACACCGTGGACTGACCCCCCCCCCGCCCCTTTGCCTTGGACTGGTGAGACTCTCCATGCCCCGAGACATGTGGATGGCGAGTTAGGCCGGGGACCCTGTGGATCCCGGTTCCCTTTGCATGGACTGTGTGTTTTTTTGTTTTTTTTTTTTGATGCCCGCCCCTACCCTCCTGCTTCTACGGGACCCGCGGCCGGGGGCCCCGGTTGAGAGCCCCCAAGGGGACCCGGATCCCCTGCCTCCGCTGTGGATAATGATCTTGCTGGACATGGGGGGGAGGCGGGCGGGGGAGCTGTGTGAGTGGAGATGGAGACCGGGGTCCGCCTGGCGGCCGCATTCTGCAGCACCATATTCAGGGCTTGTGGACATGGACGATGAAGGGGGATGCGGACTATTGCTCCCGATTGGTTGGGGCGGGTGGTGGGGGTGGTGGATGGGTTGAGTTGGTGGACATCACCGGGAGTGGGGTTTTTCTGTCCTTCTGTGGATTGCGGGGGGGGGAGGGGGGTCACGGTTGCTCTTCAGGGACTACTACGGACCTCTGGATGGGGACTTTGTGCCTTACTGTTTTGGGGGGGGATCTGGGTGACCTCACGATATAGGCTGTGGGGGGTGGCAGACGGGGCAGGGATAGGGGAGTGGCCCCCCTTGCGGGGGCGCCCCCCCTCTTCTGCGAGGGAGTTGGATTGGCATACCTTTGGGCTCAGGGAAATGGTCGCTCAGATCCCCCCCCCCCCTCCGGGGATGCTGTTACATGTTGCACTTGAAGGTTGAGTTAAATTTATTTGTTACGGTTCGTGATGTCTGCCAGCCTGGAGTGGCCCACCGGGGCTCCTTGCCTCGGGGCCATCTCCAGATGTTTGTGTGCTCTTCTCTGCTTTCTCCCTCCTGGTCCCCTTGGACCTCCTACCTTGGGGGGTTCTACCAATGTTTTCCATGCTGTCCCCCTGGATGTCTTGCTGCCTCTGTCTCATTCCTTACGTTGTCCTCCCCTGGTGCTGGACTGGGTGGGGGCCGGAGACGGCGGCTCGAGCTGTGCCTGCTCTACCCACTTCCCCACGTAGGCCTGCACTGGAGTGCCCTTACGGGACTCTACGTGCCTGGTGGCTTAGCTGCCTGTAGTTGACGCAGGGTGGTGTTACCCTGCTTCTTTTCCTTGTCTGTTTTTGTCTTTTTTCTCTCTCTCCTGCCGTCTTTCCTACTGTTGGCTCCTTCTTTCCCCTGAACCCCTCCCCCTCTGTTGTTGTATTGTTGCTCTCTCTTTCCCTCTCCCCCCCGCCATGGACGAGCTCACGGTGGTCTCCCTTAATGCCAAGGGGCTTAACGTCCCGGAGAAACGCAAGGTCCTTCTTAACGATCTGCATCGCCGGCGGGCTGATGTCGCGTTTCTCCAGGAGACGCATTTTCATTCAGATCGCATTCAGAGACTAACTAATAGATACTACCCCAATTCCTATCACTCCACACACTCTGCTGCCAAGTCTAGGGGGGTGTCCATTCTTGTGGCTGCCAGGGTGCCCTGGACGTGCCAGGATTCCATGCTGGACCCCAATGGCCGCTACGTGTTTCTCAGAGGTACTATTGGAGAGACTGTGGTGACGCTAGCAAGCATCTATGCGCCGAACGATGGACAGGATGTGTTCGTCGCCCCGCGTCCTGAAACGACTAGCCTCCTTTCAGAGGGGACAGCTGATTTTGGGCGGCGACTTCAACGTCCCGCTGTCCCCGGGGCTGGATACTTCTTCCGGCAGCTCTTCGGTGACCCACGCTGCCCGGAAGCGGATTCTTCGTGCTTTGCACGAAGCACAACTCATAGACGTGTGGAGGATGCAGCACAATGGGGAGCGAGACTACTCTTTTTTCTCGCCGCCTCATAGACTATATTCGAGAATCGACTACTTTCTGATCCCGCACGGGCAGCTTCATGCAGTACTGAAATCCACGATTGACTCAATGACCTTTTCCGACCACGCCCCGATTTCGCTTGTCTATAGACTATCGGAGGGGACGCGGGGACGGACGAGGTTCTGGCGTCTGAGTGACTCCCTCCTCAACAACGAGGAGGTTCGGGCGGACGTCTTAAAGGAACTCACTGAGTTCTTCCGCAATAACACAGCGGATGACTGCGATCAGGGGATCATATGGGAGGCCCATAAGGCGGTCATCCGCGGAGTGTTCATGAAGCATGGGGCCCGACTCAAGAAGCAGAGGTCTCAACAGCTACAGCGCCTTCTGGAAGACATTCACAAACTGGAGGCCTCCCATAAGAAGCATTTGGACAAGTCAGACGAACGGGAGCTGTTTGCGCTCCGTCGTCAGGTGCAGGACCTTATGTTCTCCAAGGCTAAGGCGGACCTCCAGAGGGCCCGCCATGCGTTTTACATGGAGGGGAACAAGTGCGGAAGACTACTGGCGGCTTCGGTCAAGGCGCAAAGATTGGCGACCTATGTTCCCCGTATCACGACCCCGTTGGGGGGCTCGGCTACCTTGCCCGAACAGATCGCGGGTGAATTCCGGAACTTCTACGCGTCCCTTTACAATCTCCCGGACCCCGGGGGAGCGTCGCCTGCTGTAGGGGACTACCTGGCTTCAGTGGAACTCCCGTCCCTGGGGGCGGGGGCCAGGGAGGAGTTGGAGGCCCCCATTACCATACTGGAACTCCAGGCGGCGGTGGGAGCTCTGCAGGCGGGGAAGGCACCGGGTCCTGACGGCTTTACATTGCCTTATTATTCCACTTACCTGGACATGCTTGGGCCTCACTGGGTGACCTGGCTCAATTTGTTGGGGACAAACTGGGTGACCGGGCTCATATCTCGGTCCTCCCCAAGGAAGGTAAGGACCCTACTGGCTGCGGCAGCTACAGGCCTATATCCCTACTGAACATAGACCTGAAGGTGTTTACTAAGATCCTAGCCAATCGCCTCAGCCACCATATGCCGGACTTGGTCCATTTGGATCAGGTGGGATTTATTCCCTGTCGGGAGGCGAGGGACAATACCTCTAAGGTACTGAACCTTATCCACGTGGCCCGGTCGACGAGCACACCCTGCGTGCTACTCAATATGGATGCGGAGAAGGCATTTGACCGCGTTAACTGGCGGTTCATGCTTTCCACGTTGCGGGCGATGGGTTTCGGGGACACGTTAATGTCCTGGATAGGGCATATCTACTCCTGCCCGTCGGCACAAGTGAAATGTAATGGTGTTCTCTCTGACACTTTCTGCATTTCCAACGGCACGCGGCAGGGCTGCCCCCTCTCCCCACTGCTGTTTGCGCTATCTCTGGAACCGCTTCTGGGCAGGGTGCGGGCCAACCCCGACATCTCGGGATTAAGGTTGGGGAATTGGAGTGTAAGGTGTCGGCATATGCCGACGATATGCTCTTCACTATCTCTAACCCGGCAATCTCGGCACCCAACCTGATGAAAGAGCTGGAACAATACGGCCTGTGCTCTAATATGAAAGTGAACTTTCATAAGTCCGAAGCTCTGGGAGTGGGCGTCCCGGCCCCCCTCTTGGCGCACTTGTCTTCCACGCTACCCTTCAAGTGGACTCGGGGTGCCCTGACATACCTCGGGACCCAGATCCCCGCGGACTTGTCGCAGATATACGAATTGAATTTCCCTCCCCTCCTGGCCCATATTCGAGGCCTGCTACAGAATTGGAATACCGGCCTACACTCCTGGTTCGGTCGGTGCAATTTGGTCAAGATGTCGATCCTCCCTAGGATCTTGTACCTGTTGCAGGCATTGCCTGTGAAGATCCCGACCTCCTTCTTTACTCAAACCCACAGCATCTTTTTGAAATTTATCTGGGCTCAAGGGAGGCCCAGGCTGTCTCGGGCCCAGCTGACTCTACCGAAACATTCGGGGGGCCTTGCTCTCCCTGATGTAGCCAAATACCATCAAGCGGTTCATCTGGGCCGACTGATTGACTGGAGGAGGCACAGTGCGGGAAAATTGTGGGTACAATTGGAGAGGGGACAGTCCGTTGCTTCATTGGAGGGGCTGCCGTGGGTTGCGGGGGACCTGCCGCGTGGCCTTCGGGAACACCCCACGATAGGGGTAACGATTGCGACAACTCGTCGCGCCCTGTCCCACCCCTCTATTTCCACGCAGACATCCCCGCTATACCCAGTTCTGGGTAATCCGGAGTTCACTCCGGGACTGAAGGAGGCAGCGTTCCGTGGACTAATGTCCCGGGGCGTCTCCCAAGCCACCCACTTCCTCAGGGGGTTTTGATGGCCGACGATAGAGGAATTGATGTCGGCTAGTGGCCCCTATATGTTGGGGTTCTGGCACGCTGCTCAGATACACCACTACCTTCACTCTTTGCCGGACCCTTCGTCTTTTTCCAGAGACCTTACCCCATTTGAGGATTATTGCGTGGGAGCTGGAAACCTGCCGGGCACACTGTCCAAGTCCTACAGTTTACTGATTACTCCGGGGGAGGACTATGTCCTGCCCGGGTTGGGTAAGTGGGAAAGAGACCTTCAGCTGCATGTCACACCGGCGCAGCGGACGAAAATATACACCCTGGCATTGAAGACTCCAACCTGCGCGAAATTGCAGGAGCTGAACTACAAAATCCTCACCCGATGGTATAGGGTTCCTTCTCTTTTAAGCAAGTTCTTCCCCGGTACGACGGACCGATGCTGGAGGTGTCAGGGTGACGTGGGTACGATACTCCATGTCTTCTGGTCCTGTCCTCGGATACGACCCTTCTGGCGTGACGTCCGGGCCCTTTTGGAGGAATTATCGGACCAGGAAATCCCGGATACCCCGGAGTTCTTTTTGCTCCAGGTTTCCTCAGTACCTGTCTCACGATGTAAAAAGTCAATTGTCCCTCACGTTTTGAGCGCTGCGAGGGCTTGCATCCCAGTGCTCTGGAAGACAACTAGAGTACCGTCTATTGGGGACTGTATGCGCAGGATGGAAGACATTAACAGAATGGAGAACCTCACCCTCACGAGGCAGCATCGCAAGGAACGATACGATAGGATTTGGGGTTACTGGAATGTCTTTGTATTATCCGATAAGGGCAAGTCTCTGATGTGTGGCTGATTACTACACCGGGTGTGCCCGTGGGTCTGTCCATGCCGGGATCTGCCCCATCTGGTTCTTTCCCCCCCCCCCTCCCCCATCCTGTCCCATCCTTTCCGTCATCCCTTCTTGTTGTTCTTGTTTGTCGCCCTGTCTAGGGCTCTGCTTTCAATTCCCTTTTCTCTTTCTGTGAAAAAATTTGGGAGCAACGGTCGGGAAAAATCTTTCCCTCCTATACGTTCCAGCTCCTCTACCTGTTTACATAGGGCCTGGTTATCCGTGACTTTGGGCAGAGGTGTTCGCACTTTACCCGACTCTGGGGCTGGATTCTTGGCCTAGGCCAGGTCCGTCTTTTTTGTTCAATGTGATGTTATGGTTTAAAGTTTCTATATTATGTTGATCCTGCTTTGGATACGTGTGCATAATGTTTTACAGATTGTTTCTCAGCTGTTGTTCCTT
This sequence comes from Pelophylax lessonae, assembly GCF_965119305.1. NCBI lineage: Eukaryota > Metazoa > Chordata > Amphibia > Anura > Ranidae > Pelophylax > Pelophylax lessonae. The sequence continues at coordinate 395,261,582 of NC_138771.1, forward strand.
TTCTAAAATAAAATATTTGGAAAAAAAAAAAATTGCGGGATAGTCTGTGTTGGTACGTGTGAGATCCACCTTTCCAAGTTTTTGGGGTTCATCTCATACTTCTGAAGATTTGAGGGTGCTGCCTGTTACAAACTCCTCCTACTCCTCATCCAGCCTTTTAGGGGTACAAACAATAGTAATTGGGGCCTAGTGTGGTTTTGTACGTGTTAGATACATACACTTTTTTTATCATATTTTCTATTCCGCTATTCAATAAAAACCTTTGGGGAACAGTTAAATTGCGGTATAGTCTGTGTTGGTACGTGTGAGATCCACCTTTCCAAGTTTTTGGGGTTCATCTCATACTTCTGAAGATTTGAGGGTGCTGCCTGTTACAAACTCCTCCTACTCCTCATCCAGCCTTTTAGGGGTACAAACAATAGTAATTGGGGCCTAGTGTGGTTTTGTACGCGTGAGATACATACCCATTTTTTGATCATATTTTCTATTTCGCTATTCAATAAAAACCTTTGGGGAACAGTTAAATTGAGGTATAGTCTGTGTTGGTACGTGTGAGATCCACCTTTCCAAGTTTTTGGGGGTCATCTCTGTAATGTTCTGGTACCTCTGGTACCCTTTATTCAGTTTCCATTCAGTGTATGCGTCCCACCATTCTCTTTTGGTAGGTGCGCATACACCTTTAAGACCGATGCTGTCATCACTGAGCGCCGCAGAGCGGCTATTTCAACCGCCGGCGTTCTCACTCACATGTTCGTTCAACCTGCCTTGAAGCTCACATGCTCACAAGCATACCTCGCTGTCGGAACCTCGCTACTGATCCCTATATCCCGCTACCGGATCACTCGCTCATACCGAACCTCTCTACTACTACTTGCTATTAGTGATAAGTACCCCGAAGGGGAATCCTCCATAAACCTTCCTACTAAGCTTACTCTATCTAGCTCTGCATATTAAGGACTGTTACTATCATCTGCACTGTTGTTTAGATTGCTAGCTCTTGAGCCTACTAACATCTATCCTTGCACTGGGTTAGTCTCTCCTGTATGTCATCTGCTATCCTACTCCCTACTACCATACATGATTGCTAACCTATCTGCATCCTACCTGTTACCATCTATACTCTCATGAACATTTCTCTCAAGTGCTGTTCACCTATTGTCACTGTGCATACCTGTCTCTTTAGCTCAGCACCACTATACTGCTATATACATCTATCACTCCAGGAACATCTTATTGAGTGTGTATATTTGTATGCTGAATCAGACAGACCACAGTGATGAGTCTTGGGAGTTGGAATTGGTATTTCAACGTATCTCTACATGACTACTGAGTGGAGTTTTTCTGCAGCTGCAACTCCATCTTGTTTCAGAAAACGCAGGAGCGTTACAGATTGAACGAACCACAAATGGATTCAGCAGATTTACCCACTCAAGTGACACAATTAAAACAACAAGTGACTGCGTTAATACACGCTCTTACTGAATTAAAAGAAGACAATCAGGCTCTGAAGCAGCAGGTAACCCGTCTATCACAACTTGCCGCTGCTCAGCCCCCTGAACCCAAAATAAATCCTCCTCTAGTGTTTACAGGTGATCGCAAAAAATTTTGTGAATTCAAAAACGCCTGTCAGTTACTTTTCTTGCTAAAACCTCGTACCTACCTTACTGATCATATCAAAGTCTGTACTATTATTTCATACATAACGGGCGATCCATGGGCCTGGGCAGACTCTCTCTTTGAGAAAAATGATCAGCTTCTCAACTCCTATGCTTTATTCCTAGCGGAACTCGCTAGTCTATATGATGACCCCAATAGGCAGAGTACTGCCGATATTCAATTGAGGTCCTTGAAACAAGGTAGGAGACCTGTAGAAGACTTTGTAGCAGAGTTCAAAAGATGGACCCTTGATTCAGGGTGGAATGATACATCTCTGAGAACTCAATTTAGACTCGGCCTATCAGAAGCCGTTAAAGACGAGCTCGCCCGAGCGGATTTACCGGACACCCTGGATGCTTTGATACAACTCAGTATCAACATAGACAGGAGGCTGCGAGAAAGAAAGGCTGAAAAAATAGGAATGGCATTGTCCAGTCCTTCTCGGATTTCGGCCGTTGACCCTACTCCTATGGAGGTAGGAACCATACGCCCACCTTTATCAACTACTGAAAGAGCCAGGAGACGATCCAGTAATCTTTGCTTGTACTGTGCATCCCCGGATCACATGATAAGCGTCTGTCCCCTTGTCCGCAAAAAAGAGGGTGAGTGTTCACATGTCCTCCTAGGGGGATTGACAACTTAATTTACTAACCCTTATCTTTTTGTTCGTTTGACATTGCAGTGGGACCAGACTAGGATTACCACTAAGGCCATGATCGACACAGGATCTTGCGGAAATTATATTGATATACGTTTTGCTACTTTAAATAAAGTACCTATTATTTCAAAACCTAAGCCTGTCTCTGTGAGTCTTATTAACGGTATTCCGTTATCTTCTGGCCCAATCACTAATCAGACACAAGCACTCCTAGTCACCACTAACGAGTCTCATACGGAGACCACTACCTTCGACCTATTATCTTCGCCCCACTTTCCAATTGTTTTGGGACTTCCCTGGCTACACACACATCAACCAACCATAGATTGGAAGAAACGGACCCTAACCTTCCTCTCTTACTATTGCGAGAGTACGTGTAACCTCCCGTCTTATGGAAAGATCCTGTCTGTGGTGTCAGATGAGATTGCACCACTATGCTATCAGGATCTGTCCGAAGTTTTTCTTGAGAAAAATGCTCAAGTACTGCCTCCCCATAGGGATTATGATTGCACTATTGATCTACTCCCAAATAGTAAACTGCCTTTTGGTCACGTTTATCCTCTTTCGCAGGATGAACTTTCCCATCTCAAGGAATACTTGGATGAGAATTTGACAAAAGGTTTTATTAGACCTTCCACTTCTTTCACAGCTGCAGGACTTTTTTTGTCCGCAATAAAGACTCAAGTCTCAGGCCTATTATCGACTATAGGCAATTGAACGCCATTACAGTAAAAGATCGCTATCCTTTGCCGCTTATCCCTGAACTCATTGAACAAGTGCGTGGAGCTACCTACTTTTCAAAATTGGACCTGAAAGGGGCATACAATCTAATCCGAATCCGTGATGGAGATGAGTGGAAGACAGCATTCAGAACCAGATACGGATTGTTCGAATATCTTGTAATGCCATTTGGGCTATGTAATGCTCCTGCAGCTTTCCAGTGATTCATAAACGATATCTTTAGAGACTTACTTGATGTCTGTGTTGTGGTATATCTGGACGATATACTTATTTATTCACGATCCTTGTCTGAACATATAAAACATGTAAGACTTGTGTTATCCAGATTACTCACACACAATCTATACGTGAAACTAAAAAAATGCTTATTTCATAAAGAAGAAGTATTATTCCTAGGATACATCATATCCAAAACAGGAATCAAGATGGATATGAGTAAGATATCCTGCATTCAGGATTGGCCTATACCAACCACCCGCAAAGCACTACAGCGATTCCTTGGATTTTCAAACTTCTATAGGAAGTTCATCAAGAACTTCTCTGCCATTGTGAGACCTCTCACACAACTCACAAGTATTAAGAAACCATTTAAATGGTCAGATGAAGCAAATGAAGCTTTCCGCTTGTTAAAAACAAACTTTACCTCTGCTCCCATCCTACGCCATCCAGACCCATCCCTCCAATACATTCTGGAAGTAGATGCGTCAAATATGGCAGTAGGAGCAGTACTCTCCCAACGACCAACGAATACTTCACCACTCCATCCAGTCGCCTTCTTCTCTAAATCTCTAAGCAGCCCAGAGGTGAATTACCCAGTGGGTGAAAAGGAACTGCTTGCTATAAAACTGGCTCTGGAGAATTGGCGACATCTACTTGAAGGCACCCGATTACCAATACTCATATATACAGATCATAAAAATCTTCAATATCTTCAGACTAACAAAACCCTCTCCCACCGGCAGGTACGATGGTCACTATTCTTCCTAAGATTTAACTTCCTAGTGACCTACACACCTGCAGACAAGAATAAAAAAGCGGATGCGCTATCATGATTAACTGAAGATAATTGCTCCGAAATCCCTTCCGTTCCTATAATACCCTACAAGCGTATTATTGGGGTTGTCCGTTCCTTGAAGGAAGAGATTCTGCGCGGTATAGGTTTGGATTCACCTCCACCACAACTAAGTGCTGATGCAGAAGGCTTCCTCTACTACAACGACAAACTCTACATACCCCCTACTATGCGCACCAAGATCTTGGAATTGTCACATGATGTGCCTATGGCAGGACATATGGGTATGACAAAGACCCTTAATTTGCTTACCAGGCAGTTTTGGTGGCCTGATATGAAGACATCTATACAAAAATTTGTCTCTTCATGCAACGTCTGTGCCAGGTCCAAAATTGACACTACAAAACCATCCGGTCTACTATGCAGTCTACCAATACCCCAGACTCCATGGGAAGTTGTGTCCTTGGACTTTATAGTAGAACTACCACCTTCCAAAGGATTTAATACCATTTTAGTGTCAGTGGACCATCTGACAAAGATGGCACATTTCGTTGCTATTCGCAGACTACCTTCGTCCAAACAAACAGCGGAACTACTGATGAAACATGTCTTTAAGTTACATGGAATTCCAAAAACTCTTTTGTCTGACCGTGGATCACAATTCCTCTCCAAGTTTTGGCAAGAACTATGTCACATACTACGAATTGAGCGAAAGCTCACTTCACCCTACCATCCTCAGACCAACGGACAGACTGAAAGAGTCAACCAGTGCATCGAGCAATATTTACGTGGCTACACATCATACCTACAGGATGATTGGGTGGATCTCCTCCCTCTGGCAGAATTTGCCTACAACAACGTAACCCACAGTACGACCAAACAGAGTCCGTTCTACTTGAACTATGGGTTTCATCCCACTATTCTTCCACCACGCATCCTTCCATCAAGTAACCCAGTAGCCTCAGACTATCTTACCCAAATAAAAGACTCTCTGGGTTTACTTAATACTACCATCTCACACGCTCATAGTCAACAAAAAAAGTACTATGACCTTCGTAGAAAACCTTCTCCTCAGTATGCTATTGGGGACCTCATTTGGCTATCAACAAAAAACTTAAGATTAAAGATCCCTAGCAAAAAGCTTGGGCCTCTATTCTTGGGACCCTTCCCAATCAGGAAACTTATTGGAAAAGCTGCAGTACAGCTCACATTACCAACAGACCTCAAGATACATCCCATCTTCCATGTGTCGCTACTAAAGCCCCATGTTCCTGACCAAGGAATAAGGCCTACCATCCCACCTCCACCTCCTGTACAAGTTGAAGGCGGAGAAGAATATGAGATAAAGGAGATTCTGGATTCTCGTATCCACAGAAGAAGACTCCAATATCTAGTACGATGGAAGAACTATGGGCCCCAAGACGACACCTGGCTGGATACCTCTGATATACATGCCCCTAGACTGATTCGCAATTTTCATGCGAAATACCCAGAAAAAACAGCTCTAGAGGCCTTCAGGAGCCGGCCTTAAGGGGGGGTACTGTAATGTTCTGGTACCTCTGGTACCCTTTATTCACTTTCCATTCAGTGTATGCGTCCCACCATTCTCTTGTGGTAGGTGCGCATACACCTTTAAGACCGATGCTGTCATCACTGAGCGCCGCAGAACGGCTATTTCAACCGCCGGCGTTCTCACTCACATGTTCGTTCAACCTGCCTTGAAGCTCACATGCTCACAAGCGTACCTCGCTGTCGGAACCTCGCTACAGATCCCTGTATCCCGCTACCGGATCACTCGCTCATACCGAACCTCTCTACTACTGCTTGCTATTAGTGATAAGTACCCCGCAGGGGAATCCTCCATAAACCTTCCTACTAAGCTTACTCTATCTAGCTCTGCATATTAAGGACTGTTACTATCATCTGCACTGTTGTTTAGATTGCTAGCTCTTGAGCCTACTAACATCTATCCTTGCACTGGGTTAGTCTCTCCTGTATGTCATCTGCTATCCTACCACCTACTACCATACATGATTGCTAACCTATCTGCATCCTACCTGTTACCATCTATACTCTCATGAACATTTCTCTCAAGTGCTGTTCACCTATTGTCACTGTGCATACCTGTCTCTTTAGCTCATCACCACTATACTGCTATATACATCTATCACTCCAGGAACATCTTATTGAGTGTGTATATTTGTATGCTGAATCAGACAGACCACAGTGATGAGTCTTGGGAGTTGGAATTGGTATTTCAACGTATCTCTACATGACTACTGAGTGGAGTTTTTCTGCAGCTGCAACTATATCTTGTTTCAGAAAACGCAGGAGCGTTACAATCTCATACTTCTGAAGATTTGAGGGTGCTGCCTGTTACAAACTCCTCCTACTCCTCATCCAGCCATTTAAGGGTACAAACAATAGTAATTGGGGCCTAGTGTGGTTTTGTACGTGTGAGATACATACACTTTTTTTGATCAGTCTGTATCGCTACATGTGAGATACACCTTTTTAAATTTGTTTGGTGCATCTCCTTCTACCGCCGAGGATTGCAGGGCTCTTCAGTTTGCCTCCTGTTCCCAACTCCTCCTACTCCTCTTCCTCATCCTGCCTTTAGGGTACAAAAAATTGTAATCGGGGGCCTAGTGTGGTTTTGTACGTGTGAGATACATACACTTTTTTTGATCATATTTTCTATTCCGCTATTCAATAAAAACCTTTGGGGAACAGTTAAATTGCGGTATAGTCTGTGTTGGTACGTGTGAGATCCACCTTTCCAAGTTTTTGGGGTTCATCTCATGCTTCTGAAGATTTGAGGGTGCTGCCTGTTACAAACTCCTCCTACTCCTCATCCAGCCTTTTAGGGGTACAAACAATAGTAATTGGGTCCTAGTGTGGTTTTGTACGTGTGAGATACATACACTTTTTTTGATCATATTTTCTATTCCGCTATTCAATAAAAACCTTTGGGGAACAGTTAAATTGCGGTATAGTCTGTGTTGGTACGTGTGAGATCCACCTTTCCAAGTTTTTGGGGTTTATCTCATACTTCTGAAGATTTGAGGGTGCTGCCTGTTACAAACTCCTCCTACTCCTCATCCAGCCTTTTAGGGGTACAAACAATAGTAATTGGGGCCTAGTGTGGTTTTGTACGTCTGAGATACATACACTTTTTTTGATCATATTTTCTATTCCGCTATTCAATAAAAACCTTTGGGGAACAGTTAAATTGTGGTATAGTCTGTGTTGGTACGTGTGAGATCCACCTTTCCAGGTTTTTGGGGTTCATCTCATACTTCTGAAGATTTGAGGGTGCTGCCTGTTACAAACTCCTCCTACTCCTCATCCAGCCTTTTAGGGGTACAAACAATAGTAATTGGGGCCTAGTGTGGTTTTGTACGTGTGAGATACATACACTTTTTTTGATCATATTTTCTATTCCGCTATTCAATAAAAACCTTTGGGGAACAGTTAAATTGCAGGATAGTCTGTGTTGGTACGTGTGAGATCCACCTTTCCAAGTTTTTGGGGTTCATCTCATACTTCTGAAGATTTGAGGGTGCTGCCTGTTACAAACTCCTCCTACTCCTCATCCAACCTTTTAGGGGTACAAACAATAGTAATTGGGGCCTAGTGTGGTTCTGTACGTGTGAGATACATACACTTTTTTTGATCATAATTTCTATTCCGCTATTCAAGAAAAACCTTTGGGGAACAGTTAAATTGCGGGATAGTCTGTGTTGGTACATGTGAGATCCACCTTTCCAAGTTTTTGGGGTTCATCTCATACTTCTGAAGATTTGAGGGTGCTGCCTGTTCCAAACTCCTCCTACTCCTCATCCAGCCTTTTAGGGGTACAAACAATAGTAATTGGGGTCTAGTGTGGTTCTGTACATGTGAGATACATACACTTTTTTGATCATATTTTCTATTCCGCTATTCAATAAAAACCTTTGGGGAACAGTTAAATTGTGGGATAGTCTGTGTTGGTACGTGTGAGATCCACCTTTCCAAGTTTTTGGGGTTCATCTAATACTTCTGAAGATTTGAGGGTGCTGCCTGTTCCAAACTCCTCCTACTCCTCATCCAGCCTTTTAGGGGTACAATCAATAGTAATTGGGGCCTAGTGTGGTTCTGTACGTGTGAGATACATACACTTTTTTTGATCATATTTTCTATTCCGCTATTTAATCAAAACCTTTGGGTATAAACAATTAAATTGCGGGATAGTCTGTGTCGGTACGTGTGAAATTGTAATGTTCCGGTACCTTTGGTACCCTAAATTACTCTTTTCACAAGTGTATGCGCCCCACCATTCTCTTTTGGAAAGGTGCGCATACACCTTTAAGACTGAAGCTGTCATCACTCAGCGCCGGACTAGATGGCTATTTAAATCGCCGGTTTTCACTCACATGTGTTCGTTCAAACACCCTTACCTGGATGCTAACTTGGCTTGAAGCTTTCGTGCTTGCAAGCATACCTCGCTGACGGAACCTCGCTGCGCTGATCCCTGCATCCCGCTTCCGGATCATCCTCTCCTTCTGAACCAACCTTCGGCTGTATTGCTATTAGTGCTAAGTACCCCGCAGGGGAACCCTCTATAAACTTATACTAAGCTTACACTATCTAGCTCTGCATAGTAAAGACTATTTATCACATCTGCATATCTAGATTGCTAGCTCTTAAGACTACTGCTACTTATTCCTGCACTGGGTTGATCTCTCTTGTATGTCCACCTGCTACTCTGTCATCTGCTACCATACATGATTGCTAAACCTACCTGCATCCATCTGCTACTGTCTTACCTTCAAGTGTCTGTCATTTACCACCTCCACTCAACCTGTCTCTTAAATCTTCATCACTGTGATACTACATACATAAAGTCACTCTAGGAACCAGCTTGTTGAGTGTGTGTATTTACTAGCTGAATTAAGACCTTCCACACATGATGAGTCATTGAGGTTGGGAATGGTATCTCAGCATCTCTCTTACATGACTACTGAAGTGGAATATTTCTGCAGCTGAAAATCCACACCATACATGAAACGCAGGAGCGTTACAGATTTAAGGAACCCACAAATGGATTCAGCAGAAATAACCACTCAAGTGACACAATTAAAACAGCAAGTAACTGCGTTAATACACGCACTTGCTGAATTAAAAGAAGACAATCAGGCTCTGTCGCAGCAGGTAATTAGACTGACACAACTTACCTCTGCTCAGTCCCCTGAACCCAAGATAAATCCCCCTTTGGTATTTACAGGCGATCGCTAAAAAATTTCGCGAATTTAAAAACGCATGTGAGTTACTTTTTTTTGCTAAAACCTCGTACCTACCTTACTGATCACATTAAGGTTTGTACTATTATTTCTTACCTAACAGGCGATCCTCGAGCCTGGGCAGACTCTCTTTTTGAGAAAAACGACCAGCTTCTCAACTCCTATGCCTTGTTCCTAGCAGAACTCACTAGCCTATATGATGACCCCAATAGGCAGAGTACTGCCGATCTTCAATTAAGATCCTTGAAACAAGGAAGGAGGCCTGTAGAAGACTTTGTCGCGGAATTCAAGAGATGGACCCTTGATTCAGAATGGAATGATGCATCTCTGAAAACCCAATTTAGGCTTGGCCTATCAGAAGCCTTTAAGGACGAGCTCGCCCGAGCGGATCTACCAAGGACCCTGGATGCATTAATACAACTCAGTATTACCATAGATAGAAGACTACGAGAAAGAAAGGCTGAGAAAATGGGAATGCCATTATCCGTTTCCTCTCAGATTCCGGCCGTTAACCCCGTTCCTATGGAGGTAGGAACCATACGCCCACCGCTATCAACTATGGAAAAAGCCAAAAGACGATATGAAAATCTCTGCTTGTACTGTGCATCCCCGGATTACAAGATAAATGTCTGTCCCCTAGTCAACAAAAAGAAGGGTGAGTGTTCACATGTCCTCCTAGGGGGATTGACAACTTCATTCACTAATACTTACATTTTTGTTTGTTTGACATTACAGTGGGACCAGAACAGGATTACTACTAAGGCCATGATTGACACAGGATCTTGTGGAAATTATATTGATATATGTTTTGCTGCTTCAAATAAAATTCCTATTATTTCTAAACTTAAACCTGTCTCAGTAAGTCTTATTACCGGTGTTCCGTTATCCTCTGGTCCGATCACCGATCAGACACAAGCACTTCTAGTCACTATTAACGAGTCTCATAGGGAGACTACTACCTTCGATTTAATATCTTCACCCCACTTTCCCATTGTGTTGGGACTTCCCTGGTTACACACACACCAACCAACCATAGATTGAAAGGAACGGTCCTTGGCCTTCCTCTCTTGCTATTGCGAGGATACGTGTAACCTCCCGTCTTCCGGGAAGATTCTGTCTATGGTGACAGATGAGATTGCACCACTATGTTATCAGGATCTTTCTGAGGTTTTTCTTGAGAAGAATGCTCAAGCATTACCTCCTCATCGAGACTATGATTGTAGCATTGATCTACTCCCAAATAGCAAATTGCCGTTCGGTCATGTTTATCCTCTTTCACAGGATGAACTTTCCCATCTCGAAACCTATTTGGATGAGAATTTGGAAAAAGGTTTTATTAGACCTTCCACTTCTTCCACAGCAGCAGGACTCTTTTTTGTTCGCAATAAGGACTCAAGTCTCAGACCTATCATCGACTACAGGAAATTGAATGCTATCACAATAAAAGATCGCTATCCTCTACCGCTTATCCCTGAGCTCATTGAGCAGGTGCGTGGAGCTACCTATTTTTCAAAATTGGACCTGAAAGGAGCATACAATCTCATTCGAATCCGTGATGGACACGAGTGGAAGACTGCATTCAGAACCAGATACGGATTGTTCGAATATCTTGTGATGCCATTCGGGCTATGCAACGCCCCTGCAGTTTTCCAACGATTTATAAACGATATTTTTAAAGACTTACTAGATGTCTGTGTTGTGGTATATCTGGACGATATACTTATATATTCACGATCCCTGTCTGAACACATAAGACATGTAAGACTTGTACTATCGAGATTGCTTGCACATAACCTTTATGTGAAACTGAAGAAATGCTTGTTTCATAAAGACGACACCTGGCTAAACACCTCTGAAATACATGCCCCTAGAATAATCCGCAATTTTCATGCGAGATACCCAGACAAACCAGCTCCAGAGGCCTTCAGGAGCCGGCCTTAAGGGGGGGTATTGTAATGTTCCGGTACCTTTGGTACCCTAAATTACTCTTTTCACAAGTGTATGCGACCCACCATTCTCTTTGGAAAGGTGCGCATACACCTTTAAGACTGAAGCTGTCATCACTCAGCGCCGGACTAGATGGCTATTTAAATCGCCGGTTCTCACTCGCCGTTCAAACACACTTACCTGGATGCTAACTTGGCTTGAAGCTTTCGTGCTTGCAAGCATACCTCGCTGACGGAACCTCGCTGCGCTGATCCCTGCATCCCGCTTCCGGATCATCCGCTCCTTCTGAACCAACCTTCGGCTGTATTGCTATTAGTGCTAAGTACCCCGCAGGGGAACCCTCTATAAACTTATACTAAGCTTACACTATCTAGCTCTGCATAGTAAAGACTATTTATCACATCTGCATATCTAGATTGCTAGCTCTTAAGACTACTGCTACTTATTCCTGCACTGGGTTGATCTCTCTTGTATGTCCACCTGCTACTCTGTAATCTGCTAGCATACATGATTGCTAAACCTACCTGCATCCATCTGCTACTGTCTTACCTTCAAGTGTCTGTCACCTACCACCTCCACTCAACCTGTCTCTTAAATCTTCATCACTGTGTTACTACATACATAAAGTCACTCTAGGAACCAGCTTGTTGAGTGTGTGTATTTACTAGCTGAATTAAGACCTTCCACACATGATGAGTCATTGAGGTTGGGAATGGTATCTCAGCATCTCTCTTACATGACTACTGAAGTGGAATATTTCTGCAGCTGAAAATCCACACCATACATGAAACGCAGGAGCGTTACAGAAATACACCTTTCCAATTCTTGGGGCACATCTCATACTGCTGAGGATTTGAGGGTGCTTCAGTGTGCCTCCTGCCTGTTCCGAACTCCTCCTACTGCTCATCCTGCCTTTAGGGTACAAAAAATTGTAATCGGGGCCTAGATTGTGTTTGTACGTGTGAGATACACCGTTTTGTAAAATTTGTCCTATTCCGCTATTCAATATACACCCTGTTTGAGTGTAAAAAAATAAATTGCGGGATAGTCTGTATCGCTACATGTGAGATACACCTTTCCAATTTTTGGGGCGCATCTCATACTGCCGAGGATTTGAGGGTGCTTCAGTCTGCCTCCTGCCTGTTCCGAACTCCTCCTACTCCTCATCCTGCCTTTAGGGTACAAAAAACTGTAATCGGGGCCTAGATTGTGTTTGTACGTGTGAGATACACCATTTTGTAAAATTTGTCCTATTCCGCTATTCAATATACACCCTGTTTGAGTGTAAAAAATTAAATTGCGGCATAGTCTGTATCGCTACATGTGAGATACACCTTTTTAAATTTGTTTGGTGCATCTCCTTCTACCGCCGAGGACTGCAGGGCTCTTCAGTTTGCCTCCTGTTCCCAACTCCTCCTACTCCTCTTCCTCATCCTGCCTTTAGGGTACAAAAAATTGTAATCGGGGCCTAGTGTGGTTTTGTACGTGTGCGATACATACACTTTTTTTGATCATATTTTCTATTCCGCTATTCAATAAAAGCCTTTGGGGAACAGTTAAATTGCGGTATAGTCTGTGTTGGTACGTGTGAGATCCACCTTTCCAAGTTTTTGGGGTTCATCTCATACTTCTGAAGATTTGAGGGTGCTGCCTGTTACAAACTCCTCCTACTCCTCATCCAGCCTAGTGTGGTTTTGTACGTCTGAGATACATACACTTTTTTTGATCATATTTTCTATTCCGCTATTCAATAAAAACCTTTGGGGAACAGTTAAATTGCGGTATAGTCTGTGTTGGTACGTGTGAGATCCACCTTTCCAAGTTTTTGGGGTTTATCTCATACTTCTGAAGATTTGAGGGTGCTGCCTGTTACAAACTCCTCCTACTCCTCATCCAGCCTTTTAGGGGTACAAACAATAGTAATTGGGGCCTAGTGTGGTTTTGTACGTCTGAGATACATACACTTTTTTTGATCATATTTTCTATTCCGCTATTCAATAAAAACCTTTGGGGAACAGTTAAATTGTGGTATAGTCTGTGTTGGTACGTGTGAGATCCACCTTTCCAGGTTTTTGGGGTTCATCTCATACTTCTGAAGATTTGAGGGTGCTGCCTGTTACAAACTCCTCCTACTCCTCATCCAGCCTTTTAGGGGTACAAACAATAGTAATTGGGGCCTAGTGTGGTTTTGTACGTGTGAGATACATACACTTTTTTTGATCATATTTTCTATTCCGCTATTCAATAAAAACCTTTGGGGAACAGTTAAATTGCAGGATAGTCTGTGTTGGTACGTGTGAGATCCACCTTTCCAAGTTTTTGGGGTTCATCTCATACTTCTGAAGATTTGAGGGTGCTGCCTGTTACAAACTCCTCCTACTCCTCATCCAACCTTTTAGGGGTACAAACAATAGTAATTGGGGCCTAGTGTGGTTCTGTACGTGTGAGATACATACACTTTTTTTGATCATAATTTCTATTCCGCTATTCAAGAAAAACCTTTGGGGAACAGTTAAATTGCGGGATAGTCTGTGTTGGTACATGTGAGATCCACCTTTCCAAGTTTTTGGGGTTCATCTCATACTTCTGAAGATTTGAGGGTGCTGCCTGTTCCAAACTCCTCCTACTCCTCATCCAGCCTTTTAGGGGTACAAACAATAGTAATTGGGGTCTAGTGTGGTTCTGTACATGTGAGATACATACACTTTTTTGATCATATTTTCTATTCCGCTATTCAATAAAAACCTTTGGGGAACAGTTAAATTGTGGGATAGTCTGTGTTGGTACGTGTGAGATCCACCTTTCCAAGTTTTTGGGGTTCATCTAATACTTCTGAAGATTTGAGGGTGCTGCCTGTTCCAAACTCCTCCTACTCCTCATCCAGCCTTTTAGGGGTACAATCAATAGTAATTGGGGCCTAGTGTGGTTCTGTACGTGTGAGATACATACACTTTTTTTGATCATATTTTCTATTCCGCTATTTAATCAAAACCTTTGGGTATAAACAATTAAATTGCGGGATAGTCTGTGTCGGTACGTGTGAAATTGTAATGTTCCGGTACCTTTGGTACCCTAAATTACTCTTTTCACAAGTGTATGCGCCCCACCATTCTCTTTTGGAAAGGTGCGCATACACCTTTAAGACTGAAGCTGTCATCACTCAGCGCCGGACTAGATGGCTATTTAAATCGCCGGTTTTCACTCACATGTGTTCGTTCAAACACCCTTACCTGGATGCTAACTTGGCTTGAAGCTTTCGTGCTTGCAAGCATACCTCGCTGACGGAACCTCGCTGCGCTGATCCCTGCATCCCGCTTCCGGATCATCCGCTCCTTCTGAACCAACCTTCGGCTGTATTGCTATTAGTGCTAAGTACCCCGCAGGGGAACCCTCTATAAACTTATACTAAGCTTACACTATCTAGCTCTGCATAGTAAAGACTATTTATCACATCTGCATATCTAGATTGCTAGCTCTTAAGACTACTGCTACTTATTCCTGCACTGGGTTGATCTCTCTTGTATGTCCACCTGCTACTCTGTCATCTGCTACCATACATGATTGCTAAACCTACCTGCATCCATCTGCTACTGTCTTACCTTCAAGTGTCTGTCATTTACCACCTCCACTCAACCTGTCTCTTAAATCTTCATCACTGTGATACTACATACATAAAGTCACTCTAGGAACCAGCTTGTTGAGTGTGTGTATTTACTAGCTGAATTAAGACCTTCCACACATGATGAGTCATTGAGGTTGGGAATGGTATCTCAGCATCTCTCTTACATGACTACTGAAGTGGAATATTTCTGCAGCTGAAAATCCACACCATACATGAAACGCAGGAGCGTTACAGATTTAAGGAACCCACAAATGGATTCAGCAGAAATAACCACTCAAGTGACACAATTAAAACAGCAAGTAACTGCGTTAATACACGCACTTGCTGAATTAAAAGAAGACAATCAGGCTCTGTCGCAGCAGGTAATTAGACTGACACAACTTACCTCTGCTCAGTCCCCTGAACCCAAGATAAATCCCCCTTTGGTATTTACAGGCGATCGCTAAAAAATTTCGCGAATTTAAAAACGCATGTGAGTTACTTTTTTTTGCTAAAACCTCGTACCTACCTTACTGATCACATTAAGGTTTGTACTATTATTTCTTACCTAACAGGCGATCCTCGAGCCTGGGCAGACTCTCTTTTTGAGAAAAACGACCAGCTTCTCAACTCCTATGCCTTGTTCCTAGCAGAACTCACTAGCCTATATGATGACCCCAATAGGCAGAGTACTGCCGATCTTCAATTAAGATCCTTGAAACAAGGAAGGAGGCCTGTAGAAGACTTTGTCGCGGAATTCAAGAGATGGACCCTTGATTCAGAATGGAATGATGCATCTCTGAAAACCCAATTTAGGCTTGGCCTATCAGAAGCCTTTAAGGACGAGCTCGCCCGAGCGGATCTACCAAGGACCCTGGATGCATTAATACAACTCAGTATTACCATAGATAGAAGACTACGAGAAAGAAAGGCTGAGAAAATGGGAATGCCATTATCCGTTTCCTCTCAGATTCCGGCCGTTAACCCCGTTCCTATGGAGGTAGGAACCATACGCCCACCGCTATCAACTATGGAAAAAGCCAAAAGACGATATGAAAATCTCTGCTTGTACTGTGCATCCCCGGATTACAAGATAAATGTCTGTCCCCTAGTCAACAAAAAGAAGGGTGAGTGTTCACATGTCCTCCTAGGGGGATTGACAACTTCATTCACTAATACTTACATTTTTGTTTGTTTGACATTACAGTGGGACCAGAACAGGATTACTACTAAGGCCATGATTGACACAGGATCTTGTGGAAATTATATTGATATATGTTTTGCTGCTTCAAATAAAATTCCTATTATTTCTAAACTTAAACCTGTCTCAGTAAGTCTTATTACCGGTGTTCCGTTATCCTCTGGTCCGATCACCGATCAGACACAAGCACTTCTAGTCACTATTAACGAGTCTCATAGGGAGACTACTACCTTCGATTTAATATCTTCACCCCACTTTCCCATTGTGTTGGGACTTCCCTGGTTACACACACACCAACCAACCATAGATTGAAAGGAACGGTCCTTGGCCTTCCTCTCTTGCTATTGCGAGGATACGTGTAACCTCCCGTCTTCCGGGAAGATTCTGTCTATGGTGACAGATGAGATTGCACCACTATGTTATCAGGATCTTTCTGAGGTTTTTCTTGAGAAGAATGCTCAAGCATTACCTCCTCATCGAGACTATGATTGTAGCATTGATCTACTCCCAAATAGCAAATTGCCGTTCGGTCATGTTTATCCTCTTTCACAGGATGAACTTTCCCATCTCGAAACCTATTTGGATGAGAATTTGGAAAAAGGTTTTATTAGACCTTCCACTTCTTCCACAGCAGCAGGACTCTTTTTTGTTCGCAATAAGGACTCAAGTCTCAGACCTATCATCGACTACAGGAAATTGAATGCTATCACAATAAAAGATCGCTATCCTCTACCGCTTATCCCTGAGCTCATTGAGCAGGTGCGTGGAGCTACCTATTTTTCAAAATTGGACCTGAAAGGAGCATACAATCTCATTCGAATCCGTGATGGACACGAGTGGAAGACTGCATTCAGAACCAGATACGGATTGTTCGAATATCTTGTGATGCCATTCGGGCTATGCAACGCCCCTGCAGTTTTCCAACGATTTATAAACGATATTTTTAAAGACTTACTAGATGTCTGTGTTGTGGTATATCTGGACGATATACTTATATATTCACGATCCCTGTCTGAACACATAAGACATGTAAGACTTGTACTATCGAGATTGCTTGCACATAACCTTTATGTGAAACTGAAGAAATGCTTGTTTCATAAAGACGACACCTGGCTAAACACCTCTGAAATACATGCCCCTAGAATAATCCGCAATTTTCATGCGAGATACCCAGACAAACCAGCTCCAGAGGCCTTCAGGAGCCGGCCTTAAGGGGGGGTATTGTAATGTTCCGGTACCTTTGGTACCCTAAATTACTCTTTTCACAAGTGTATGCGACCCACCATTCTCTTTGGAAAGGTGCGCATACACCTTTAAGACTGAAGCTGTCATCACTCAGCGCCGGACTAGATGGCTATTTAAATCGCCGGTTCTCACTCGCCGTTCAAACACACTTACCTGGATGCTAACTTGGCTTGAAGCTTTCGTGCTTGCAAGCATACCTCGCTGACGGAACCTCGCTGCGCTGATCCCTGCATCCCGCTTCCGGATCATCCGCTCCTTCTGAACCAACCTTCGGCTGTATTGCTATTAGTGCTAAGTACCCCGCAGGGGAACCCTCTATAAACTTATACTAAGCTTACACTATCTAGCTCTGCATAGTAAAGACTATTTATCACATCTGCATATCTAGATTGCTAGCTCTTAAGACTACTGCTACTTATTCCTGCACTGGGTTGATCTCTCTTGTATGTCCACCTGCTACTCTGTAATCTGCTACCATACATGATTGCTAAACCTACCTGCATCCATCTGCTACTGTCTTACCTTCAAGTGTCTGTCACCTACCACCTCCACTCAACCTGTCTCTTAAATCTTCATCACTGTGTTACTACATACATAAAGTCACTCTAGGAACCAGCTTGTTGAGTGTGTGTATTTACTAGCTGAATTAAGACCTTCCACACATGATGAGTCATTGAGGTTGGGAATGGTATCTCAGCATCTCTCTTACATGACTACTGAAGTGGAATATTTCTGCAGCTGAAAATCCACACCATACATGAAACGCAGGAGCGTTACAGAAATACACCTTTCCAATTCTTGGGGCACATCTCATACTGCTGAGGATTTGAGGGTGCTTCAGTGTGCCTCCTGCCTGTTCCGAACTCCTCCTACTGCTCATCCTGCCTTTAGGGTACAAAAAATTGTAATCGGGGCCTAGATTGTGTTTGTACGTGTGAGATACACCGTTTTGTAAAATTTGTCCTATTCCGCTATTCAATATACACCCTGTTTGAGTGTAAAAAAATAAATTGCGGGATAGTCTGTATCGCTACATGTGAGATACACCTTTCCAATTTTTGGGGCGCATCTCATACTGCCGAGGATTTGAGGGTGCTTCAGTCTGCCTCCTGCCTGTTCCAAACTCCTCCTACTCCTCATCCTGCCTTTAGGGTACAAAAAACTGTAATCGGGGCCTAGATTGTGTTTGTACGTGTGAGATACACCATTTTGTAAAATTTGTCCTATTCCGCTATTCAATATACACCCTGTTTGAGTGTAAAAAATTAAATTGCGGCATAGTCTGTATCGCTACATGTGAGATACACCTTTTTAAATTTGTTTGGTGCATCTCCTTCTACCGCCGAGGACTGCAGGGCTCTTCAGTTTGCCTCCTGTTCCCAACTCCTCCTACTCCTCTTCCTCATCCTGCCTTTAGGGTACAAAAAATTGTAATCGGGGCCTAGTGTGGTTTTGTACGTGTGCGATACATACACTTTTTTTGATCATATTTTCTATTCCGCTATTCAATAAAAGCCTTTGGGGAACAGTTAAATTGCGGTATAGTCTGTGTTGGTACGTGTGAGATCCACCTTTCCAAGTTTTTGGGGTTCATCTCATACTTCTGAAGATTTGAGGGTGCTGCCTGTTACAAACTCCTCCTACTCCTCATCCAGCCTAGTGTGGTTTTGTACGTCTGAGATACATACACTTTTTTTGATCATATTTTCTATTCCGCTATTCAATAAAAACCTTTGGGGAACAGTTAAATTGTGGTATAGTCTGTGTTGGTACGTGTGAGATCCACCTTTCCAAGTTTTTGGGGTTCATCTCATACTTCTGAAGATTTGAGGGTGCTGCCTGTTCCAAACTCCTCCTACTCCTCATCCAGCCTTTTAGGGGTACAAACAATAGTAATTGGGGCCTAGTGTGGTTTTGTACGTGTGAGATACATACACTTTTTTTGATCATATTTTCTATTCCGCTATTCAATAAAAACCTTTGGGGAACAGTTAAATTGCAGGATAGTCTGTGTTGGTACGTGTGAGATCCACCTTTCCAAGTTTTTGGGGTTCATCACATACTTCTGAAGATTTGAGGGTGCTGCCTGTGACAAACTCCTCCTACTCCTCATCCAGCCTTTTAGGGGTACAAACAATAGTAATTGGGGCCTAGTGTGGTTCTGTACGTGTGAGATACATACACTTTTTTTGATCATAATTTCTATTCCGCTATTCAATAAAAACCTTTGGGGAACAGTTAAATTGCGGGAAAGTCTGTGTTGGTACATGTGAGATCCACCTTTCCAAGTTTTTGGGGTTCATCTCATACTTCTGAAGATTTGAGGGTGCTGCCTGTTCCAAACTCCTCCTACTCCTCATCCAGCCTTTTAGGGGTACAATCAATAGTAATTGGGGCCTAGTGTGGTTCTGTACGTGTGAGATACATACACTTTTTTTGATCATATTTTCTATTCCGCTATTTAATCAAAACCTTTGGGTATAAACAATTAAATTGCGGGATAGTCTGTGTGTCGGTACGTGTGAAATACACCTTTCCAATTCTTGGGGCGCATCTCATACTGCCGAGGATTTGAGGGTGCTTCAGTGTGCCTCCTGCCTGTTCCGAACTCCTCCTACTGCTCATCCTGCCTTTAGGGTACAAAAAATTGTAATCGGGGCCTAGATTGTGTTTGTACGTGTGAGATACACCGTTTTGTAAAATTTGTCCTATTCCGCTATTCAATATACACCCTGTTTGAGTGTAAAAAATTAAATTGCGGGATAGTCTGTATCGCTACATGTGAGATACACCTTTCCAATTTTTGGGGCGCATCTCATACTGCCGAGGATTTGAGGGTGCTTCAGTCTGAATCCTGCCTGTTCCGAACTCCTCCTACTCCTCATCCTGCCTTTAGGGTACAAAAAACTGTAATCGGGGCCTAGATTGTGTTTGTACGTGTGAGATACACGTTTTGTAAAAATTTGTCCTATTCCGCTATTTAATATACACCCTGTTTGAGTGTAAAAAATTAAATTGCGGCATAGTCTGTATCGCTACATGTGAGATACACCTTTTTAAATTTGTTTGGTGCATCTCCTTCTACCGCCGAGGATTGCAGGGCTCTTCAGTTTGCCTCCTGTTCCCAACTCCTCCTACTTCTCTTCCTCATCCTGCCTTTAGGGTACAAAAAATTGTAATCGGGGCCTAGTGTGGTTTTGTACGTGTGAGATACATACACTTTTTTTGATCATATTTTCTATTCCGCTATTCATTAAAAACCTTTGGGGAACAGTTAAATTGCGGTATAGTCTGTGTTGGTACGTGTGAGATCCACCTTTCCAAGTTTTTGGGGTTCATCTCATACTACTGAAGATTTGAGGGTGCTGCCTGTTACAAACTCCTCCCACTCCTCATCCAGTCTTTTAGGGGTACAAACAATAGTAATTGGGGCCTAGTGTGGTTTTGTACGTGTGAGATACAGACACTTTTTTTGATCATATTTTCTATTCCGCTATTCATTAAAAACCTTTGGGGAACAGTTAAATTGCGGTATAGTCTGTGTTGGTACGTGTGAGATCCACCTTTCCAAGTTTTTGGGGTTCATCTCATACTTCTGAAGATTTGAGGGTGCTGCCTGTTACAAACTCCTCCTACTCCTCATCCAGCCTTTTAGGGGTACAAACAATAGTAATTGGGGCCTAGTGTGGTTTTGTACGTGTGAGATACAGACACTTTTTTTGATCATATTTTCTATTCCGCTATTCAATAAAAACCTTTGGGGAACAGTTAAATTGCGGGATAGTCTGTGTTGGTACGTGTGAGATCCACCTTTCCAAGTTTTTGGGGTTCATTTCATACTTCTGAAGATTTGAGGGTGCTGCCTGTTACAAACTCCTCCCACTCCTCATCCAGTCTTTTAGGGGTACAAACAATAGTAATTGGGGCCTAGTGTGGTTTTGTACGTGTGAGATACATACACTTTTTTTGATCATATTTTCTATTCCGCTATTCAATAAAAACCTTTGGGGAACAGTTAAATTGCGGTATAGTCTGTGTTGGTACGTGTGAGATCCACCTTTCCAAGTTTTTGGGGTTCATCTCATACTTCTGAAGATTTGAGGGTGCTGCCTGTTACAAACTCCTCCTACTCCTCATCCAGCCTTTTAGGGGTACAAACAATAGTAATTGGGGCCTAGTGTGGTTTTGTACGTGTGAGATACAGACACTTTTTTTGATCATATTTTCTATTCCGCTATTCAATAAAAACCTTTGGGGAACAGTTAAATTGCGGGATAGTCTGTGTTGGTACGTGTGAGATCCACCTTTCCAAGTTTTTGGGGTTCATTTCATACTTCTGAAGATTTGAGGGTGCTGCCTGTTACAAACTCCTCCTACTCCTCATCCAGCCTTTTAGGGGTACAAACAATAGTAATTGGGGCCTAGTGTGGTTTTGTACGTGTGAGATACATACACTTTTTTTGATCATATTTTCTATTCCGCTATTCAATAAAAACCTTTGGGGAACAGTTAAATTGCGGTATAGTCTGTGTTGGTACGTGTGAGATCCACCTTTCCAAGTTTTTGGGGTTCATCTCATACTTCTGAAGATTTGAGGGTGCTGCCTGTTACAAACTCCTCCTACTCCTCATCCAGCCTAGTGTGGTTTTGTACGTCTGAGATACATACACTTTTTTTGATCATATTTTCTATTCCGCTATTCAATAAAAACCTTTGGGGAACAGTTAAATTGTGGTATAGTCTGTGTTGGTACGTGTGAGATCCACCTTTCCAAGTTTTTGGGGTTCATCTCATACTTCTGAAGATTTGAGGGTGCTGCCTGTTCCAAACTCCTCCTACTCCTCATCCAGCCTTTTAGGTGTACAAACAATAGTAATTGGGGCCTAGTGTGGTTTTGTACGTGTGAGATACATACACTTTTTTTGATCATATTTTCTATTCCGCTATTCAATAAAAACCTTTGGGGAACAGTTAAATTGCAGGATAGTCTGTGTTGGTACGTGTGAGATCCACCTTTCCAAGTTTTTGGGGTTCATCACATACTTCTGAAGATTTGAGGGTGCTGCCTGTGACAAACTCCTCCTACTCCTCATCCAGCCTTTTAGGGGTACAAACAATAGTAATTGGGGCCTAGTGTGGTTCTGTACGTGTGAGATACATACACTTTTTTTGATCATAATTTCTATTCCGCTATTCAATAAAAACCTTTGGGGAACAGTTAAATTGCGGGAAAGTCTGTGTTGGTACATGTGAGATCCACCTTTCCAAGTTTTTGGGGTTCATCTCATACTTCTGAAGATTTGAGGGTGCTGCCTGTTCCAAACTCCTCCTACTCCTCATCCAGCCTTTTAGGGGTACAATCAATAGTAATTGGGGCCTAGTGTGGTTCTGTACGTGTGAGATACATACACTTTTTTTGATCATATTTTCTATTCCGCTATTTAATCAAAACCTTTGGGTATAAACAATTAAATTGCGGGATAGTCTGTGTGTCGGTACGTGTGAAATACACCTTTCCAATTCTTGGGGCGCATCTCATACTGCCGAGGATTTGAGGGTGCTTCAGTGTGCCTCCTGCCTGTTCCGAACTCCTCCTACTGCTCATCCTGCCTTTAGGGTACAAAAAATTGTAATCGGGGCCTAGATTGTGTTTGTACGTGTGAGATACACCGTTTTGTAAAATTTGTCCTATTCCGCTATTCAATATACACCCTGTTTGAGTGTAAAAAATTAAATTGCGGGATAGTCTGTATCGCTACATGTGAGATACACCTTTCCAATTTTTGGGGCGCATCTCATACTGCCGAGGATTTGAGGGTGCTTCAGTCTGAATCCTGCCTGTTCCGAACTCCTCCTACTCCTCATCCTGCCTTTAGGGTACAAAAAACTGTAATCGGGGCCTAGATTGTGTTTGTACGTGTGAGATACACGTTTTGTAAAAATTTGTCCTATTCCGCTATTTAATATACACCCTGTTTGAGTGTAAAAAATTAAATTGCGGCATAGTCTGTATCGCTACATGTGAGATACACCTTTTTAAATTTGTTTGGTGCATCTCCTTCTACCGCCGAGGATTGCAGGGCTCTTCAGTTTGCCTCCTGTTCCCAACTCCTCCTACTTCTCTTCCTCATCCTGCCTTTAGGGTACAAAAAATTGTAATCGGGGCCTAGTGTGGTTTTGTACGTGTGAGATACATACACTTTTTTTGATCATATTTTCTATTCCGCTATTCATTAAAAACCTTTGGGGAACAGTTAAATTGCGGTATAGTCTGTGTTGGTACGTGTGAGATCCACCTTTCCAAGTTTTTGGGGTTCATCTCATACTACTGAAGATTTGAGGGTGCTGCCTGTTACAAACTCCTCCCACTCCTCATCCAGTCTTTTAGGGGTACAAACAATAGTAATTGGGGCCTAGTGTGGTTTTGTACGTGTGAGATACAGACACTTTTTTTGATCATATTTTCTATTCCGCTATTCATTAAAAACCTTTGGGGAACAGTTAAATTGCGGTATAGTCTGTGTTGGTACGTGTGAGATCCACCTTTCCAAGTTTTTGGGGTTCATCTCATACTTCTGAAGATTTGAGGGTGCTGCCTGTTACAAACTCCTCCTACTCCTCATCCAGCCTTTTAGGGGTACAAACAATAGTAATTGGGGCCTAGTGTGGTTTTGTACGTGTGAGATACAGACACTTTTTTTGATCATATTTTCTATTCCGCTATTCAATAAAAACCTTTGGGGAACAGTTAAATTGCGGGATAGTCTGTGTTGGTACGTGTGAGATCCACCTTTCCAAGTTTTTGGGGTTCATTTCATACTTCTGAAGATTTGAGGGTGCTGCCTGTTACAAACTCCTCCCACTCCTCATCCAGTCTTTTAGGGGTACAAACAATAGTAATTGGGGCCTAGTGTGGTTTTGTACGTGTGAGATACATACACTTTTTTTGATCATATTTTCTATTCCGCTATTCAATAAAAACCTTTGGGGAACAGTTAAATTGCGGTATAGTCTGTGTTGGTACGTGTGAGATCCACCTTTCCAAGTTTTTGGGGTTCATCTCATACTTCTGAAGATTTGAGGGTGCTGCCTGTTACAAACTCCTCCTACTCCTCATCCAGCCTTTTAGGGGTACAAACAATAGTAATTGGGGCCTAGTGTGGTTTTGTACGTGTGAGATACAGACACTTTTTTTGATCATATTTTCTATTCCGCTATTCAATAAAAACCTTTGGGGAACAGTTAAATTGCGGGATAGTCTGTGTTGGTACGTGTGAGATCCACCTTTCCAAGTTTTTGGGGTTCATTTCATACTTCTGAAGATTTGAGGGTGCTGCCTGTTACAAACTCCTCCTACTCCTCATCCAGCCTTTTAGGGGTACAAACAATAGTAATTGGGGCCTAGTGTGGTTTTGTACGTGTGAGATACATACACTTTTTTTGATCATATTTTCTATTCCGCTATTCAATAAAAACCTTTGGGGAACAGTTAAATTGCGGTATAGTCTGTGTTGGTACGTGTGAGATCCACCTTTCCAAGTTTTTGGGGTTCATCTCATACTTCTGAAGATTTGAGGGTGCTGCCTGTTACAAACTCCTCCTACTCCTCATCCAGCCTAGTGTGGTTTTGTACGTCTGAGATACATACACTTTTTTTGATCATATTTTCTATTCCGCTATTCAATAAAAACCTTTGGGGAACAGTTAAATTGTGGTATAGTCTGAGATCCACCTTTCCAAGTTTTTGGGGTTCATCTCATACTTCTGAAGATTTGAGGGTGCTGCCTGTTCCAAACTCCTCCTACTCCTCATCCAGCCTTTTAGGGGTACAAACAATAGTAATTGGGGCCTAGTGTGGTTTTGTACGTGTGAGATACATACACTTTTTTTGATCATATTTTCTATTCCGCTATTCAATAAAAACCTTTGGGGAACAGTTAAATTGCAGGATAGTCTGTGTTGGTACGTGTGAGATCCACCTTTCCAAGTTTTTGGGGTTCATCTCATACTTCTGAAGATTTGAGGGTGCTGCCTGTGACAAACTCCTCCTACTCCTCATCCAGCCTTTTAGGGGTACAATCAATAGTAATTGGGGCCTAGTGTGGTTCTGTACGTGTGAGATACATACACTTTTTTTGATCATATTTTCTATTCCGCTATTTAATCAAAACCTTTGGGTATAAACAATTAAATTGCGGGATAGTCTGTGTGTCGGTACGTGTGAAATACACCTTTCCAATTCTTGGGGCGCATCTCATACTGCCGAGGATTTGAGGGTGCTTCAGTGTGCCTCCTGCCTGTTCCGAACTCCTCCTACTGCTCATCCTGCCTTTAGGGTACAAAAAATTGTAATCGGGGCCTAGATTGTGTTTGTACGTGTGAGATACACCGTTTTGTAAAATTTGTCCTATTCCGCTATTCAATATACACCCTGTTTGAGTGTAAAAAATTAAATTGCGGGATAGTCTGTATCGCTACATGTGAGATACACCTTTCCAATTTTTGGGGCGCATCTCATACTGCCGAGGATTTGAGGGTGCTTCAGTCTGCCTCCTGCCTGTTCCGAACTCCTCCTACTCCTCATCCTGCCTTTAGGGTACAAAAAACTGTAATCGGGGCCTAGATTGTGTTTGTACGTGTGAGATACACGTTTTGTAAAATTTGTCCTATTCCGCTATTCAATATACACCCTGTTTGAGTGTAAAAAATTAAATTGCGGCATAGTCTGTATCGCTACATGTGAGATACACCTTTTTAAATTTGTTTGGTGCATCTCCTTCTACCGCCGAGGATTGCAGGGCTCTTCAGTTTGCCTCCTGTTCCCAGCTCCTCCTACTTCTCTTCCTCATCCTGCCTTTAGGGTACAAAAAATTGTAATCGGGGCCTAGTGTGGTTTTGTACGTGTGAGATACATACACTTTTTTTGATCATATTTTCTATTCCGCTATTCATTAAAAACCTTTGGGGAACAGTTAAATTGCGGTATAGTCTGTGTTGGTACGTGTGAGATCCACCTTTCCAAGTTTTTGGGGTTCATCTCATACTACTGAAGATTTGAGGGTGCTGCCTGTTACAAACTCCTCCCACTCCTCATCCAGTCTTTTAGGGGTACAAACAATAGTAATTGGGGCCTAGTGTGGTTTTGTACGTGTGAGATACATACACTTTTTTTGATCATATTTTCTATTCCGCTATTCAATAAAAACCTTTGGGGAACAGTTAAATTGCGGTATAGTCTGTGTTGGTACGTGTGAGATCCACCTTTCCAAGTTTTTGGGGTTCATCTCATACTTCTGAAGATTTGAGGGTGCTGCCTGTTACAAGGTGCAAGTGATGTTGGGACCGGCGCTACCACATAAATATTGTGTTTGTGCAATTTCATACACTGTATAATTCATATAAAAAAGTGCATATAGTGCTTAAACCAAAAGTGCTGCGTGCTGTAAACCTTTTATATATTCGCATGGGCTGTGCTCAGTGTACCATATAAACACATGTATACATATAAAGTGCTGAGTGCTATTGATAACCACGTGTGTGATTGCGTGCTAAACAAAGTTTGGCGCCAGTGGGTGTACCACAAATTGCACCGTTGCTTACCGCACTCTTAGGATGGTGGCTCAGCACTCCCTGGTCACTAGAACAGAAAACAAGCCTCCATTGCGTAGTATATCCTTGTTAGGGTAAAACAACGTAGCATCCACTCACATTTAGGGAGTTCACTATCAGCTTGAGGTGTTCGCCGGGTCGCTTCCGCGTTCCACCAGCTCAAACCACCGTTCCCGGAAGTGACGTACTGACGTACGCAAACCACGCCCTACGCGTTTCGTCATACGACGTCATCTGGAGCGTGCCATCTATCGCTACTCCCGGTCTTTTTATAGGCTGGGTCGGCGCCATCTTAGTGTACTGATTTGAGGCCGGACACGGCGGCCATCTTGGTGTACCCGTACCGCAGCCTAAACAGCTTGATTCATCATGTGAACTCCCTATTTGTTACGTGTGCCGTATATATAAACATACATTTTATTTAAAACTTAGAATACGACTCCACATATTAAAACCTTGTAATATAATACATTATGTTTTGTGCTATAATTGTGCGAACCAGTGATGTGTCTGATTTGATCGGGGTGAGCCGATAATCAGTGCTGCCGATAAAAACTTAAGTTATGTGAATCAATAGTAAAAGTGATTCAGTGATGATGTTGACTTTTTTATATTTAATATTTAATAGTGGGCCCAAGTGACTGTGCGATTAATAGACTATAAAAAATTATAAAAAGTGCCCATACATGTAGCAATAATATCGGTGAGATAAAAATCGTACAAAAAATTTTTTATTACTAAAAATATATATATATAAAAACTTTATAAGAAGAAGTTCTCCATACAAGTCCAATCCTAGATATAAGTCCATGTTGCTTGTGACTTTGTATTTTCTGGGTTAAAACCCATAATTTATGGGAAAAAATAATAATAATGCAGTTCCAGGCGAAAAAATATTAAAAGACTGAAAGATGATACCCAATAGGATAAAAACAGGATGACGTAATAGATTGGTGAAACTGAAGGTGATAGGATACTTGCAATTGGTTATTCCCATGAGGAAGAAACTTTCTTGAAATGAGGAATTTTCAGCGAGAAGTTGAAGATATAAATATTCTATATGATAAAAAGGTTCACTTCATAAAAAAGGTTCATTTCATAAAAAATCTTGGAAGATGATGAAGTTAGATGCGTTAAAACCTGCATTAAATGCATTAAAACCGCATCTAAAATTGCAAAATTAAAAAATCAAAAAATCCGACAATAAAACAGGAGTATGTTGATGCTAAAAATATTTCTCAAACATTCCAAAATTATTTCAAAAAAATATATTAAGGAGATCTAAAAAGGTTAAAGGAGGCTCCTAAAAATTGAGGATCCCTTAAAAGCTTATTAAAAACTCTCAAAAAAGGCCATTAAAACTGTATCTTAAGGAAGGTGGGTCGGAGAGGTTTCCTTAAAAATCGGTGATGAAACAGTTTAAGTCAATATCGATGTTTAGGCCTTTAGGCTGAAGGGTCTGCATCAGATATATCCACTTCGTTTCGTTTTTAGATACATCTATTCTCTTGTTACTTCCTCTCCAGTTATTCTTTATTTTGTCTATGGCATAAAAAACCATTCCCGTGGGGTTCTTTGAATGGTGAGTTTTGAAATGTCGTGACAAGCTGTGTTTATCAAACCCCTTACGGATATTTTTAACATGTTCCCTTATGCGGACGAAAAGGGGTCTGGTGGTGCGGCCTACATATTGTAACCTACATGGACATTCCACCACGTAGGTTACATGCGTGCTTGTGCACGTTATGGTATCTTTAATCTCATAGACTTTTCCTGTACTTTGTGCCGTAAAAGATGTTGTTTTTCTTTTCTTTTCCCTTGATGTTCTGCACGGTAAGCATTTTCCGCATCTAAAGAAACCTTTCAGACTGGTTGGAAGATGTATTTTCTTTGGAGGGTCAATGACATTGTGCACTAACCTATTTCTCAGGTTCGGTGCTTTTCTATAGATGAAAGTGGGTTTTGTGGGGAGGATGTCTCTTAAAGTAGTGTCTGCTTTCAATATAGGCCAATGCTTCCTTATAATTTTCTCTAGGGCCTTATGTTGGGTGTTGTATCCTGTTAAGAAAGCAAACTCGGTGTTCTTATTTCCATTTGCTCTATTTGGCGTATCCTTTATCAGATTTGCCCTATCCATCTTTTTCACTATCTTCTTGATATTGATGAGTTCACTGCGTTTGTATCCTTTCTCGACAAACCTATCAATCAATATCTCAGCTTGCGTCTCAAAATCCGTTGGGTCACTGCAATTTCTCCTAATCCTCATCAGTTGCCCTTTGGGGATGTTGCCTAACCACTTGGGGTGGTGGCAGCTATTTTTAGGAATATACCCGTTCCTGTCGGTTTTCTTAAAAAATGTTTTACTGGTGAGTCTGCCATCTTTTTTGGTTAGTTCTAAGTCCAGAAACGCAATATGTTCACGATGAAAATTTCCTGAAAAAGTGATCCCATATATATTAGTGTTGATTTCGTCAAAGAATTCTTGTAAGGAATCCTCATTTCCCTTCCAAACGATAATGATATCGTCAATGTATCGACGGTAGTATTTCAGCTCATTCCTGGGTATACTGAACACCTGTTCCTCCTCCCACTTTTGCATGAAAACGTTTGCCACACTGGGGGCATACTTAGCCCCCATGGCTACGCCTTTCTTCTGTACAAAATAACTTCCCTTATACCAAAAATAGTTGGATTCCATTGCTGTTTTTAGTCCTTCTAATATGAATCCAATCTGTGCTTCCTTCATATTCGTGTGGGTGTGAAGGGCCCAATCCACTGCTTGTAGGCCATCTTGTTGCTTGATGTTTGTATAGAGGGAGTTGACATCTATTGTCACCAAGATGTCACTCTCCTCTATTTCCAAATCTTTGATCTCGGCAAGCAATTGCTTGCTGTCCCTTAGGTAAGATTTACCCACTGGGACTAGAGGCTGCAGGAATTGGTCAAGGTATTCCCCTAACCTTGAATGTACAGAATTAATTCCGCTTACAATGGGGCGGCCTGGTGGCTTCTTGTCATTTTTGTGTATCTTTGGAATGTAGTAGATGACTGGGGTCTTTGGTTTCTCTAGGCAAATGTACTTGGCTTCCTTATTGTTTAAAATCCCCATCTCGTTCCCCTTCTTCACGTATTCATGTAGAGTTTTCTCAAATGCTTGTTTTGGATTTCCCTTCAGCTTAATGTAGGTGTCTTTTGTGTTAAGAAGATTCTCCATTTCCTCCTCATAGTCCTTTTTGTTTAGAATCACCAGTCCTCCTCCTTTGTCCGCTGGCCTTATTACCACTCCTTTTCTTTTTTCCAGTTTTTTGATGGTATCCCATGTGTTTTTTTCTTTTCTGTTCTGAATTTTTAATGCTCTAATATCTGCTTCCACCATCCGTTTAAAGACCTCCAGATTCTCATTGTGAGGATTTTTGGGGTTAAACGTGGAGCGATTTTTCAAAGTCGTGTGTTTATATTCACTGTGCGTGGATCTTTGTGTTTGCTTTTGTTTTAATGTGAAATGTTTTTTGATGTTTAACTTTCTAACATATTTATTGAGGTCTATGTAGGCCTCAAATTTGTCTAGATTCTTCCCTGGGGCATATTTGAGCCCCAGATCTAGTATTTTCAACTCCTCCTCATCAAATTGTATGTCACTTAGATTAAAAATACCTTTGCCTATTGATTTCTTCTCCTTTTTCTGTCGTTTCTTCCCTCCTCGGGTTCCTCGTGGTTTTCGTTTCTGTCTCTTTCTTGATACCGTATTGTATCCTCTCTGTTCCCACGGTGATCCCCCTGTGGTCGTTGTTCTGTCCAATGATCCCCTCGTGGGGGTGCCCGATGCCAATTCTGCTGCCAGTGTCCCCACGAGGGGATCATTGGACAGAACAACGACCACAGGGGGATCACCGTGGGAACAGAGAGGATACAATACGGTATCAAGAAAGAGACAGAAACGAAAACCACGAGGAACCCGAGGAGGGAAGAAACGACAGAAAAAGGAGAAGAAATCAATAGGCAAAGGTATTTTTAATCTAAGTGACATACAATTTGATGAGGAGGAGTTGAAAATACTAGATCTGGGGCTCAAATATGCCCCAGGGAAGAATCTAGACAAATTTGAGGCCTACATAGACCTCAATAAATATGTTAGAAAGTTAAACATCAAAAAACATTTCACATTAAAACAAAAGCAAACACAAAGATCCACGCACAGTGAATATAAACACACGACTTTGAAAAATCGCTCCACGTTTAACCCCAAAAATCCTCACAATGAGAATCTGGAGGTCTTTAAACGGATGGTGGAAGCAGATATTAGAGCATTAAAAATTCAGAACAGAAAAGAAAAAAACACATGGGATACCATCAAAAAACTGGAAAAAAGAAAAGGAGTGGTAATAAGGCCAGCGGACAAAGGAGGAGGACTGGTGATTCTAAACAAAAAGGACTATGAGGAGGAAATGGAGAATCTTCTTAACACAAAAGACACCTACATTAAGCTGAAGGGAAATCCAAAACAAGCATTTGAGAAAACTCTACATGAATACGTGAAGAAGGGGAACGAGATGGGGATTTTAAACAATAAGGAAGCCAAGTACATTTGCCTAGAGAAACCAAAGACCCCAGTCATCTACTACATTCCAAAGATACACAAAAATGACAAGAAGCCACCAGGCCGCCCCATTGTAAGCGGAATTAATTCTGTACATTCAAGGTTAGGGGAATACCTTGACCAATTCCTGCAGCCTCTAGTCCCAGTGGGTAAATCTTACCTAAGGGACAGCAAGCAATTGCTTGCCGAGATCAAAGATTTGGAAATAGAGGAGAGTGACATCTTGGTGACAATAGATGTCAACTCCCTCTATACAAACATCAAGCAACAAGATGGCCTACAAGCAGTGGATTGGGCCCTTCACACCCACACGAATATGAAGGAAGCACAGATTGGATTCATATTAGAAGGACTAAAAACAGCAATGGAATCCAACTATTTTTGGTATAAGGGAAGTTATTTTGTACAGAAGAAAGGCGTAGCCATGGGGGCTAAGTATGCCCCCAGTGTGGCAAACGTTTTCATGCAAAAGTGGGAGGAGGAACAGGTGTTCAGTATACCCAGGAATGAGCTGAAATACTACCGTCGATACATTGACGATATCATTATCGTTTGGAAGGGAAATGAGGATTCCTTACAAGAATTCTTTGACGAAATCAACACTAATATATATGGGATCACTTTTTCAGGAAATTTTCATCGTGAACATATTGCGTTTCTGGACTTAGAACTAACCAAAAAAGATGGCAGACTCACCAGTAAAACATTTTTTAAGAAAACCGACAGGAACGGGTATATTCCTAAAAATAGCTGCCACCACCCCAAGTGGTTAGGCAACATCCCCAAAGGGCAACTGATGAGGATTAGGAGAAATTGCAGTGACCCAACGGATTTTGAGACGCAAGCTGAGATATTGATTGATAGGTTTGTCGAGAAAGGATACAAACGCAGTGAACTCATCAATATCAAGAAGATAGTGAAAAAGATGGATAGGGCAAATCTGATAAAGGATACGCCAAATAGAGCAAATGGAAATAAGAACACCGAGTTTGCTTTCTTAACAGGATACAACACCCAACATAAGGCCCTAGAGAAAATTATAAGGAAGCATTGGCCTATATTGAAAGCAGACACTACTTTAAGAGACATCCTCCCCACAAAACCCACTTTCATCTATAGAAAAGCACCGAACCTGAGAAATAGGTTAGTGCACAATGTCATTGACCCTCCAAAGAAAATACATCTTCCAACCAGTCTGAAAGGTTTCTTTAGATGCGGAAAATGCTTACCGTGCAGAACATCAAGGGAAAAGAAAAGAAAAACAACATCTTTTACGGCACAAAGTACAGGAAAAGTCTATGAGATTAAAGATACCATAACGTGCACAAGCACGCATGTAACCTACGTGGTGGAATGTCCATGTAGGTTACAATATGTAGGCCGCACCACCAGACCCCTTTTCGTCCGCATAAGGGAACATGTTAAAAATATCCGTAAGGGGTTTGATAAACACAGCTTGTCACGACATTTCAAAACTCACCATTCAAAGAACCCCACGGGAATGGTTTTTTATGCCATAGACAAAATAAAGAATAACTGGAGAGGAAGTAACAAGAGAATAGATGTATCTAAAAACGAAACGAAGTGGATATATCTGATGCAGACCCTTCAGCCTAAAGGCCTAAACATCGATATTGACTTAAACTGTTTCATCACCGATTTTTAAGGAAACCTCTCCGACCCACCTTCCTTAAGATACAGTTTTAATGGCCTTTTTTGAGAGTTTTTAATAAGCTTTTAAGGGATCCTCAATTTTTAGGAGCCTCCTTTAACCTTTTTAGATCTCCTTAATATATTTTTTTGAAATAATTTTGGAATGTTTGAGAAATATTTTTAGCATCAACATACTCCTGTTTTATTGTCGGATTTTTTGATTTTTTAATTTTGCAATTTTAGATGCGGTTTTAATGCATTTAATGCAGGTTTTAACGCATCTAACTTCATCATCTTCCAAGATTTTTTATGAAATGAACCTTTTTTATGAAGTGAACCTTTTTATCATATAGAATATTTATATCTTCAACTTCTCGCTGAAAATTCCTCATTTCAAGAAAGTTTCTTCCTCATGGGAATAACCAATTGCAAGTATCCTATCACCTTCAGTTTCACCAATCTATTACGTCATCCTGTTTTTATCCTATTGGGTATCATCTTTCAGTCTTTTAATATTTTTTCGCCTGGAACTGCATTATTATTATTTTTTCCCATAAATTATGGGTTTTAACCCAGAAAATACAAAGTCACAAGCAACATGGACTTATATCTAGGATTGGACTTGTATGGAGAACTTCTTCTTATAAAGTTTTTATATATATATATTTTTAGTAATAAAAAATTTTTTGTACGATTTTTATCTCACCGATATTATTGCTACATGTATGGGCACTTTTTATAATTTTTTATAGTCTATTAATCGCACAGTCACTTGGGCCCACTATTAAATATTAAATATAAAAAAGTCAACATCATCACTGAATCACTTTTACTATTGATTCACATAACTTAAGTTTTTATCGGCAGCACTGATTATCGGCTCACCCCGATCAAATCAGACACATCACTGGTTCGCACAATTATAGCACAAAACATAATGTATTATATTACAAGGTTTTAATATGTGGAGTCGTATTCTAAGTTTTAAATAAAATGTATGTTTATATATACGGCACACGTAACAAATAGGGAGTTCACATGATGAATCAAGCTGTTTAGGCTGCGGTACGGGTACACCAAGATGGCCGCCGTGTCCGGCCTCAAATCAGTACACTAAGATGGCGCCGACCCAGCCTATAAAAAGACCGGGAGTAGCGATAGATGGCACGCTCCAGATGACGTCGTATGACGAAACGCGTAGGGCGTGGTTTGCGTACGTCAGTACGTCACTTCCGGGAACGGTGGTTTGAGCTGGTGGAACGCGGAAGCGACCCGGCGAACACCTCAAGCTGATAGTGAACTCCCTAAATGTGAGTGGATGCTACGTTGTTTTACCCTAACAAGGATATACTACGCAATGGAGGCTTGTTTTCTGTTCTAGTGACCAGGGAGTGCTGAGCCACCATCCTAAGAGTGCGGTAAGCAACGGTGCAATTTGTGGTACACCCACTGGCGCCAAACTTTGTTTAGCACGCAATCACACACGTGGTTATCAATAGCACTCAGCACTTTATATGTATACATGTGTTTATATGGTACACTGAGCACAGCCCATGCGAATATATAAAAGGTTTACAGCACGCAGCACTTTTGGTTTAAGCACTATATGCACTTTTTTATATGAATTATACAGTGTATGAAATTGCACAAACACAATATTTATGTGGTAGCGCCGGTCCCAACATCACTTGCACCTTTTACCATTTTACTACCTCAGGGGTAGGTTGGGGGCAGCTTACACCACCATTTTGTAGTCCAAAAAGTACTGAAAACTCCATAGCGCTGGTATTTAAACCCTTTTCATATGCTGCCTGTTACAAACTCCTCCTACTCCTCATCCAGCCTTTTAGGGGTACAAACAATAGTAATTGGGGCCTAGTGTGGTTTTGTACGTGTGAGATACAGACACTTTTTTTGATCATATTTTCTATTCCGCTATTCAATAAAAACCTTTGGGGAACAGTTAAATTGCGGGATAGTCTGTGTTGGTACGTGTGAGATCCACCTTTCCAAGTTTTTGGGGTTCATTTCATACTTCTGAAGATTTGAGGGTGCTGCCTGTTACAAACTCCTCCTACTCCTCATCCAGCCTTTTAGGGGTACAAACAATAGTAATTGGGGCCTAGTGTGGTTTTGTACGTGTGAGATACATACACTTTTTTTGATCATATTTTCTATTCCGCTATTCAATAAAAACCTTTGGGGAACAGTTAAATTGCAGGATAGTCTGTGTTGGTACGTGTGAGATCCACCTTTCCAAATTTTTGGGGTTCATCTCATACTTCTGAAGATTTGAGGGTGCTGCCTGTTACAAACTCCTCCTACTCCTCATCCTGCCTTTTAGGGGTACAAACAATAGTAATTGGGGCCTAGTGTGGTTTTGTACGTGTGAGATACAGACACTTTTTTTGATCATATTTTCTATTCCGCTATTCAATAAAAACCTTTGGGGAACAGTTAAATTGCGGTATAGTCTGTGTTGGTACGTGTGAGATCCACCTTTCCAAGTTTTTGGGGTTCATCTCATACTTCTGAAGATTTGA
Organism: Pelophylax lessonae; assembly: GCF_965119305.1. Lineage (NCBI taxonomy): Eukaryota > Metazoa > Chordata > Amphibia > Anura > Ranidae > Pelophylax > Pelophylax lessonae. Next base: position 395,297,327 of record NC_138771.1, read on the forward strand.
GGGTGCTGCCTGTTACAAACTCCTCCTACTCCTCATCCAGCCTAGTGTGGTTTTGTACGTCTGAGATACATACACTTTTTTTGATCATATTTTCTATTCCGCTATTCAATAAAAACCTTTGGGGAACAGTTAAATTGTGGTATAGTCTGTGTTGGTACGTGTGAGATCCACCTTTCCAAGTTTTTGGGGTTCATCTCATACTTCTGAAGATTTGAGGGTGCTGCCTGTTCCAAACTCCTCCTACTCCTCATCCAGCCTTTTAGGGGTACAAACAATAGTAATTGTGGCCTAGAGTGGTTTTGTACGTGTGAGATACATACACTTTTTTTGATCATATTTTCTATTCCGCTATTCAATAAAAACCTTTGGGGAACAGTTAAATTGCAGGATAGTCTGTGTTGGTACGTGTGAGATCCACCTTTCCAAGTTTTTGGGGTTCATCTCATACTTCTGAAGATTTGAGGGTGCTGCCTGTGACAAACTCCTCCTACTCCTCATCCAGCCTTTTAGGGGTACAAACAATAGTAATTGGGGCCTAGTGTGGTTCTGTACGTGTCAGATACATACACTTTTTTTGATCATAATTTCTATTCCGCTATTCAATAAAAACCTTTGGGGAACAGTTAAATTGCGGGAAAGTCTGTGTTGGTACATGTGAGATCCACCTTTCCAAGTTTTTGGGGTTCATCTCATACTTCTGAAGATTTGAGGGTGCTGCCTGTTCCAAACTCCTCCTACTCCTCATCCAGCCTTTTAGGGGTACAATCAATAGTAATTGGGGCCTAGTGTGGTTCTGTACGTGTGAGATACATACACTTTTTTGATCATATTTTCTATTCCGCTATTTAATCAAAACCTTTGGGTATAAACAATTAAATTGCGGGATAGTCTGTGTGTCGGTACGTGTGAAATACACCTTTCCAATTCTTGGGGCGCATCTCATACTGCCGAGGATTTGAGGGTGCTTCAGTGTGCCTCCTGCCTGTTCCGAACTCCTCCTACTGCTCATCCTGCCTTTAGGGTACAAAAAATTGTAATCGGGGCCTAGATTGTGTTTGTACGTGTGAGATACACAGTTTTGTAAAATTTGTCCTATTCCGCTATTCAATATACACCCTGTTTGAGTGTAAAAAATTAAATTGCGGGATAGTCTGTATCGCTACATGTGAGATACACCTTTCCAATTTTTGGGGCGCATCTCATACTGCCGAGGATTTGAGGGTGCTTCAGTCTGAATCCTGCCTGTTCCGAACTCCTCCTACTCCTCATCCTGCCTTTAGGGTACAAAAAACTGTAATCGGGGCCTAGATTGTGTTTGTACGTGTGAGATACACGTTTTGTAAAAATTTGTCCTATTCCGCTATTCAATATACACCCTGTTTGAGTGTAAAAAATTAAATTGCGGCATAGTCTGTATCGCTACATGTGAGATACACCTTTTTAAATTTGTTTGGTGCATCTCCTTCTACCGCCGAGGATTGCAGGGCTCTTCAGTTTGCCTCCTGTTCCCAACTCCTCCTACTTCTCTTCCTCATCCTGCCTTTAGGGTACAAAAAATTGTAATCGGGGCCTAGTGTGGTTTTGTACGTGTGAGATACATACACTTTTTTTGATCATATTTTCTATTCCGCTATTCATTAAAAACCTTTGGGGAACAGTTAAATTGCGGTATAGTCTGTGTTGGTACGTGTGAGATCCACCTTTCCAAGTTTTTGGGGTTCATCTCATACTTCTGAAGATTTGAGGGTGCTGCCTGTTCCAAACTCCTCCTACTCCTCATCCAGCCTTTTAGGGGTACAATCAATAGTAATTGGGGCCTAGTGTGGTTCTGTACGTGTGAGATACATACACTTTTTTTGATCATATTTTCTATTCCGCTATTTAATCAAAACCTTTGGGTATAAACAATTAAATTGCGGGATAGTCTGTGTGTCGGTACGTGTGAAATACACCTTTCCAATTCTTGGGGCGCATCTCATACTGCCGAGGATTTGAGGGTGCTTCAGTGTGCCTCCTGCCTGTTCCGAACTCCTCCTACTGCTCATCCTGCCTTTAGGGTACAAAAAATTGTAATCGGGGCCTAGATTGTGTTTGTACGTGTGAGATACACCGTTTTGTAAAATTTGTCCTATTCCGCTATTCAATATACACCCTGTTTGAGTGTAAAAAATTAAATTGCGGCATAGTCTGTATCGCTACATGTGAGATACACCTTTTTAAATTTGTTTGGTGCATCTCCTTCTACCGCCGAGGATTGCAGGGCTCTTCAGTTTGCCTCCTGTTCCCAACTCCTCCTACTTCTCTTCCTCATCCTGCCTTTAGGGTACAAAAAATTGTAATCGGGGCCTAGTGTGGTTTTGTACGTGTGAGATACATACACTTTTTTTGATCATATTTTCTATTCCGCTATTCATTAAAAACCTTTGGGGAACAGTTAAATTGCGGTATAGTCTGTGTTGGTACGTGTGAGATCCACCTTTCCAAGTTTTTGGGGTTCATCTCATACTACTGAAGATTTGAGGGTGCTGCCTGTTACAAACTCCTCCCACTCCTCATCCAGTCTTTTAGGGGTACAAACAATAGTAATTGGGGCCTAGTGTGGTTTTGTACGTGTGAGATACATACACTTTTTTTGATCATATTTTCTATTCCGCTATTCAATAAAAACCTTTGGGGAACAGTTAAATTGCGGTATAGTCTGTGTTGGTACGTGTGAGATCCACCTTTCCAAGTTTTTGGGGTTCATCTCATACTTCTGAAGATTTGAGGGTGCTGCCTGTTACAAACTCCTCCTACTCCTCATCCAGCCTTTTAGGGGTACAAACAATAGTAATTGGGGCCTAGTGTGGTTTTGTACGTGTGAGATACATACACTTTTTTTGATCATATTTTCTATTCCGCTATTCAATAAAAACCTTTGGGGAACAGTTAAATTGCGGTATAGTCTGTGTTGGTACGTGTGAGATCCACCTTTCCAAGTTTTTGGGGTTCATCTCATACTTCTGAAGAATTGAGGGTGCTGCCTGTTACAAACTCCTCCTACTCCTCATCCAGCCTAGTGTGGTTTTGTACGTCTGAGATACATACACTTTTTTTGATCATATTTTCTATTCCGCTATTCAATAAAAACCTTTGGGGAACAGTTAAATTGTGGTATAGTCTGAGATCCACCTTTCCAAGTTTTTGGGGTTCATCTCATACTTCTGAAGATTTGAGGGTGCTGCCTGTTACAAACTCCTCCTACTCCTCATCCAGCCTTTTAGGGGTACAAACAATAGTAATTGGGGCCTAGTGTGGTTTTGTACGTGTGAGATACATACACTTTTTTTGATCATATTTTCTATTCCGCTATTCAATAAAAACCTTTGGGGAACAGTTAAATTGCAGGATAGTCTGTGTTGGTACGTGTGAGATCCACCTTTCCAAGTTTTTGGGGTTCATCTCATACTTCTGAAGATTTGAGGGTGCTGCCTGTGACAAACTCCTCCTACTCCTCATCCAGCCTTTTAGGGGTACAATCAATAGTAATTGGGGCCTAGTGTGGTTCTGTACGTGTGAGATACATACACTTTTTTTGATCATATTTTCTATTCCGCTATTTAATCAAAACCTTTGGGTATAAACAATTAAATTGCGGGATAGTCTGTGTGTCGGTACGTGTGAAATACACCTTTCCAATTCTTGGGGCGCATCTCATACTGCCGAGGATTTGAGGGTGCTTCAGTGTGCCTCCTGCCTGTTCCGAACTCCTCCTACTGCTCATCCTGCCTTTAGGGTACAAAAAATTGTAATCGGGGCCTAGATTGTGTTTGTACGTGTGAGATACACCGTTTTGTAAAATTTGTCCTATTCCGCTATTCAATATACACCCTGTTTGAGTGTAAAAAATTAAATTGCGGGATAGTCTGTATCGCTACATGTGAGATACACCTTTCCAATTTTTGGGGCGCATCTCATACTGCCGAGGATTTGAGGGTGCTTCAGTCTGCCTCCTGCCTGTTCCGAACTCCTCCTACTCCTCATCCTGCCTTTAGGGTACAAAAAACTGTAATCGGGGCCTAGATTGTGTTTGTACGTGTGAGATACACGTTTTGTAAAATTTGTCCTATTCCGCTATTCAATATACACCCTGTTTGAGTGTAAAAAATTAAATTGCGGCATAGTCTGTATCGCTACATGTGAGATACACCTTTTTAAATTTGTTTGGTGCATCTCCTTCTACCGCCGAGGATTGCAGGGCTCTTCAGTTTGCCTCCTGTTCCCAGCTCCTCCTACTTCTCTTCCTCATCCTGCCTTTAGGGTACAAAAAATTGTAATCGGGGCCTAGTGTGGTTTTGTACGTGTGAGATACATACACTTTTTTTGATCATATTTTCTATTCCGCTATTCACTAAAAACCTTTGGGGAACAGTTAAATTGCGGTATAGTCTGTGTTGGTACGTGTGAGATCCACCTTTCCAAGTTTTTGGGGTTCATCTCATACTACTGAAGATTTGAGGGTGCTGCCTGTTACAAACTCCTCCCACTCCTCATCCAGTCTTTTAGGGGTACAAACAATAGTAATTGGGGCCTAGTGTGGTTTTGTACGTGTGAGATACATACACTTTTTTTGATCATATTTTCTATTCCGCTATTCAATAAAAACCTTTGGGGAACAGTTAAATTGCGGTATAGTCTGTGTTGGTACGTGTGAGATCCACCTTTCCAAGTTTTTGGGGTTCATCTCATACTTCTGAAGATTTGAGGGTGCTGCCTGTTACAAACTCCTCCTACTCCTCATCCAGCCTTTTAGGGGTACAAACAATAGTAATTGGGGCCTAGTGTGGTTTTGTACGTGTGAGATACAGACACTTTTTTTGATCATATTTTCTATTCCGCTATTCAATAAAAACCTTTGGGGAACAGTTAAATTGCGGGATAGTCTGTGTTGGTACGTGTGAGATCCACCTTTCCAAGATTTTGGGGTTCATTTCATACTTCTGAAGATTTGAGGGTGCTGCCTGTTACAAACTCCTCCTACTCCTCATCCAGCCTTTTAGGGGTACAAACAATAGTAATTGGGGCCTAGTGTGGTTTTGTACGTGTGAGATACATACACTTTTTTTGATCATATTTTCTATTCCGCTATTCAATAAAAACCTTTGGGGAACAGTTAAATTGCAGGATAGTCTGTGTTGGTACGTGTGAGATCCACCTTTCCAAATTTTTGGGGTTCATCTCATACTTCTGAAGATTTGAGGGTGCTGCCTGTTACAAACTCCTCCTACTCCTCATCCTGCCTTTTAGGGGTACAAACAATAGTAATTGGGGCCTAGTGTGGTTTTGTACGTGTGAGATACAGACACTTTTTTTGATCATATTTTCTATTCCGCTATTCAATAAAAACCTTTGGGGAACAGTTAAATTGCGGGATAGTCTGTGTTGGTACGTGTGAGATCCACCTTTCCAAGTTTTTGGGGTTCATCTCATACTTCTGAAGATTTGAGGGTGCTGCCTGTTACAAACTTCTCCTACTCCTCATCCAGCCTTTTAGGGGTACAAACAATAGTAATTGGGGCCTAGTGTGGTTTTGTACGTGTGAGATACAGACACTTTTTTTGATCATATTTTCTATTCCGCTATTCAATAAAAACCTTTGGGGAACAGTTAAATTGCGGTATAGTCTGTGTTGGTACGTGTGAGATCCACCTTTCCAAGTTTTTGGGGTTCATCTCATACTTCTGAAGATTTGAGGGTGCTGCCTGTTACAAACTCCTCCCACTCCTCATCCAGCCTTTTAGGGGTACAAACAATAGTAATTGGGGCCTAGTGTGGTTTTGTACGTGTGAGATACATACACTTTTTTGATCATATTTTCTATTCCGCTATTCAATAAAAACCTTTGGGGAACAATTAAATTGCGGTATAGTCTGTGTTGGTACGTGTGAGATCCACCTTTCCAAGCTTTTGGGGTTCATCTCATACTTCTGAAGATTTGAGGGTGCTGCCTGTTACAAACTCCTCCTACTCCTCATCCAGCCTTTTAGGGGTACAAACAATAGTAATTGGGGCCTAGTGTGGTTTTGTACGTGTGAGATACATACACTTTTTTTGATCATATTTTCTATTCCGCTATTCAATAAAAACCTTTGGGGAACAGTTAAATTGCAGGATAGTCTGTGTTGGTACGTGTGAGATCCACCTTTCCAAATTTTTGGGGTTCATCTCATACTTCTGAAGATTTGAGGGTGCTGCCTGTTCCAAACTCCTCCTACTCCTCATCCAGCCTTTTAGGGGTACAAACAATAGTAATTGGGGCCTAGTGTGGTTTTGTACGTGTGAGATACAGACACTTTTTTTGATCATATTTTCTATTCCGCTATTCAATAAAAACCTTTGGGGAACAGTTAAATTGCGGGATAGTCTGTGTTGGTACGTGTGAGATCCACCTTTCCAAGTTTTTGGGTTTCATTTCATACTTCTGAAGATTTGAGGGTGCTGCCTGTTACAAACTCCTCCTACTCCTCATCCAGCCTTTTAGGGGTACAAACAATAGTAATTGGGGCCTAGTGTGGTTTTGTACGTGTGAGATACAGACACTTTTTTTGATCATATTTTCTATTCCGCTATTCAATAAAAACCTTTGGGGAACAGTTAAATTGCGGGATAGTCTGTGTTGGTACGTGTGAGATCCACCTTTCCAAGTTTTTGGGGTTCATCTCATACTTCTGAAGATTTGAGGGTGCTGCCTGTTACAAACTCCTCCTACTCCTCATCCAGCCTTTTAGAGGTACAAACAATAGTAATTGGGGCCTAGTGTGGTTTTGTACGTGTGAGATACAGACACTTTTTTTGATCATATTTTCTATATTCCGCTATTCAATAAAAACCTTTGGGGAACAGTTAAATTGCGGGATAGTCTGTGTTGGTACGTGTGAGATCCACCTTTCCAAGTGTTTGGGGTTCATCTCATACTTCTGAAGATTTGAGGGTGCTGCCTGTTACAAACTCCTCCTACTCCTCATCCAGCCTTTAAGGGGTACAAACGATAGTAATAGGGGCCTAGGGTGGTTTTGTACGTGTGAGATACAGACACTTTTTTTGATCATATTTTCTATTCCGCTATTCAATAAAAACCTTTGGGGAACAGTTAAATTGCGGGATAGTCTGTGTTGGTACGTGTGAGATCCACCTTTCCAAGTTTTTGGGGTTCATTTCATACTTCTGAAGATTTGAGGGTGCTGCCTGTTACAAACTCCTCCTACTCCTCATCCAGCCTTTTAGGGGTACAAACAATAGTAATTGGGGCCTAGTGTGGTTTTGTACGTGTGAGATACAGACACTTTTTTTGATCATATTTTCTATTCCGCTATTCAATAAAAACCTTTGGGGAACAGTTAAATTGCGGGATAGTCTGTTTTGGTACGTGTGAGATCCACCTTTCCAAATTTTTGGGGTTCATTTCATACTTCTGAAGATTTGAGGGTGCTGCCTGTTACAAACTCCTCCTACTCCTCATCCAGCCTTTTAGGGGTACAAACAATAGTAATTGGGGCCTAGTGTGGTTTTGTACGTGTGAGATACAGACACTTTTTTTGATCATATTTTCTATTCCGCTATTCAATAAAAACCTTTGGGGAACAGTTAAATTGCGGGATAGTCTGTGTTGGTACGTGTGAGATCCACCTTTCCAAGTGTTTGGGGTTCATCTCATACTTCGTAAGATTTGAGGTTGCTGCCTGTTACAAACTCCTCCTACTCCTCATCCAGCCTTTTAGGGGTACAAACAATAGTAATTGGGGCCTAGTGTGGTTTTGTACGTGTGAGATACATGCACTTATTTTTTTATCATATTTTCTATTCCGCTATTCAATAAAAACCTTTGGGGAACAGTTAAATTGCGGTATAGTCTGTGTTGGTACGTGTGAAATCCACCTTTCCAAGTTTTTGGGGTTCATCTCATACTTCTGAAGATTTGAGGGTGCTGCCTGTTCCAAACTCCTCCTACTCCTCATCCAGCCTTTTAGGGGTACAAACAATAGTAATTGGGGCCTAGTGTGGTTTTGTACGTGTGAGATACATACACTTTTTTTGATCATATTTTCTATTCCGCTATTCAATATAAACCTTTGGGGAACAGTTAAATTGTGGTATAGTCTGTGTTGGTACGTGTGAGATCCACCTTTCCAAGTTTTTGGGGTTCATCTCATACTTCTGAAGATTTGAGGGTGCTGCCTGTTCCAAACTCCTCCTACTCCTCATCCAGCCTTTTAGGGGTACAAACAATAGTAATTGGGGCCTAGTGTGGTTTTGTACGTGTGAGATACATACATTTTTTTTGATCATATTTTCTATTCCGCTATTTAATCAAAAACCTTTGGGGGTCAGTTGAATTGGGGGATAGTCTGTGTTGGTACGTGTGAGATCAACCTTTCCAAGTTTTTGGGGTTCATCTCATACTTCTGAAGATTTGAGGGTGCTGCCTGTTCCAAACTCCTCCTACTCCTCATCCAGCCTTTTAGGGGTACAAACAATAGTAATTGGGGCTTAGTGTGGTTTTGTACGTGTGAGATACATACACTTTTTTTGATCATATTTTCTATTCCGCTATTCAATAAAAACCTTTGGGGAACAGTTAAATTGCGGGATAGTCTGTGTCGGTACGTGTGAGATCCACCTTTCCAAGTTTTTGGGGTTCATCTCATACTTCTGAAGATTTGAGGGTGCTGCCTGTTCCAAACTCCTCCTACTCCTCATCCAGCCTTTTAGGGGTACAAACAATAGTAATTGGGGCCTAGTGTGGTTCTGTACGTGTGAGATACATACACTTTTTTGATCATAATTTCTATTCCGCTATTCAATAAAAACCTTTGGGGAACAGTTAAATTGCGGGAAAGTCTGTGTTGGTACATGTGAGATCCACCTTTCCAAGTTTTTGGGGTTCATCTCATACTTCTGAAGATTTGAGGGTGCTGCCTGTTCCAAACTCCTCCTACTCCTCATCCAGCCTTTTAGGGGTACAATCAATAGTAATTGGGGCCTAGTGTGGTTCTGTACGTGTGAGATACATACACTTTTTTTGATCATATTTTCTATTCCGCTATTTAATCAAAACCTTTGGGTATAAACAATTAAATTGCGGGATAGTCTGTGTGTCGGTACGTGTGAAATACACCTTTCCAATTCTTGGGGCGCATCTCATACTGCCGAGGATTTGAGGGTGCTTCAGTGTGCCTCCTGCCTGTTCCGAACTCCTCCTACTGCTCATCCTGCCTTTAGGGTACAAAAAATTGTAATCGGGGCCTAGATTGTGTTTGTACGTGTGAGATACACAGTTTTGTAAAATTTGTCCTATTCCGCTATTCAATATACACCCTGTTTGAGTGTAAAAAATTAAATTGCGGGATAGTCTGTATCGCTACATGTGAGATACACCTTTCCAATTTTTGGGGCGCATCTCATACTGCCGAGGATTTGAGGGTGCTTCAGTCTGAATCCTGCCTGTTCCGAACTCCTCCTACTCCTCATCCTGCCTTTAGGGTACAAAAAACTGTAATCGGGGCCTAGATTGTGTTTGTACGTGTGAGATACACGTTTTGTAAAAATTTGTCCTATTCCGCTATTCAATATACACCCTGTTTGAGTGTAAAAAATTAAATTGCGGCATAGTCTGTATCGCTACATGTGAGATACACCTTTTTAAATTTGTTTGGTGCATCTCCTTCTACCGCCGAGGATTGCAGGGCTCTTCAGTTTGCCTCCTGTTCCCAACTCCTCCTACTTCTCTTCCTCATCCTGCCTTTAGGGTACAAAAAATTGTAATCGGGGCCTAGTGTGGTTTTGTACGTGTGAGATACATACACTTTTTTTGATCATATTTTCTATTCCGCTATTCATTAAAAACCTTTGGGGAACAGTTAAATTGCGGTATAGTCTGTGTTGGTACGTGTGAGATCCACCTTTCCAAGTTTTTGGGGTTCATCTCATACTTCTGAAGATTTGAGGGTGCTGCCTGTTCCAAACTCCTCCTACTCCTCATCCAGCCTTTTAGGGGTACAATCAATAGTAATTGGGGCCTAGTGTGGTTCTGTACGTGTGAGATACATACACTTTTTTTGATCATATTTTCTATTCCGCTATTTAATCAAAACCTTTGGGTATAAACAATTAAATTGCGGGATAGTCTGTGTGTCGGTACGTGTGAAATACACCTTTCCAATTCTTGGGGCGCATCTCATACTGCCGAGGATTTGAGGGTGCTTCAGTGTGCCTCCTGCCTGTTCCGAACTCCTCCTACTGCTCATCCTGCCTTTAGGGTACAAAAAATTGTAATCGGGGCCTAGATTGTGTTTGTACGTGTGAGATACACCGTTTTGTAAAATTTGTCCTATTCCGCTATTCAATATACACCCTGTTTGAGTGTAAAAAATTAAATTGCGGCATAGTCTGTATCGCTACATGTGAGATACACCTTTTTAAATTTGTTTGGTGCATCTCCTTCTACCGCCGAGGATTGCAGGGCTCTTCAGTTTGCCTCCTGTTCCCAGCTCCTCCTACTTCTCTTCCTCATCCTGCCTTTAGGGTACAAAAAATTGTAATCGGGGCCTAGTGTGGTTTTGTACGTGTGAGATACATACACTTTTTTTGATCATATTTTCTATTCCGCTATTCATTAAAAACCTTTGGGGAACAGTTAAATTGCGGTATAGTCTGTGTTGGTACGTGTGAGATCCACCTTTCCAAGTTTTTGGGGTTCATCTCATACTACTGAAGATTTGAGGGTGCTGCCTGTTACAAACTCCTCCCACTCCTCATCCAGTCTTTTAGGGGTACAAACAATAGTAATTGGGGCCTAGTGTGGTTTTGTACGTGTGAGATACATACACTTTTTTTGATCATATTTTCTATTCCGCTATTCAATAAAAACCTTTGGGGAACAGTTAAATTGCGGTATAGTCTGTGTTGGTACGTGTGAGATCCACCTTTCCAAGTTTTTGGGGTTCATCTCATACTTCTGAAGATTTGAGGGTGCTGCCTGTTACAAACTCCTCCTACTCCTCATCCAGCCTTTTAGGGGTACAAACAATAGTAATTGGGGCCTAGTGTGGTTTTGTACGTGTGAGATACAGACACTTTTTTTGATCATATTTTCTATTCCGCTATTCAATAAAAACCTTTGGGGAACAGTTAAATTGCGGGATAGTCTGTGTTGGTACGTGTGAGATCCACCTTTCCAAGTTTTTGGGGTTCATTTCATACTTCTGAAGATTTGAGGGTGCTGCCTGTTACAAACTCCTCCTACTCCTCATCCAGCCTTTTAGGGGTACAAACAATAGTAATTGGGGCCTAGTGTGGTTTTGTACGTGTGAGATACATACACTTTTTTTGATCATATTTTCTATTCCGCTATTCAATAAAAACCTTTGGGGAACAGTTAAATTGCGGTATAGTCTGTGTTGGTACGTGTGAGATCCACCTTTCCAAGTTTTTGGGGTTCATCTCATACTTCTGAAGATTTGAGGGTGCTGCCTGTTACAAACTCCTCCTACTCCTCATCCAGCCTAGTGTGGTTTTGTACGTCTGAGATACATACACTTTTTTTGATCATATTTTCTATTCCGCTATTCAATAAAAACCTTTGGGGAACAGTTAAATTGTGGTATAGTCTGAGATCCACCTTTCCAAGTTTTTGGGGTTCATCTCATACTTCTGAAGATTTGAGGGTGCTGCCTGTTACAAACTCCTCCTACTCCTCATCCAGCCTTTTAGGGGTACAAACAATAGTAATTGGGGCCTAGTGTGGTTTTGTACGTGTGAGATACATACACTTTTTTTGATCATATTTTCTATTCCGCTATTCAATAAAAACCTTTGGGGAACAGTTAAATTGCAGGATAGTCTGTGTTGGTACGTGTGAGATCCACCTTTCCAAGTTTTTGGGGTTCATCTCATACTTCTGAAGATTTGAGGGTGCTGCCTGTGACAAACTCCTCCTACTCCTCATCCAGCCTTTTAGGGGTACAATCAATAGTAATTGGGGCCTAGTGTGGTTCTGTACGTGTGAGATACATACACTTTTTTTGATCATATTTTCTATTCCGCTATTTAATCAAAACCTTTGGGTATAAACAATTAAATTGCGGGATAGTCTGTGTGTCGGTACGTGTGAAATACACCTTTCCAATTCTTGGGGCGCATCTCATACTGCCGAGGATTTGAGGGTGCTTCAGTGTGCCTCCTGCCTGTTCCGAACTCCTCCTACTGCTCATCCTGCCTTTAGGTTACAAAAAATTGTAATCGGGGCCTAGATTGTGTTTGTACGTGTGAGATACACCGTTTTGTAAAATTTGTCCTATTCCGCTATTCAATATACACCCTGTTTGAGTGTAAAAAATTAAATTGCGGGATAGTCTGTATCGCTACATGTGAGATACACCTTTCCAATTTTTGGGGCGCATCTCATACTGCCGAGGATTTGAGGGTGCTTCAGTCTGCCTCCTGCCTGTTCCGAACTCCTCCTACTCCTCATCCTGCCTTTAGGGTACAAAAAACTGTAATCGGGGCCTAGATTGTGTTTGTACGTGTGAGATACACGTTTTGTAAAATTTGTCCTATTCCGCTATTCAATATACACCCTGTTTGAGTGTAAAAAATTAAATTGCGGCATAGTCTGTATCGCTACATGTGAGATACACCTTTTTAAATTTGTTTGGTGCATCTCCTTCTACCGCCGAGGATTGCAGGGCTCTTCAGTTTGCCTCCTGTTCCCAGCTCCTCCTACTTCTCTTCCTCATCCTGCCTTTAGGGTACAAAAAATTGTAATCGGGGCCTAGTGTGGTTTTGTACGTGTGAGATACATACACTTTTTTTGATCATATTTTCTATTCCGCTATTCACTAAAACCTTTGGGGAACAGTTAAATTGCGGTATAGTCTGTGTTGGTACGTGTGAGATCCACCTTTCCAAGTTTTTGGGGTTCATCTCATACTACTGAAGATTTGAGGGTGCTGCCTGTTACAAACTCCTCCCACTCCTCATCCAGTCTTTTAGGGGTACAAACAATAGTAATTGGGGCCTAGTGTGGTTTTGTACGTGTGAGATACATACACTTTTTTTGATCATATTTTCTATTCCGCTATTCAATAAAAACCTTTGGGGAACAGTTAAATTGCGGTATAGTCTGTGTTGGTACGTGTGAGATCCACCTTTCCAAGTTTTTGGGGTTCATCTCATACTTCTGAAGATTTGAGGGTGCTGCCTGTTACAAACTCCTCCTACTCCTCATCCAGCCTTTTAGGGGTACAAACAATAGTAATTGGGGCCTAGTGTGGTTTTGTACGTGTGAGATACAGACACTTTTTTTGATCATATTTTCTATTCCGCTATTCAATAAAAACCTTTGGGGAACAGTTAAATTGCGGGATAGTCTGTGTTGGTACGTGTGAGATCCACCTTTCCAAGATTTTGGGGTTCATTTCATACTTCTGAAGATTTGAGGGTGCTGCCTGTTACAAACTCCTCCTACTCCTCATCCAGCCTTTTAGGGGTACAAACAATAGTAATTGGGGCCTAGTGTGGTTTTGTACGTGTGAGATACATACACTTTTTTTGATCATATTTTCTATTCCGCTATTCAATAAAAACCTTTGGGGAACAGTTAAATTGCAGGATAGTCTGTGTTGGTACGTGTGAGATCCACCTTTCCAAATTTTTGGGGTTCATCTCATACTTCTGAAGATTTGAGGGTGCTGCCTGTTACAAACTCCTCCTACTCCTCATCCTGCCTTTTAGGGGTACAAACAATAGTAATTGGGGCCTAGTGTGGTTTTGTACGTGTGAGATACAGACACTTTTTTTGATCATATTTTCTATTCCGCTATTCACTAAAACCTTTGGGGAACAGTTAAATTGCGGTATAGTCTGTGTTGGTACGTGTGAGATCCACCTTTCCAAGTTTTTGGGGTTCATCTCATACTACTGAAGATTTGAGGGTGCTGCCTGTTACAAACTCCTCCCACTCCTCATCCAGTCTTTTAGGGGTACAAACAATAGTAATTGGGGCCTAGTGTGGTTTTGTACGTGTGAGATACATACACTTTTTTTGATCATATTTTCTATTCCGCTATTCAATAAAAACCTTTGGGGAACAGTTAAATTGCGGTATAGTCTGTGTTGGTACGTGTGAGATCCACCTTTCCAAGTTTTTGGGGTTCATCTCATACTTCTGAAGATTTGAGGGTGCTGCCTGTTACAAACTCCTCCTACTCCTCATCCAGCCTTTTAGGGGTACAAACAATAGTAATTGGGGCCTAGTGTGGTTTTGTACGTGTGAGATACAGACACTTTTTTTGATCATATTTTCTATTCCGCTATTCAATAAAAACCTTTGGGGAACAGTTAAATTGCGGGATAGTCTGTGTTGGTACGTGTGAGATCCACCTTTCCAAGATTTTGGGGTTCATTTCATACTTCTGAAGATTTGAGGGTGCTGCCTGTTACAAACTCCTCCTACTCCTCATCCAGCCTTTTAGGGGTACAAACAATAGTAATTGGGGCCTAGTGTGGTTTTGTACTTGTGAGATACATACACTTTTTTTGATCATATTTTCTATTCCGCTATTCAATAAAAACCTTTGGGGAACAGTTAAATTGCAGGATAGTCTGTGTTGGTACGTGTGAGATCCACCTTTCCAAATTTTTGGGGTTCATCTCATACTTCTGAAGATTTGAGGGTGCTGCCTGTTACAAACTCCTCCTACTCCTCATCCTGCCTTTTAGGGGTACAAACAATAGTAATTGGGGCCTAGTGTGGTTTTGTACGTGTGAGATACAGACACTTTTTTTGATCATATTTTCGATTCCGCTATTCAATAAAAACCTTTGGGGAACAGTTAAATTGCGGGATAGTCTGTGTTGGTACGTGTGAGATCCACCTTTCCAAGTTTTTGGGGTTCATCTCATACTTCTGAAGATTTGAGGGTGCTGCCTGTTACAAACTTCTCCTACTCCTCATCCAGCCTTTTAGGGGTACAAACAATAGTAATTGGGGCCTAGTGTGGTTTTGTACGTGTGAGATACAGACACTTTTTTTGATCATATTTTCTATTCCGCTATTCAATAAAAACCTTTGGGGAACAGTTAAATTGCGGTATAGTCTGTGTTGGTACGTGTGAGATCCACCTTTCCAAGTTTTTGGGGTTCATCTCATACTTCTGAAGATTTGAGGGTGCTGCCTGTTACAAACTCCTCCCACTCCTCATCCAGCCTTTTAGGGGTACAAACAATAGTAATTGGGGCCTAGTGTGGTTTTGTACGTGTGAGATACATACACTTTTTTGATCATATTTTCTATTCCGCTATTCAATAAAAACCTTTGGGGAACAATTAAATTGCGGTATAGTCTGTGTTGGTACGTGTGAGATCCACCTTTCCAAGCTTTTGGGGTTCATCTCATACTTCTGAAGATTTGAGGGTGCTGCCTGTTACAAACTCCTCCTACTCCTCATCCAGCCTTTTAGGGGTACAAACAATAGTAATTGGGGCCTAGTGTGGTTTTGTACGTGTGAGATACATACACTTTTTTTGATCATATTTTCTATTCCGCTATTCAATAAAAACCTTTGGGGAACAGTTAAATTGCAGGATAGTCTGTGTTGGTACGTGTGAGATCCACCTTTCCAAATTTTTGGGGTTCATCTCATACTTCTGAAGATTTGAGGGTGCTGCCTGTTCCAAACTCCTCCTACTCCTCATCCAGCCTTTTAGGGGTACAAACAATAGTAATTGGGGCCTAGTGTGGTTTTGTACGTGTGAGATACAGACACTTTTTTTGATCATATTTTCTATTCCGCTATTCAATAAAAACCTTTGGGGAACAGTTAAATTGCGGGATAGTCTGTGTTGGTACGTGTGAGATCCACCTTTCCAAGTTTTTGGGTTTCATTTCATACTTCTGAAGATTTGAGGGTGCTGCCTGTTACAAACTCCTCCTACTCCTCATCCAGCCTTTTAGGGGTACAAACAATAGTAATTGGGGCCTAGTGTGGTTTTGTACGTGTGAGATACAGACACTTTTTTTGATCATATTTTCTATTCCGCTATTCAATAAAAACCTTTGGGGAACAGTTAAATTGCGGGATAGTCTGTGTTGGTACGTGTGAGATCCACCTTTCCAAGTTTTTGGGGTTCATCTCATACTTCTGAAGATTTGAGGGTGCTGCCTGTTACAAACTCCTCCTACTCCTCATCCAGCCTTTTAGAGGTACAAACAATAGTAATTGGGGCCTAGTGTGGTTTTGTACGTGTGAGATACAGACACTTTTTTTGATCATATTTTCTATATTCCGCTATTCAATAAAAACCTTTGGGGAACAGTTAAATTGCGGGATAGTCTGTGTTGGTACGTGTGAGATCCACCTTTCCAAGTGTTTGGGGTTCATCTCATACTTCTGAAGATTTGAGGGTGCTGCCTGTTACAAACTCCTCCTACTCCTCATCCAGCCTTTAAGGGGTACAAACGATAGTAATAGGGGCCTAGGGTGGTTTTGTACGTGTGAGATACAGACACTTTTTTTGATCATATTTTCTATTCCGCTATTCAATAAAAACCTTTGGGGAACAGTTAAATTGCGGGATAGTCTGTGTTGGTACGTGTGAGATCCACCTTTCCAAGTTTTTGGGGTTCATTTCATACTTCTGAAGATTTGAGGGTGCTGCCTGTTACAAACTCCTCCTACTCCTCATCCAGCCTTTTAGGGGTACAAACAATAGTAATTGGGGCCTAGTGTGGTTTTGTACGTGTGAGATACAGACACTTTTTTTGATCATATTTTCTATTCCGCTATTCAATAAAAACCTTTGGGGAACAGTTAAATTGCGGGATAGTCTGTTTTGGTACGTGTGAGATCCACCTTTCCAAGTTTTTGGGGTTCATTTCATACTTCTGAAGATTTGAGGGTGCTGCCTGTTACAAACTCCTCCTACTCCTCATCCAGCCTTTTAGGGGTACAAACAATAGTAATTGGGGCCTAGTGTGGTTTTGTACGTGTGAGATACAGACACTTTTTTTGATCATATTTTCTATTCCGCTATTCAATAAAAACCTTTGGGGAACAGTTAAATTGCGGGATAGTCTGTGTTGGTACGTGTGAGATCCACCTTTCCAAGTGTTTGGGGTTCATCTCATACTTCGTAAGATTTGAGGTTGCTGCCTGTTACAAACTCCTCCTACTCCTCATCCAGCCTTTTAGGGGTACAAACAATAGTAATTGGGGCCTAGTGTGGTTTTGTACGTGTGAGATACATGCACTTATTTTTTTATCATATTTTCTATTCCGCTATTCAATAAAAACCTTTGGGGAACAGTTAAATTGCGGTATAGTCTGTGTTGGTACGTGTGAAATCCACCTTTCCAAGTTTTTGGGGTTCATCTCATACTTCTGAAGATTTGAGGGTGCTGCCTGTTCCAAACTCCTCCTACTCCTCATCCAGCCTTTTAGGGGTACAAACAATAGTAATTGGGGCCTAGTGTGGTTTTGTACGTGTGAGATACATACACTTTTTTTGATCATATTTTCTATTCCGCTATTCAATATAAACCTTTGGGGAACAGTTAAATTGTGGTATAGTCTGTGTTGGTACGTGTGAGATCCACCTTTCCAAGTTTTTGGGGTTCATCTCATACTTCTGAAGATTTGAGGGTGCTGCCTGTTCCAAACTCCTCCTACTCCTCATCCAGCCTTTTAGGGGTACAAACAATAGTAATTGGGGCCTAGTGTGGTTTTGTACGTGTGAGATACATACATTTTTTTTGATCATATTTTCTATTCCGCTATTTAATCAAAAACCTTTGGGGGTCAGTTGAATTGGGGGATAGTCTGTGTTGGTACGTGTGAGATCAACCTTTCCAAGTTTTTGGGGTTCATCTCATACTTCTGAAGATTTGAGGGTGCTGCCTGTTCCAAACTCCTCCTACTCCTCATCCAGCCTTTTAGGGGTACAAACAATAGTAATTGGGGCTTAGTGTGGTTTTGTACGTGTGAGATACATACACTTTTTTTGATCATATTTTCTATTCCGCTATTCAATAAAAACCTTTGGGGAACAGTTAAATTGCGGGATAGTCTGTGTCGGTACGTGTGAGATCCACCTTTCCAAGTTTTTGGGGTTCATCTCATACTTCTGAAGATTTGAGGGTGCTGCCTGTTCCAAACTCCTCCTACTCCTCATCCAGCCTTTTAGGGGTACAAACAATAGTAATTGGGGCCTAGTGTGGTTCTGTACGTGTGAGATACATACACTTTTTTTGATCATAATTTCTATTCCGCTATTCAATAAAAACCTTTGGGGAACAGTTAAATTGCGGGAAAGTCTGTGTTGGTACATGTGAGATCCACCTTTCCAAGTTTTTGGGGTTCATCTCATACTTCTGAAGATTTGAGGGTGCTGCCTGTTCCAAACTCCTCCTACTCCTCATCCAGCCTTTTAGGGGTACAATCAATAGTAATTGGGGCCTAGTGTGGTTCTGTACGTGTGAGATACATACACTTTTTTTGATCATATTTTCTATTCCGCTATTTAATCAAAACCTTTGGGTATAAACAATTAAATTGCGGGATAGTCTGTGTGTCGGTACGTGTGAAATACACCTTTCCAATTCTTGGGGCGCATCTCATACTGCCGAGGATTTGAGGGTGCTTCAGTGTGCCTCCTGCCTGTTCCGAACTCCTCCTACTGCTCATCCTGCCTTTAGGGTACAAAAAATTGTAATCGGGGCCTAGATTGTGTTTGTACGTGTGAGATACACAGTTTTGTAAAATTTGTCCTATTCCGCTATTCAATATACACCCTGTTTGAGTGTAAAAAATTAAATTGCGGGATAGTCTGTATCGCTACATGTGAGATACACCTTTCCAATTTTTGGGGCGCATCTCATACTGCCGAGGATTTGAGGGTGCTTCAGTCTGAATCCTGCCTGTTCCGAACTCCTCCTACTCCTCATCCTGCCTTTAGGGTACAAAAAACTGTAATCGGGGCCTAGATTGTGTTTGTACGTGTGAGATACACGTTTTGTAAAAATTTGTCCTATTCCGCTATTCAATATACACCCTGTTTGAGTGTAAAAAATTAAATTGCGGCATAGTCTGTATCGCTACATGTGAGATACACCTTTTTAAATTTGTTTGGTGCATCTCCTTCTACCGCCGAGGATTGCAGGGCTCTTCAGTTTGCCTCCTGTTCCCAACTCCTCCTACTTCTCTTCCTCATCCTGCCTTTAGGGTACAAAAAATTGTAATCGGGGCCTAGTGTGGTTTTGTACGTGTGAGATACATACACTTTTTTTGATCATATTTTCTATTCCGCTATTCATTAAAAACCTTTGGGGAACAGTTAAATTGCAGTATAGTCTGTGTTGGTACGTGTGAGATCCACCTTTCCAAGTTTTTGGGGTTCATCTCATACTTCTGAAGATTTGAGGGTGCTGCCTGTTCCAAACTCCTCCTACTCCTCATCCAGCCTTTTAGGGGTACAATCAATAGTAATTGGGGCCTAGTGTGGTTCTGTACGTGTGAGATACATACACTTTTTTTGATCATATTTTCTATTCCGCTATTTAATCAAAACCTTTGGGTATAAACAATTAAATTGCGGGATAGTCTGTGTGTCGGTACGTGTGAAATACACCTTTCCAATTCTTGGGGCGCATCTCATACTGCCGAGGATTTGAGGGTGCTTCAGTGTGCCTCCTGCCTGTTCCGAACTCCTCCTACTGCTCATCCTGCCTTTAGGGTACAAAAAATTGTAATCGGGGCCTAGATTGTGTTTGTACGTGTGAGATACACCGTTTTGTAAAATTTGTCCTATTCCGCTATTCAATATACACCCTGTTTGAGTGTAAAAAATTAAATTGCGGCATAGTCTGTATCGCTACATGTGAGATACACCTTTTTAAATTTGTTTGGTGCATCTCCTTCTACCGCCGAGGATTGCAGGGCTCTTCAGTTTGCCTCCTGTTCCCAGCTCCTCCTACTTCTCTTCCTCATCCTGCCTTTAGGGTACAAAAAATTGTAATCGGGGCCTAGTGTGGTTTTGTACGTGTGAGATACATACACTTTTTTTGATCATATTTTCTATTCCGCTATTCATTAAAAACCTTTGGGGAACAGTTAAATTGCGGTATAGTCTGTGTTGGTACGTGTGAGATCCACCTTTCCAAGTTTTTGGGGTTCATCTCATACTACTGAAGATTTGAGGGTGCTGCCTGTTACAAACTCCTCCCACTCCTCATCCAGTCTTTTAGGGGTACAAACAATAGTAATTGGGGCCTAGTGTGGTTTTGTACGTGTGAGATACATACACTTTTTTGATCATATTTTCTATTCCGCTATTCAATAAAAACCTTTGGGGAACAGTTAAATTGCGGTATAGTCTGTGTTGGTACGTGTGAGATCCACCTTTCCAAGTTTTTGGGGTTCATCTCATACTTCTGAAGATTTGAGGGTGCTGCCTGTTACAAACTCCTCCTACTCCTCATCCAGCCTTTTAGGGGTACAAACAATAGTAATTGGGGCCTAGTGTGGTTTTGTACGTGTGAGATACAGACACTTTTTTTGATCATATTTTCTATTCCGCTATTCAATAAAAACCTTTGGGGAACAGTTAAATTGCGGGATAGTCTGTGTTGGTACGTGTGAGATCCACCTTTCCAAGTTTTTGGGGTTCATTTCATACTTCTGAAGATTTGAGGGTGCTGCCTGTTACAAACTCCTCCTACTCCTCATCCAGCCTTTTAGGGGTACAAACAATAGTAATTGGGGCCTAGTGTGGTTTTGTACGTGTGAGATACATACACTTTTTTTGATCATATTTTCTATTCCGCTATTCAATAAAAACCTTTGGGGAACAGTTAAATTGCGGTATAGTCTGTGTTGGTACGTGTGAGATCCACCTTTCCAAGTTTTTGGGGTTCATCTCATACTTCTGAAGATTTGAGGGTGCTGCCTGTTACAAACTCCTCCTACTCCTCATCCAGCCTAGTGTGGTTTTGTACGTCTGAGATACATACACTTTTTTTGATCATATTTTCTATTCCGCTATTCAATAAAAACCTTTGGGGAACAGTTAAATTGTGGTATAGTCTGAGATCCACCTTTCCAAGTTTTTGGGGTTCATCTCATACTTCTGAAGATTTGAGGGTGCTGCCTGTTACAAACTCCTCCTACTCCTCATCCAGCCTTTTAGGGGTACAAACAATAGTAATTGGGGCCTAGTGTGGTTTTGTACGTGTGAGATACATACACTTTTTTTGATCATATTTTCTATTCCGCTATTCAATAAAAACCTTTGGGGAACAGTTAAATTGCAGGATAGTCTGTGTTGGTACGTGTGAGATCCACCTTTCCAAGTTTTTGGGGTTCATCTCATACTTCTGAAGATTTGAGGGTGCTGCCTGTGACAAACTCCTCCTACTCCTCATCCAGCCTTTTAGGGGTACAATCAATAGTAATTGGGGCCTAGTGTGGTTCTGTACGTGTGAGATACATACACTTTTTTTGATCATATTTTCTATTCCGCTATTTAATCAAAACCTTTGGGTATAAACAATTAAATTGCGGGATAGTCTGTGTGTCGGTACGTGTGAAATACACCTTTCCAATTCTTGGGGCGCATCTCATACTGCCGAGGATTTGAGGGTGCTTCAGTGTGCCTCCTGCCTGTTCCGAACTCCTCCTACTGCTCATCCTGCCTTTAGGTTACAAAAAATTGTAATCGGGGCCTAGATTGTGTTTGTACGTGTGAGATACACCGTTTTGTAAAATTTGTCCTATTCCGCTATTCAATATACACCCTGTTTGAGTGTAAAAAATTAAATTGCGGGATAGTCTGTATCGCTACATGTGAGATACACCTTTCCAATTTTTGGGGCGCATCTCATACTGCCGAGGATTTGAGGGTGCTTCAGTCTGCCTCCTGCCTGTTCCGAACTCCTCCTACTCCTCATCCTGCCTTTAGGGTACAAAAAACTGTAATCGGGGCCTAGATTGTGTTTGTACGTGTGAGATACACGTTTTGTAAAATTTGTCCTATTCCGCTATTCAATATACACCCTGTTTGAGTGTAAAAAATTAAATTGCGGCATAGTCTGTATCGCTACATGTGAGATACACCTTTTTAAATTTGTTTGGTGCATCTCCTTCTACCGCCGAGGATTGCAGGGCTCTTCAGTTTGCCTCCTGTTCCCAGCTCCTCCTACTTCTCTTCCTCATCCTGCCTTTAGGGTACAAAAAATTGTAATCGGGGCCTAGTGTGGTTTTGTACGTGTAAGATACATACACTTTTTTTGATCATATTTTCTATTCCGCTATTCACTAAAACCTTTGGGGAACAGTTAAATTGCGGTATAGTCTGTGTTGGTACGTGTGAGATCCACCTTTCCAAGTTTTTGGGGTTCATCTCATACTACTGAAGATTTGAGGGTGCTGCCTGTTACAAACTCCTCCCACTCCTCATCCAGTCTTTTAGGGGTACAAACAATAGTAATTGGGGCCTAGTGTGGTTTTGTACGTGTGAGATACATACACTTTTTTTGATCATATTTTCTATTCCGCTATTCAATAAAAACCTTTGGGGAACAGTTAAATTGCGGTATAGTCTGTGTTGGTACGTGTGAGATCCACCTTTCCAAGTTTTTGGGGTTCATCTCATACTTCTGAAGATTTGAGGGTGCTGCCTGTTACAAACTCCTCCTACTCCTCATCCAGCCTTTTAGGGGTACAAACAATAGTAATTGGGGCCTAGTGTGGTTTTGTACGTGTGAGATACAGACACTTTTTTTGATCATATTTTCTATTCCGCTATTCAATAAAAACCTTTGGGGAACAGTTAAATTGCGGGATAGTCTGTGTTGGTACGTGTGAGATCCACCTTTCCAAGATTTTGGGGTTCATTTCATACTTCTGAAGATTTGAGGGTGCTGCCTGTTACAAACTCCTCCTACTCCTCATCCAGCCTTTTAGGGGTACAAACAATAGTAATTGGGGCCTAGTGTGGTTTTGTACGTGTGAGATACATACACTTTTTTTGATCATATTTTCTATTCCGCTATTCAATAAAAACCTTTGGGGAACAGTTAAATTGCAGGATAGTCTGTGTTGGTACGTGTGAGATCCACCTTTCCAAATTTTTGGGGTTCATCTCATACTTCTGAAGATTTGAGGGTGCTGCCTGTTACAAACTCCTCCTACTCCTCATCCTGCCTTTTAGGGGTACAAACAATAGTAATTGGGGCCTAGTGTGGTTTTGTACGTGTGAGATACAGACACTTTTTTTGATCATATTTTCTATTCCGCTATTCAATAAAAACCTTTGGGGAACAGTTAAATTGCGGGATAGTCTGTGTTGGTACGTGTGAGATCCACCTTTCCAAGTTTTTGGGGTTCATCTCATACTTCTGAAGATTTGAGGGTGCTGCCTGTTACAAACTTCTCCTACTCCTCATCCAGCCTTTTAGGGGTACAAACAATAGTAATTGGGGCCTAGTGTGGTTTTGTACGTGTGAGATACAGACACTTTTTTTGATCATATTTTCTATTCCGCTATTCAATAAAAACCTTTGGGGAACAGTTAAATTGCGGTATAGTCTGTGTTGGTACGTGTGAGATCCACCTTTCCAAGTTTTTGGGGTTCATCTCATACTTCTGAAGATTTGAGGGTGCTGCCTGTTACAAACTCCTCCCACTCCTCATCCAGCCTTTTAGGGGTACAAACAATAGTAATTGGGGCCTAGTGTGGTTTTGTACGTGTGAGATACATACACTTTTTTGATCATATTTTCTATTCCGCTATTCAATAAAAACCTTTGGGGAACAATTAAATTGCGGTATAGTCTGTGTTGGTACGTGTGAGATCCACCTTTCCAAGCTTTTGGGGTTCATCTCATACTTCTGAAGATTTGAGGGTGCTGCCTGTTACAAACTCCTCCTACTCCTCATCCAGCCTTTTAGGGGTACAAACAATAGTAATTGGGGCCTAGTGTGGTTTTGTACGTGTGAGATACATACACTTTTTTTGATCATATTTTCTATTCCGCTATTCAATAAAATCCTTTGGGGAACAGTTAAATTGCAGGATAGTCTGTGTTGGTACGTGTGAGATCCACCTTTCCAAATTTTTGGGGTTCATCTCATACTTCTGAAGATTTGAGGGTGCTGCCTGTTCCAAACTCCTCCTACTCCTCATCCAGCCTTTTAGGGGTACAAACAATAGTAATTGGGGCCTAGTGTGGTTTTGTACGTGTGAGATACAGACACTTTTTTTGATCATATTTTCTATTCCGCTATTCAATAAAAACCTTTGGGGAACAGTTAAATTGCGGGATAGTCTGTGTTGGTACGTGTGAGATCCACCTTTCCAAGTTTTTGGGTCTCATTTCATACTTCTGAAGATTTGAGGGTGCTGCCTGTTACAAACTCCTCCTACTCCTCATCCAGCCTTTTAGGGGTACAAACAATAGTAATTGGGGCCTAGTGTGGTTTTGTACGTGTGAGATACAGACACTTTTTTTGATCATATTTTCTATTCCGCTATTCAATAAAAACCTTTGGGGAACAGTTAAATTGCGGGATAGTCTGTGTTGGTACGTGTGAGATCCACCTTTCCAAGTTTTTGGGGTTCATCTCATACTTCTGAAGATTTGAGGGCGCTGCCTGTTACAAACTCCTCCTACTCCTCATCCAGCCTTTTAGAGGTACAAACAATAGTAATTGGGGCCTAGTGTGGTTTTGTACGTGTGAGATACAGACACTTTTTTTGATCATATTTTCTATATTCCGCTATTCAATAAAAACCTTTGGGGAACAGTTAAATTGCGGGATAGTCTGTGTTGGTACGTGTGAGATCCACCTTTCCAAGTGTTTGGGGTTCATCTCATACTTCTGAAGATTTGAGGGTGCTGCCTGTTACAAACTCCTCCTACTCCTCATCCAGCCTTTAAGGGGTACAAACGATAGTAATAGGGGCCTAGGGTGGTTTTGTACGTGTGAGATACAGACACTTTTTTTGATCATATTTTCTATTCCGCTATTCAATAAAAACCTTTGGGGAACAGTTAAATTGCGGGATAGTCTGTGTTGGTACGTGTGAGATCCACCTTTCCAAGTTTTTGGGGTTCATTTCATACTTCTGAAGATTTGAGGGTGCTGCCTGTTACAAACTCCTCCTACTCCTCATCCAGCCTTTTAGGGGTACAAACAATAGTAATTGGGGCCTAGTGTGGTTTTGTACGTGTGAGATACAGACACTTTTTTTGATCATATTTTCTATTCCGCTATTCAATAAAAACCTTTGGGGAACAGTTAAATTGCGGGATAGTCTGTTTTGGTACGTGTGAGATCCACCTTTCCAAGTTTTTGGGGTTCATTTCATACTTCTGAAGATTTGAGGGTGCTGCCTGTTACAAACTCCTCCTACTCCTCATCCAGCCTTTTAGGGGTACAAACAATAGTAATTGGGGCCTAGTGTGGTTTTGTACGTGTGAGATACAGACACTTTTTTTGATCATATTTTCTATTCCGCTATTCAATAAAAACCTTTGGGGAACAGTTAAATTGCGGGATAGTCTGTGTTGGTACGTGTGAGATCCACCTTTCCAAGTTTTTGGGGTTCATCTCATACTTCTGAAGATTTGAGGGTGCTGCCTGTTACAAACTTCTCCTACTCCTCATCCAGCCTTTTAGGGGTACAAACAATAGTAATTGGGGCCTAGTGTGGTTTTGTACGTGTGAGATACAGACACTTTTTTTGATCATATTTTCTATTCCGCTATTCAATAAAAACCTTTGGGGAACAGTTAAATTGCGGTATAGTCTGTGTTGGTACGTGTGAGATCCACCTTTCCAAGTTTTTGGGGTTCATCTCATACTTCTGAAGATTTGAGGGTGCTGCCTGTTACAAACTCCTCCCACTCCTCATCCAGCCTTTTAGGGGTACAAACAATAGTAATTGGGGCCTAGTGTGGTTTTGTACGTGTGAGATACATACACTTTTTTGATCATATTTTCTATTCCGCTATTCAATAAAAACCTTTGGGGAACAATTAAATTGCGGTATAGTCTGTGTTGGTACGTGTGAGATCCACCTTTCCAAGCTTTTGGGGTTCATCTCATACTTCTGAAGATTTGAGGGTGCTGCCTGTTACAAACTCCTCCTACTCCTCATCCAGCCTTTTAGGGGTACAAACAATAGTAATTGGGGCCTAGTGTGGTTTTGTACGTGTGAGATACATACACTTTTTTTGATCATATTTTCTATTCCGCTATTCAATAAAAACCTTTGGGGAACAGTTAAATTGCAGGATAGTCTGTGTTGGTACGTGTGAGATCCACCTTTCCAAATTTTTGGGGTTCATCTCATACTTCTGAAGATTTGAGGGTGCTGCCTGTTCCAAACTCCTCCTACTCCTCATCCAGCCTTTTAGGGGTACAAACAATAGTAATTGGGGCCTAGTGTGGTTTTGTACGTGTGAGATACAGACACTTTTTTTGATCATATTTTCTATTCCGCTATTCAATAAAAACCTTTGGGGAACAGTTAAATTGCGGGATAGTCTGTGTTGGTACGTGTGAGATCCACCTTTCCAAGTTTTTGGGTCTCATTTCATACTTCTGAAGATTTGAGGGTGCTGCCTGTTACAAACTCCTCCTACTCCTCATCCAGCCTTTTAGGGGTACAAACAATAGTAATTGGGGCCTAGTGTGGTTTTGTACGTGTGAGATACAGACACTTTTTTTGATCATATTTTCTATTCCGCTATTCAATAAAAACCTTTGGGGAACAGTTAAATTGCGGGATAGTCTGTGTTGGTACGTGTGAGATCCACCTTTCCAAGTTTTTGGGGTTCATCTCATACTTCTGAAGATTTGAGGGCGCTGCCTGTTACAAACTCCTCCTACTCCTCATCCAGCCTTTTAGAGGTACAAACAATAGTAATTGGGGCCTAGTGTGGTTTTGTACGTGTGAGATACAGACACTTTTTTTGATCATATTTTCTATATTCCGCTATTCAATAAAAACCTTTGGGGAACAGTTAAATTGCGGGATAGTCTGTGTTGGTACGTGTGAGATCCACCTTTCCAAGTGTTTGGGGTTCATCTCATACTTCTGAAGATTTGAGGGTGCTGCCTGTTACAAACTCCTCCTACTCCTCATCCAGCCTTTAAGGGGTACAAACGATAGTAATAGGGGCCTAGGGTGGTTTTGTACGTGTGAGATACAGACACTTTTTTTGATCATATTTTCTATTCCGCTATTCAATAAAAACCTTTGGGGAACAGTTAAATTGCGGGATAGTCTGTGTTGGTAAGTGTGAGATCCACCTTTCCAAGTTTTTGGGGTTCATTTCATACTTCTGAAGATTTGAGGGTGCTGCCTGTTACAAACTCCTCCTACTCCTCATCCAGCCTTTTAGGGGTACAAACAATAGTAATTGGGGCCTAGTGTGGTTTTGTACGTGTGAGATACAGACACTTTTTTTGATCATATTTTCTATTCCGCTATTCAATAAAAACCTTTGGGGAACAGTTAAATTGCGGGATAGTCTGTTTTGGTACGTGTGAGATCCACCTTTCCAAGTTTTTGGGGTTCATTTCATACTTCTGAAGATTTGAGGGTGCTGCCTGTTACAAACTCCTCCTACTCCTCATCCAGCCTTTTAGGGGTACAAACAATAGTAATTGGGGCCTAGTGTGGTTTTGTACGTGTGAGATACAGACACTTTTTTTGATCATATTTTCTATTCCGCTATTCAATAAAAACCTTTGGGGAACAGTTAAATTGCGGGATAGTCTGTGTTGGTACGTGTGAGATCCACCTTTCCAAGTGTTTGGGGTTCATCTCATACTTCGTAAGATTTGAGGGTACTGCCTGTTACAAACTCCTCCTACTCCTCATCCAGCCTTTTAGGGGTACAAACAATAGTAATTGGGGCCTAGTGTGGTTTTGTACGTGTGAGATACATGCACTTATTTTTTTATCATATTTTCTATTCCGCTATTCAATAAAAACCTTTGGGGAACAGTTAAATTGCGGTATAGTCTGTGTTGGTACGTGTGAAATCCACCTTTCCAAGTTTTTGGGGTTCATCTCATACTTCTGAAGATTTGAGGGTGCTGCCTGTTCCAAACTCCTCCTACTCCTCATCCAGCCTTTTAGGGGTACAAACAATAGTAATTGGGGCCTAGTGTGGTTTTGTACGTGTGAGATACATACACTTTTTTTGATCATATTTTCTATTCCGCTATTCAATATAAACCTTTGGGGAACAGTTAAATTGTGGTATAGTCTGTGTTGGTACGTGTGAGATCCACCTTTCCAAGTTTTTGGGGTTCATCTCATACTTCTGAAGATTTGAGGGTGCTGCCTGTTCCAAACTCCTCCTACTCCTCATCCAGCCTTTTAGGGGTACAAACAATAGTAATTGGGGCCTAGTGTGGTTTTGTACGTGTGAGATACATACATTTTTTTTGATCATATTTTCTATTCCGCTATTTAATCAAAAACCTTTGGGGGTCAGTTGAATTGGGGGATAGTCTGTGTTGGTACGTGTGAGATCAACCTTTCCAAGTTTTTGGGGTTCATCTCATACTTCTGAAGATTTGAGGGTGCTGCCTGTTCCAAACTCCTCCTACTCCTCATCCAGCCTTTTAGGGGTACAAACAATAGTAATTGGGGCTTAGTGTGGTTTTGTACGTGTGAGATACATACACTTTTTTTGATCATATTTTCTATTCCGCTATTCAATAAAAACCTTTGGGGAACAGTTAAATTGCGGGATAGTCTGTGTCGGTACGTGTGAGATCCACCTTTCCAAGTTTTTGGGGTTCATCTCATACTTCTGAAGATTTGAGGGTGCTGCCTGTTCCAAACTCCTCCTACTCCTCATCCAGCCTTTTAGGGGTACAAACAATAGTAATTGGGGCCTAGTGTGGTTCTGTACGTGTGAGATACATACACTTTTTTTGATCATAATTTCTATTCCGCTATTCAATAAAAACCTTTGGGGAACAGTTAAATTGCGGGATAGTCTGTGTTGGGTACGTGTGAGATCCACCTTTCCAAGTTTTTGGGGTTCATCTCATACTTCTGAAGATTTGAGGGTGCTGCCTGTTCCAAACTCCTCCTACTCCTCATCCAGCCTTTTAGGGGTACAATCAATAGTAATTGGGGCCTAGTGTGGTTCTGTACGTGTGAGATACATACACTTTTTTGATCATATTTTCTATTCCGCTATTCAATAAAAACCTTTGGGGAACAGTTAAATTGTGGGATAGTCTGTGTTGGTACATGTGAGATCCACCTTTCCAAGTTTTTGGGGTTCATCTCATACTTCTGAAGATTTGAGGGTGCTGCCTGTTCCAAACTCCTCCGACTCCTCATCCAGCCTTTTAGGGGTACAATCAATAGTAATTGGGGCCTAGTGTGGTTCTGTACGTGTGAGATACATACACTTTTTTTGATCATATTTTCTATTCTGCTATTTAATCAAAACCTTTGGGTATAAACAATTAAATTGCGGGATAGTCTGTGTCGGTACGAGTGAAATACACCTTTCCAATTTTTTGGGGTTCATCTCATACTTCTGAAGATTTGAGGGTGCTGCCTATTACAAACTCCTCCTACTCCTCATCCAGCCTTTTAGGGGTACAAACAATAGTAATTGGGGCCTAGTGTGGTTCTGTACGTGTGAGATACATACACTTTTTTGATCATATTTTCTATTCCGCTATTCAATAAAAACCTTTGGGGAACAGTTAAATTGTGGGATAGTCTGTGTTGGTACATGTGAGATCCACCTTTCCAAGTTTTTGGGGTTCATCTCATACTTCTGAAGATTTGAGGGTGCTGCCTGTTCCAAACTCCTCCGACTCCTCATCCAGCCTTTTAGGGGTACAATCAATAGTAATTGGGGCCTAGTGTGGTTCTGTACGTGTGAGATACATACACTTTTTTTGATCATATTTTCTATTCCGCTATTTAATCAAAACCTTTGGGTATAAACAATTAAATTGCGGGATAGTCTGTGTCGGTACGTGTGAAATACACCTTTCCAATTCTTGGGGCGCATCTCATACTGCCAAGGATTTGAGGGTGCTTCAGTGTGCCTCCTGCCTGTTCCGAACTCCTCCTACTGCTCATCCTGCCTTTAGGGTACAAAAAATTGTAATCGGGGCCTAGATTGTGTTTGTACGTGTGAGATACACCGTTTTGTAAAATTTGTCCTATTCCGCTATTCAATATACACCCTGTTTGAGTGTAAAAAATTAAATTGCGGGATAGTCTGTATCGCTACATGTGAGATACACCTTTCCAATTTTTGGGGCGCATCTCATACTGCCGAGGATTTGAGGGTGCTTCAGTCTGCCTCCTGCCTGTTCCGAACTCCTCCTACTCCTCATCCTGCCTTTAGGGTACAAAAAACTGTAATCGGGGCCTAGATTGTGTTTGTACGTGTGAGATACACCGTTTTGTAAAATTTGTCCTATTCCGCTATTCAATATACACCCTGTTTGAGTGTAAAAAATTAAATTGCGGGATAGTCTGTATCGCTACATGTGAGATACACCTTTTTAAATTTGTTTGGTGCATCTCCTTCTACCGCCGAGGATTGCAGGGCTCTTTAGTTTGCCTCCTGTTCCCAACTCCTCCTACTCCTCTTCCTCATCCTGCCTTTAGGGTACAAAAAATTGAAATCAGGGCCTAGTTTGTGTTTGTACGTGTGAGATACACCGTTTTGTAAAATTTGTCCTATTCCGCTATTCAATATACACCCTGTTTGAGTGTAAAAAATTAAATTGCGGGATAGTCTGTATCGGTACGTGTGAGATACACCTTTTTAAATTTGTTTGGGGCATCTCCTTCTACCGCCGACGATTTCAGGGCGCTTCAGTTTGCCTCCTGTTCCCAACTCCTCCTACTCCTCTTCCTCATCCTGCCTTTAGGGTACCAAAAATTGTAATCGGGGCCTAGTCTGTGTTTGTACGTGTGAGATACACCGTATTATAAAATTTTTCCTATTCCGCTATTCAATATACACCCTTTTGGATTGTAAAAAAATTAAATTACGGCATAGTCTGTATCGGTACATGTGAGATACAACTTTTAAATTTGTTTGGCGCATCTCCTTCCCCCGCCAAGGATTGCAGGGCACTTCAGTTTGCCTCCTGTTCCCAACTCCTCCTCTTCCTCATTCTCCCTTTAGGGTACAAAAAATTTAATCGGGGCCTAGTCTGTGTTTGTACGTGTGAGATACACCGTTTTTTATCCTATTCCTCTATTCAATATACACCCTTTTGGGGTAAAAAACATTAAATTGCGGCATAGTTTGCATATTTGACTGTGAGATACACCCGTACGATACTGTTGTTGTTTTGTTCCGCTATTCAATAAACACCTTTCTAGGGCAAGATCTTAAATTACAGAAACATGAGGAGACCGTCAAATAGGGGCCGTGGCCTGGGTCGTGGTGCTGCTGGTAGAGCTCCTGTTGCAAGGAGAGGACGTGGTCGATCTGTGCCAGCTACACGCACAAGTGAAACACCTTCCTCAAGTGTTAGTAGGCGACAGAACCTGCATCAGTATTTGGTAGGGCATCATACGCCTCTAGAAGTGATGAGGCCAGAACACAGAGAGGCGATAGTAGATTGGTTTTTCTGCTGACACTGGCTCCAGTTCCTTCACATTGTCTCCCACCCAGTCTACTGCAGAAAGGTCAGAGTTGGCACCTGCAGCCAATGTCCAACCGTCTTTCACCTCACCCCCTTGCAAATCAGGCAAGCAGTCTGAGCCCCAAGCCATACAGCAGTCTCTTGTTCTTTTTGAGGACTCTGTCAGCAGGGTTTCCCAGAGCCATCCACCTAGCCCTGCCCCAGAAGTGGAAGAGATTGAGTGCAGCGATGCCCAACCACTTATTTCTCAAGATGTGTACATGCAAGGACCATCACAGCACGTCTCCGATGATGACGAAACGCAGGTGCCAACTGCTGCGGCGTTCAGAATTGTGGAGACCGACAAGGAGGGCAGGGGTGAAGACTGGGTGGAAGATGATGTGGAGGACGATGAGGTCCTCAACCCCACATGGAATGAACGTCATGCAGGTGACCTGAGTAGTTTGGAGGAAGAGGCGGTGGTCGCACAGAGCCACCAGCACAGCAGAAGAGGGTGCAGAAGCGAAGCGGCCGTGCCCTAGACACTACGCCTGCTACTGCCCAACGCAGCAAGGGAACGAGCGCACCAAAGTCAGCTCAAAGGAGTTCTCTAGCGTGGAAGTTCTTTAGAAAATATGCTGATGACAGGACATAAGTGGTTTGCACCCTGTGCAATCAGAGCCTGAAGTGAGGCATAAACCTTCTCAACCTGAGCACAACCTGAATGATCAGGCATCTAAGTGCAAAGCACGAGCTGCAGTGGAGTAGACACCTTCAAAACCAAGAAACGTCTCTGGCTCATCCTGCTTCCTCTTCTGCTGCAGTCTCGGCCGCTCCAGCCACATCTGTAGTGATACCGGCACCTGCCACCCTGCAAACAGACGATCTGTCAGCAACACCACCACCTGGGTCGCCAACCATCTCCACAATGTCCCGTGGAAGCGTTCAGCTTTCCATCTCCCAAACACTTGAGAGGAAGAGGAAGTACCCCCCTACCCACCCGCGATCCCTGGCCCTGAATGCCAGCATTTCAAAATTCTTGGCCTTTGAAATGCTGTCATTCCGTCTGGTGGAGATGCACAGTTTTAAAAACCTTATGTCGGTGGCTGTCCCACAGTACGTCGTGCCCAGCCGCCACTACTTTTCCAGGCAAGCCATCCCTTCCCGGCACAACCAAGTGGGGGAAAAAATCAGGTGTGCACTGCGCAACGCCATCTGTGGCAAGGTCCACCTAACTACCGATACGTGGACCAGTAAGCACGGTCAGGGGCGTTATATCTCCCTAACAGCACACTGGGTAAATGCAGTGGCGGATGGGCCTGAGGCGGATAGCAATTTGGCGCAATGTCCTTCCACCACCGAGGATTGCAGGGCGCTTCAGTTTGCCTCCTGTTCCTAACTCCTCCTACTCCGCTTCCTCATCCTCTACCGCCTCCTCATCCAGACAGCGTAACACCTTCACCACCAACCTCAGCACGGCCAGGGGTAAACGACAGCAGGCAGTTTTAAAACTTGCCTGCTTGGAGCACAAACCACACACCGCGCAGGAGTTGTGGAGGAGCATGGAACAGCAGACAAATGAGTGGTTGCTGCAAACGAGCCTCAAGCCCGGCCTGGTGGTGTGCGATAACGGGCGAAATCTCATAGCAGCTCTGGGCCTAGCCAGTTTATGCACATCCCTTGCCTGGCGCATGTGCTGAATTTGGTGGTGCAGAGGTTCCTTAAAAGCTACCCCGATATGTCAGAGCTGCTGCAGAAAGTGCGGGCCATCTGTGCGCACTTTCGGCGTTCTCCCCCTGCTGCTGCTCGCCTGTCAGCGCTGCAGCGTAACTTCGGCCTGCCCGCTCACCGCCTCATATGTGACGTGCCCACAAGGTGGAACTCCACCTTGCACATGCTGCAAAGACTGTGCGAGCAGCAGCAGGCCATAGTGGAGTTTCAGCTGCAGCACGCACGCGTGAGTCGCTCTGCGGAACAGCACCACTTCACCACCAATAACTGGGCCTCCATGCGAGACCTATGTGCCTTGTTGCCCTGTTTTGAGTACTCCACCAACATGGCCAGTTCTCAAATTAACTATCCCACTTCTATGCCTCCTTGAAAAAACAATTTGGGCGATGATGGAAGAGGATGTGGCACAGGATGAGGAGGAGGAGGAGGATGAAGAGGTAACATTTCCAAGGCTTTCAGGGCAGTCATTCGCAAGGGGCTCCGAGGGTGGGTTCCTGCACACACAAACGCCAGGGACACAATTGTCCAGCAGGGGCACAGTTCTGGAGGATGAGAAGGAGGAGCTGGAGGAGGAGATGGAAGCATGTTCACAGCAGCGTGGCACCCAGGCCAGCTCATGGCCATCACTGGTGCGTGGCTGGGGGGATACAGAGGACACAGACGATACACCTCCCACAGAGGACAGCCTTTCGTTGCCTCTGGGCAGCCTGGCACACATGAGCGATTACATGCTGCAGTGTCTCCACAACGACCGCTGAGTTGCCCACATTCTAACTTGTGCTGATTACTGGGTGGCCACGCTGCTGGATCTCCGTTACAAGGACAACGTACCGTCCTTAATTCACTCACTGGAGCACGATCGCAAGATGCGCGAGTACAATCGCACGCTGGTAGACGCGATGCTGCTGGCATTCCCACCTGACAGCGGGGCCACAGTGGAAGCACAAGGCAGAGGAGGAGGAGGAGGAAGAGGTCGCCAACGCAACCAGGGCACCGCCAGCACCTCAGAAGGCAGGCTTAGCATGGCCGAAATGTGGAAAAGCTTTGTCAGCACGCCACAACAAACAGCAGCACCAGCAGCTCATATGGAACGTCTTAGTAGGAGGCAGCATTTCACCAACATGGTGGAGCAGTATGTGTGCACACGCCTAGACGTACTGAATGAGGGGTCTGCCCCCTTCAACTTCTGGGTCTCCAAGTTGGGCACATGGCCTGAGCTTGCCCTTTACGCCTTGGAGGTGCTGGCGTGCCCTGCAGCCAGTGTATTATCTGAACGGGTATTTAGCACGGCTGGGGGCGTTATCACAGACAAGCGCAGCCGCCTGTCCAGAGACAATGTGGACAAGCTCACGTTCATTAAAATGAACCAGGCATGGATCCCATGGGACTTTTCCGTACCTTGTGCAGAATAGCAATGGATACCGACCTTACCCAGCTATTGTTCTATTTTTGCTCTTTCTCACTCTTTTGGGGTGTACCCTCATTTAAAATTTCTGAAAAGAAGCAGTGTTGGCTACCTCGTCCTCCTCAGGGCCAGATTAACGTAGGGGCTATTGGAGATGCAGCTCCAGGCCCCTACCTTTATATAGGCCCCGGGTTGGCCATATTCACTGTTACCGCTCTTCTGTCACTTGTAAACACAAAAGTCTGGCTTCTATGCTCGCTTCCCCAGGCAGCTCCCTCAGAAGCTCCCCACACAGCACGAAGGCTGGACAAGGAGGGACAGTTGCCGATGCATGGATGTGTTTATGGGCTTCAGAGACAGCATCCCATGTTGAATTAGGCATGCATGGCTGCACCCGTCCTCCTCTGGGTGCATGCCAAGGCACGGCCCTTAAGGCCCTTCAAAATCCTCAGCACCAAGCCCATGATGCTCTTAATCCGGCCCTGGTCCTCCTCCACCGCCGCTTCCACCTACACCGTCCATAGGTGTGCGCAGCCTATTGCATTAGGGTGTGCACCCCAAAGTAGAAATACACATGCATGTGTTTGCCTACATGTACATGGCCCCGATACATTACTCTCCCTGCTTGCAAAGAGAAATAGAGGAGAGCAGGTCTGAGGGAGATCTTTCCCATCTCCTCACTGGCAAACAGAGCGATAATGCTATGTGCCCTAGGTGATTAGGGTGTGCCCAGGCACATCCGGCACACCCTGTGCGCACGCCTATGAGACCGCCACATCCACCACCACCTCAACCTCCCTCCTACTCCATATGGGCCTCGTCCTTCACAGATGAAGAACATTGTTTTATTTTTCTGTTTTTTTTTGTTGTTTTAAGTTATTTCCCTATCCACATTTGTTTGCAGAGCACTTGCCATGCTCTTAACGAGGTTTTGCTGCCATTTGCAGCACTCTAGCCCTTTCCATTGGTGTTTTAGAGCCATTTTAGTGCCTGAAAGTTCGGGTCCCCATTGACTTCAATGGGGTTCGGTGTCCTGGAAAAGTTCGGCAAAAGTCCGGGACACGGACCCGGACTTTTTTTTAAAGTTCGGCCGAACCCGCCGAACACGGACATCCAGGTGTCCGCTCAAGTCTATTGGAGACCAAAATAGAGTCATTTTGACCAAAACATTTTTTTCAGGCCATTGGTTACTAAATTCAGTTATCTTGTTTAAAACCGGCATTTTAAGACTCTAAAAGACGGAAATACAGTCATTTTGATTAAAAAACATTTTCAGACCTTTGTTGACCAAATGCAGTTATTTTGACTAAAAAAGGCCTTTTAGACACTTAGAGACCAAAGTAGAGTCATTTTGACCATAAACATTTTTTCAGGCCATTGGAGACCAAATGCAGTTATCTTGTCTAAAACCAGTGTTTTAAGACTCTAAAAGACGAAAATACAGTCATTTTGACTAAAAAAATTTCAGACCTTTGTTGACCAAATGCAGTTATTTTGACTTAAAAAAGGCCTTTTAGACACTCAGAGACCAAAGTAGAGTCATTTTGACCATAAACATTTTTTCAGGCCATTGGAGACCAAATGCAGTTATCTTGTCTTAAACCGGCTTTTTAAGACTCTAAAAGACGAAAATACAGTCATTTTGACTAAAAAAAATTTCAGACCTTTGGTGACCAAATGCCATTATTTTGACTAAAAAAGGCTTTTTAGACACTTGGAGACCAAAATACAGTCATCTTGACTAAAAAAAAAATATCAGACCTTTGGTGACAAAATGTAGATATTTTGACTAAAAAAGGCTTTTTAGACACTTGGAGACCAAAATACAGTCCTTTTGACAAAAAAACTAATTTTCAGACCATTGAAGACCAAATGCAGTTATGTTGACTAAAACCGGCTTTTTAACCCCTTGCCGACCGCCGCAAGTACATATACTTCGGCGGTCAGCCCCTCACAGGAAAAGTGACATATACGTCACTAGCCTGTGAGGCTCTTTGGAGCGAGCACCGCCGGAGGCGCGCTCCCACTCGTGCACTCGCGATCGTCCGTGACAGTGGGAGAAAGGCTGCCTGTCATTCTCCCCTGTGTAAGAATAGTGATCATACCGTTCTACTGTTCCTACACCTCAAGCCACAGCCAATCACAGTAAGAATCACGCCTCTAGGGACACACACCACCCCTCCCTCTCAAATAAAGTTAACCCCTTTCACTACCAGTGTCATTTTACAGTAACAGTGCATATGTATAGCACTGATTACTGTAGTAATGTCACTGGTAACCCCAAAAGTGTCAAAAATGTCAGTCAAGGGTCCAATCTGTCCGCCGCAAATTCGCAGTCCAGCAAAAAAATAGCAGATTGCCGCAATTACGCGTTAAAAAAAACAACAAAAATTACAAAAATCTTTCCCTTAGTTAGTAAACGCAATAACTTTTGCGCAAAACAATCAAAATACGCTTTTTGCAATTTTTTTACTAAAAATATGTAGTATAAAACAAATTGGCCTAAAATGTTAAAACATTTTGATTTTTACATTTTTTTTGGGGGGGGAATTTCATATAAAAAATGTGAAAAATATTGTTATTTTTGCAAAATTGATGCTCTTTTTTTGTTTATAGCGCATGATCAAAAAATCGCACAGGTGATCAAATACCACCAAAAGAAAGCTCTGTTTGTGGGAAAAAAAGGACGTCAAATTCATTAAGGTACAGCGTCGCATGACTGCGCAATTGTCTGTTAAAGTCACGCAGTGCCGAATCGCAAAATACCCCCTGGTCAGGAAGGGGGTAAAATCTTCCGGGGCTTAAGTGATTAAGACTCTAGGAGACAAAAATACAGTCATTTTGACTAAAAAATATTTTTTAGACCTTGGGTGACCAAATGCATTTATTTTGACTAAAAACGGCTTTTTATACACTTGGAGACCAAAATACAGTCATTTTGACAAAAAACAAATTCAGACCATTAACCACTCTACTACCGCTCACAGTAATACTACTGCGGCAGAGTGGCTCGTTCCCGTCCAGTCACGTAGTATTAACGTGACTGGACTTCTCCCCTTCTGGGCGGCGCTTGCGCGCCGCCGGAGGCTCGCTCCCGCTGTTTTCATTCACAGCGGGAGTCGGGCCAGGGGAGGAGCAGCGGCGATCGCCGCTGCTCTTACCCGATCGTCGGGGATCGAGTCTGGAGATCCGCCCGCTGTGTGTAAACACAGCGGGCGGATCTCCATAGTGACAGGGAGTGACAGATCGGACTGTTCAGCATAGCTGGACATCCGATCTGTCCATGAATCACATAGTCACCTCCCCCCCTACACGTCAGTAAGCACCAGGCATACATTAACCCCTCCCTCTCCAATAAAATTAACCCCTTCCCTGCCAGTGTCATTTTTACAGTAACAGTGCATATATATAGCACTGATTACTGCAGTAATGTCACTGGTACCCCCAAAAGTGTCAAAAATGTCAGTCAGGGGTCCGGTCTGTCCGCCGCAATGTCGCAGTCCCGCAAAAAAAATCGCAGATCGCCGCCATTACGCGTTAAAAAAAAAACACCAAAAATGACAGAAATCTTTCCCTTTGTTAGTAAACGCAATAACTTTTGCGCAAACCAATCAAAATACGCTTATTGCGATTTTTTTTACCAAACATATGTAGCATAAAACAAATTGGCCAAAAACTTTTAAAAAAATTGGTTTTTACATCTTTTTTGGGGGGAATTTCATATAAAAAAATGTGAAAAATATTGTTATTTTTTCAAAATAAACGCTCTTTTTTTGTTTATAGCGCAAAAAGTAAAAATCGCACAGGTGATCAAATACCACCAAAAGAAAGCTCTGTTTGTGGGAAAAAAAGGACGTAAATTTCGTTTGGGTACGGCGTCGCACGACCGCGCAATTGTCAGTTGAAGTCGCACAGCGCCGAATCGCAAAAAGTGGCCTGGACGGAAGACAGCAAAATCCTCCGGTTGTAAAGTGGTTAAAGACCAAATGCAGTTATCTTGACTAAAACAGGCTTTTTTAAGACACTAGGAGGCAAAAATACAGTCATTTTGACTAAAAAAATATTCAGACCTTTGGTGACCAAATGCAATTATTTTGACTAAAAAATATTTTTCAGACCATTGAAGATCAAATTCAGTTATCTTGACTAAAACCGGCTTTTTAGGACTCTAGGAGACAAAAATACAGTCATTTTGACTAAAAAAATCTCAGACCTTTGGTGACCAAATGCAGTTATTTTGACTAAAAAATGGCTTTTTAGACACTTGGAGACCAAAATACAGTCATTTTGACTAAAAAATATTTTCAGACCTTTGGTGACAAAATGCAGATATTTTGACTAAAACCGGCTTTTTAACCACTTGCCGACCAGTCACGTTGACTGTACTGCGGCAAAGTGGTTCGGTATCGTCCAGCGACGTAGACCTATGTCGCTGGACTCCTCCCCCTGTAGGCGGCGCTCGCGTGCCGCCAGAGGTGCGCTCCCGCTGTTTTCAGTCACAGCGGGAGTCGGGCCAGGGGAGGAGCGGTGGCTGCTCTTCCCCTATCGTCGGGGAATCTAGTTTGGAGATCCGCCCGCTTGTGTAAACAGAGCGGGCGGATCTCCTAAGTGACAAGGAGTGACAGATTGCAGTGTTCAGCATAGCTGAACATGCGATCTGTCCCTGTGTCACTCATTCACCTCCCCCCACACACGTTAGTAAGCACCAGGCATACATTAACCCCTCCCTCTCCAATAAAATTAACCCCTTCCCTGCCAGTGTCATTTTTACAGTAATAGTGCATATATATAGCACTGATTACTGCAGTAATGTCACTGGTACCCCAAAAGTGTCAAAAATGTCAGTCAAGGGTCCGATCTGTCCGTCGCAATGTCACAGTCCCGCAAAAAAAATCGTAGATCGCCGCCATTACTCGTTAAAAAAAAACACCAAAAAATGACAGAAATCTTTCCCTTAGTTAGTAAACGCAATAACTTTTGCGCAAACCAATCAAAATACGCTTATTGTGATTTTTTTTACCAAACGTAGGTAGCAGAAAACAAATTGGCCAAAAATGTTAAAAAATTTAGATTTTTACATTTTTTAGGGGGGGAATTTCATATAAAAAAATGTTAAAAATATTGTTATTTTTTCAAAATAAACGCTCTTTTTTTGTTTATAGCGCAAAAAGTAAAAATCGCAATACCACCAAAAGAAAGCTCTGTTTATGGGAAAAAAAGGACGTAAATTTCGTTTGGGTACGGCGTCGCACGACCGCGCAATTGTCAGTTAAAGTCGCACAGCGCCGAATCACAAAAAGTGGCCTGGACATAAGACAGCAAAATCCTCCAGTGGTAAAGTGGTTAAGACTCTAGGAGACAAAAATACAGTCATTTTGACAAAAAAAAATTCAGACCTTTGGTGACCAAATGCCATCATTTTTACTAAGAAAGGCTTTTTAGACCCTTGGAGACCAAAATACAGTGATTTTAACTAGTGTTGAGCGAACACGAACTGTATTATTCGGGTTCGTACCGAATAATTGGATTTTTGTTACCCGAACACGGACCCGAAAACTTTACTGTATGTTCGGGTTTAAAATCTGTGTTCGGTCATTTTATTTCCGGGTTTGTATGTATTGGCACGCTTTTAATGGCGGGCTTTCAACAGCCAATCAACAAGCGTTTAACTGGTGTGCCTTAAGCCATCCCAGCCATGCCTACAAATGTATTAGTAGCTGTGATAGGCCATCTAAAGCATGTGACCAAGTCTTTATAAGTTCGAGACCGAGCGCCGCTGCGTCATTCTGCTGTAGTTTAGGGAGAGAGCACACATCATACGTGCTGGCTGCTGATTAGGGACAGACAGTCATAAATTATATTGTGTCCAAAAAGAATTAAGAATCAGGGACAGGTCGGAGTGCTGCAGGCAGGGCGAGTTGTTAGGGCATTTTAGGGCGAGTCTGGAGATAGGCAGGGTCAGTGTTCTACAATCGATTTTGCTGTGTGGGGGGTTTGCAGTGACCGATCTTATCGATCATTTTAGGGCGAGGCTGGAGATAGGCAGGGTCAGTGGTCCACATCGATTTTGCTGTGTGTGGGGTGGTGTGAACACAATCTTTTTGCCCGCTGAGGAGGAGGGAGAAAAAAGTATTTTTTATCAGTCAGTTGTGTGCAGCGTTTTTCCTTCAGTGCTGCTGGCTGTGATAATACACTGCTGTGTTCACATGTGCTATTATTGAAGGATTTCAAAATTTATACACTTTTTTCTATTCCACTATTCAATATACACCCTTTTGGGTTAAAAAAATTAAATTGTGGCATAGTCTGTACTAATCTATTTAAAAATTACAAACTTAAAAGGGGAATTTTCTTTTTTTCCCTCCATAGCCTGCAGCAGAGCTGACTGATATAAGACACTGCTGTTCACATGTGCTATTGAAAAATCACCAATTTTATATCATATTTTCTATTCCGCTATTCAATCTACACCTTTGGGGTAAAAACAATTAAATTGCGGGATAGTCTGTATCGGTACGTGTGAGATACACCTTTCCAATTTTTGGGGCGCATCTCATACCGCCGAGGATTGCAGGGTGCTTCAGTGTGCCTCCTGCCTGTTCCGAACTCCTCCTACTCCTCATCCTGCCTTTGGGGGTACAAAAAATAGTAATTTGGGCCTAGTCTGGGTCTGTACATGTGAGATACATACACCTTTTGATATCATATTTTCTTTTTTTTTTTCCAAATATAAATTTTATTCAGGAATTTCAATAATACATACATTACTATTCTTAGTACAAAATACATTTCTAGATTAATAGTTATTCTAATATTTATTTTATACTTTACTCATCCTATATTCCTTCTTTTTTCTTTTTCATACCTTCCCCTCCCTTTCCCTCCCTCCCGAAAAAAAAAAATTATATATACAAATATATACACTCATCCACGGCCAGCGATTAAAGGTGTTAATCATCTCCTCAAAATTACTTTCCTCAGCTTATCCTATTATAAGTTGTTTCCCTTCCTCAGAGATCACGAAATGATTCCATGCGTCCCATACTCTCTTATACTTTTCCTGTCTATTTTGTGAAGCTGCAATTAACTCTTCCATACTCCTTATTTCCTCTACTCTATTTATCCATTCCCTTATCGAGGGGGGTTGTATTTTTTCCAGTTACCTGGGATGCATGCCTTTGCCGCATTCAACAAATGAGGGATAATAGAGCTTTCATATCTCCCTGCCGGGATATCCGACAGGTGCAACAAGAAGAAAGACGGTTTCTCCTCTATTTTATACTCAGTAAATTTCTGAATTATATTCTTTACTCCCCCCCAAAATGACTTTACATCTGCACAGGTCCAGAGGATGTGAATCAATGTGCCTACTTCTTTTTTACATCTCCAGCAACTGTTGGTTTCTCTCGGGTACCAGTTATGCATTTTCTTAGGTGTAATGTACCATCTCGTTATAAGCTTGTAGTTCATCTCCTGA
Organism: Pelophylax lessonae; assembly: GCF_965119305.1. Classification (NCBI taxonomy): domain Eukaryota; kingdom Metazoa; phylum Chordata; class Amphibia; order Anura; family Ranidae; genus Pelophylax; species Pelophylax lessonae. The sequence goes on from NC_138771.1 coordinate 395,339,616, forward strand.
GTTTTGGTACACCTAGATGGTTTAAAGGCCAACCTTAATATCCTCTGGATCTGTTCACCTGTCAAGTCACATTCCAGGTCCCTTCCCCATTTTCCCACCCATGGAAGTTCAGGTTGCTCTTCCGTGTTTATCAATAAACCATAAGCGATTGATAATGTGTGTAAAAGATTCACTGGCTTCACACAATATTTTTCAAATCTTGTTAATGTTCTACTATAGCTTCCCGGATTCTGTATTGAAGCCAGGAAGTGATGTAATTGAACTGCTTGCAGGGCCGAATTAAGAGCATCATGGGCCTGGTGCTGAAGATTTTGGTGGGCCTTTTTATGGAAATAAATAAAATAAAAAAGCAAACAATTTTTTGCTAAGGAAGTGGGAGTGGGTACCCGTCAAATATAGGTACCCGCTTCCTCCATAAAAAGGACATGCCAAATGTGGCATCTCAGGAGGTCAGGAGACCTTAAAGCAGAAGTTCTGCTTTTGGGTGGAACTCCACTTTAAACAGAATCTTAGTCACTATATACACTGCACACTCATGCCAAAGTCGTTGTACCCAGATAATACTTATTATTGTGCCATAAGGGAGAAGATGGGAGAGACAGGGAGGAGGGAGGGAGGGAGGGGGGTAGGGGAGATGTAAACCCTAATTAAAGGACATTTTAAATCCTGTGTATCAAACAATAATGCAATATAGTGTGGCACCAAAAAGAAAAAATTACTCCACCCAAAACTGAAGTTCTGTATATCTCTGATATTATGTGCAATCTATTCCTACTAATATTAAAAGGCCACCAGTCTCTGGGTTTAAAGTGTAACCAAAGAGAACGCTTTTATTTTTATTTATTTTTTGGATAGAGTAAGGAGGGGTTAGCCTGGGTTCACACTACTGCGATACGGGAGCCACCGCTATTCCTGTGTGGGTTCCCGCATCGCATCTCCCCGCAGGCAGTTCACACTCCGCTCTGCAAACAAAGGTAATGACACCCCCAGATTGGTTTGCAGATCGCAGTGCAAACTGTGAATTTGGACAGGAATTGGATCGCATGGGATCCGATTTCAGTGCGGGGAAAAAAAGGTTCCTGCAGCATTTTCTTGGGAATGCAATGGGAGTTTAGCCATACAAAATGTATGGCTGAATTCGCATTGCACAGACATCCCATGTGATCTGCATAGCAATGTGGTGCAAATCGCATGTGATTTCTGTGTTTGCAATAGTCTGAAACAAGGCTCATACTCCTGTCAGCTTTTTTTTTCCAATCTGTGTCCCATTGAGGAGATTTCTCTTCACTTCCTGTTCCGTATCCAAACAGGAAGTGAGAGAAAATCCCTCCAAAGTAAGGGAATCCCTGGTTGTCACCAGAACTAGTGTCACCATTGGATAATTTCCCCTCTATTTCTGCTCTGGGGACACCCAAAAATTAGGGTTTTCATTTACTTCCACATTTGATGATAACAGTAAACAGGACAAATAGAGACAGAGAGGGTAAATCTCCCTAACAGGGACACAGGCAGTGATGGAAACCTGACAGAGGATCTAATCCCTCTCCACTCTATCAACAAACTAGAAAAAAAATTGCATTTAGTTATACTTTAACAATGTCTTAAAATGTTCTGTAAAGTCCTCCGCTTAAGTGTAGAAATTCACTTTGCACCTTATTTTAATTCCTTTTTTTTTTTTAAGGTATTGCAAGTATAGAAAATAAGATGAGAGCACATTGAATACCTAAAGAGAGCGACAGAAATAAGGTGGAGTTCAAAGTGAACCATTCTATTACCTGCAAGAATTGGCATTTGGGGGGTAAAAACATGCAGTGAAGAGGTATGATATCACCTCCTCACTGCCTTTCACTTTTCAGTTTAGTGACAGTGCCTGCTGCAAGTGTGTACAAGCCTTTGGGCTCACACTAGTGTGCTGCAGTTTGGCCACATTGAGCCTCAGTTTCCTGCGTTTTACCTGCAGTTTTAGCTGCAATCCTATTGATTTCTATTAGGTTGCAAGTTTTTGCTGCATTTTCTGAAAGTGTACCAAAGATGCAGCATGCAGGAATTTTGTTGCGCTTTCAGAAAATACAGAAAAAACATGCAACCTAATAGGAATCAATAAGACTGTGGCTTAAAGCAGGAAAACTGCGGATACACACGCAATGGGGCAAACCATAGCAAACCAGTGTGAACCCACTTATAAGCACAAATGACCAAGTACTACCATAGGCTGATGACACGTCTAAACACTTTGGCTGCAGTTTTAACAGCTAAAGCTGGAGAAAAAAGTTAAAAAAGAGGGGGAGGGAGAGAAGAAAGGAGGCAGGGGGAAGAGTCCAGTCACTGAGCTCACATTTGGATGGTTCCTGGAGGCGGATCACTCACAGATATCTTATTCATGTTGTATCTGTCGACTGCTCTGTGTATAAATTCCCGCCCACACAGTTCCTTCACTTCACTGTGGGGACTGGTGAGGGCGGGCACAGAGGGAGAGAGGGGGGAGAAGGCAGAGCCAATCCAGTCTCTCTCCTCTTCCATTTGTGCAGGGGGAACTGTGCTCTGTGACACTGTAATATTCACACTGAGCCAACACAGGTGCAGCCAGCCACCCCTACATTTACCAACCGCTTCTCCTGTCCCATAGACGTTTATGTTACAGGAGAAATCAGGCTCATGCTGCTGGCTGGGTGGGCCTATCTCAAGGGAGGGGGCCTGGTGCTGCAGCTCCAATAGCCCCTATGTTAATCCGGCCCTGACTGCTTGCCAGAAAGGCATACTATATGGGCCATTTCTATCAAGCAATTGATTAACTGAGGGCCATTTATTTTGTATCAAGAATGACGAGGCTTGTTCCTGCTTCTTTTCCCTTAGTATTGTGAACTGTCTGATATCTAAACCTGGGGTAAACTGAGGGTTCCCCAATATTGGGAACAAGGGGGACTCTTTCCTTGTCAGTTTACTATATGTATTTGGGTGCGCACATATATGTAGTGTATTTCCTATTATTGGGTGATGTTTCAATTCTTTAGGTAGTGACTGGAAGCACCATATAGCTCTCTTTAAATCTATCTCCATTTGTGCCTGCTCGATTTGTATCCACAATTTATTTTCCGAGTGGTGCCACCAATCTAAGACCCTACTCACATGAGCTGCTTGATAGTATGCCCGGATATCCGGAAATGCCAGCCCTCTCTTTTTTTTTGGTAAAGTTAGAGTTCTACGTGCTATTCGCGGTCTTTTATGGGCCCATATAAATTTTTCACGAATAGGGAATGTGTTGCCTTGAAAAAAACCCTTGGGATTTTAACCGGGAGTGCTCGGAGCAAATACAGAAATTTTGGCAGAACTGTCATCTTCAATAAATTACATTTGCCAAACCATGAATGCATCCCTCCATGCCATTGTTCTAAAAGCTTCCTTGTCATTGCCAATAGGGGCAGGAAATTGAGTTCGTAGACCTCAGTGTTAACTTTGCCGGTATGTAAGTCCCCAGGTATTTCACTGCTTCATCTTTCCATTTAAAGCCAAAACTACCTTTCAATAAGTTTACTTGGGCCGTGGGCATCCCCACGCCCATTGCCTCTGATTTTCCATAATTAATTTTCAGATAAGACATAGCATTAAATTTTTTAAACTCCTGTATCAGGTTCGGCAGTGAGATACCCGGGTTAGTTAGAGAGAATAACAAATCATCTGCATAAGCAGCTATTTTATATTGCTTCTCCTTTATCTTTATACCTTCAATGTCTTGATTTAATCGGACTGTGCACAGGAAAGGTTCCACTGTCAGGGCAAACAGGAGGGGTGACAATGGGCACCCCTGTCTTGTGCCATTTCTTATTGAAAATGCCTCAGATAATAAACCATTGGCCTTCACCCTAGCTATCGGTTCCGTATATACTCTGGTTATTTTTTCTAGCATAGCTTCTCCCATTCCAATGTATCTGAGTACGGAAAACAGAAATGGCCACCCCACCCGATCAAATGCCTTCTCTGCATCCGTACTCAGCACTACACAGGGGGTCTTTTTTTCTATTACTATTTGTATCAAATTAAGAATTCTTGTAGTATTATCTCTTGCCTCTCTTGATGTCATAAAACCTACCTGGTCTAAATGGACTAGACTTGGGAGAGATTCTGCCAATCTATTTGCTAGGATTTTAGTTAGTATTTTTAAATCCACATTTAATAAAGATATTGGTCTATAGCTGCTACATGAAGCTGGGTCCTTACCCTCCTTTAATATTAGTGAGAAATGAGCTGTAAGTGTATCTCTAGTCAGTTTCCCATCTAGGCCTGTTGCATTATATAACTTTACCATATAAGGGCCTAAAATATGGATCAGTGACTGGTAATATTGTGTCGTTAGACCATCCGGACCTGGTGCTTTCCCGGATTTCATTGACCTTACTGCTTGTTGTATCTCCTCTACAGTGATCTCAGTCTCTAGGTATTCTCGGTCTTCCTCTGATAATTTAGGTAACTGTGATTGAGCTAAGTATTTATCAATATCTTGTTGCCGGGGTGGTGTCTCTTTTAAATTATATAATGAAATATAATATTTCTCAAATTCCCCTAATATTTGTGTAGGTAAAGTTTTCTTGACTCCTTTTGCTGAAACAATGTGCGGTATATATGATCTCGACTTCTGTTGCTGTACGGTTCTAGCAAGTATTTTTCCACATTTATTGCCTGCCTCGTAATTCAATTTGCGGCACCTTTGTATGGCGGCCTTCGCCCTATACTGCAACAGGTCCGTTATCTGTTTTCTAACCAGCTTCAACTCAATCAATATTGTATCTACTGGGCTTTGCTTATGTTCTATCTCTAGAGCTCTCAGTCTTTCCAAAAGTTGTAACAGCTGTTCATTCCTTTCTCTTTTAATACGTGCTCCAAGTTTAACGAAGACTCCTCTCACCACTGTCTTGTGGGTCTCCCATAAAATTCCCGTATTGCAACCGGGCTGGTCATTTATTTCAAAGAAGACTTTCATCTCCTCCTCAACTTCCCTTAATATCTCTTCCCTTTGTAGCAAGCTCTCATTTAACCTCCAGAAGCTCCTTCTCTGTGAAGAGTTTGCTACTAGGCTATACGATAATGATATGGGTGCATGATCTGACCATGTAATGCTGTCTATGCTCGTTTTTTTCACTGCCTGTAATTGAGCATGAGGTATAACAAAGAAATCAATTCTAGAATAAATCTTATGTGGTATTGAATAGAATGTGCATTCTTTTTCAGAAGGGTGTTGTAAACGCCATGCATCTATCAACTGGGCTTTATGTAGAGATCCTTTTATTCATTCCAGATGTAAGTGTCGAGGTCCCCAATGAGGTATCCACTGCTGGTGTCAATGGTATATTAAAGTCCCCACCCATAATTAATTGACCCTCTGAGAAGCGCATAAGTTCACCTACAGTCCTGGAAATAAACCTATCTTGCCGGTAATTAGGTGCGTATACTGTTGCTAGTGTTACTTGTATTTCACCTATCAATCCCTTGACAAATAGGAATCTTCCCTCTGGATCCTGTATATTATCTTGAAAGGTCCATGGGATAGAATTTGCTATGAGTATAGAAACCCCTCGTGACTTTGCTTGTGTATATGTGGAATGATATACACATGGAAAGTTTTTATTTTTAAGAAAGGGCATTTTGTCTGTCCTAAAATGCGTTTCTTGTATCAATGCAATACTAGTATGTAAGCGTTTCAAGTCATGTAGCAACATGTGTCTCTTTTCTGGCACGTTTAGTCCTTTAACATTATAGGAGACGATTTTTAAATCTTCCATCGCTGTGCGTGGATAAGCGAAAAAAAAAAGAAAAAAAATTTAAACCCCTCTTTTCTTCCCTCCCTACGGGTACGCGGGATCGGTTTCTATAAGAAATCGATTCTCGCTCTCGTGTCTTCGGATAAAAAAACTTATCCTTATTTCACACGGCACTTTTTGGTGCCACCTGTGTGACTTTCTTAACCACTTGCCTTCTGTGCACTTAAACACCCTTCCCATCCAGGCCAATTTTCAGCTTTCAGCGCTGTCACACTTTGAATGACAATTGCGCGGTCATGCTACACTGTACCCATATGAAATTTTTATCATTTTTTTCACACAAATAGAGCTTTCTTTTGGTGGTATTTAATCATCTCTGGGTTTTTTATTTTTTACAAAAAAAAAGAATAAAGACAAAAAATTTTGAAAAAAAAAAAAGTTTTTCTTATTTTCTGCGAGTAATTTTTGAAAATAAATTTTTCTCCTTCACTGATGTGCGCTGATGAGGCGGCACTGATGGGCACTGATAGGCTGCACTGATGGGCACTGATGAGGTGGCACTTATGGGCACTGATGAGGAGGCACTTATGGGCACTGATGAGGAGGTACTAATATGCCGCACTGATGAGCACTGAGAGGCGGCACTGAGAGGCAGCACTGAGAGGCGGCACTGATGAGCACTGATAGGCGGCACTGCTGGGCACTGATAGGCGGCACTGCTGGGCACTGAGAGGCGGCACTGCTGGGCACTGAGAGGTGGCACTGCTGGGCACTGACAGGTGGCACTGCTGGGCACTGAGAGGCGGCACTGATGGGCACTGATAGGCGGCACTGATGGGCACTGGCGGATGGCACTGGACACTGACGGGTGGCACTGATGAGCGGCACTGATGGGCAGCACCATCAGTGCCCACACTCAGTGCCCATAGTGCTGCCAGTCAGTGCTCATCAGTGCCTAGATGAGCAGGCACTGATGGGCACTGACTAGCAGCACTATGGGCACTGATTGTGGGCATTGATGGGGGGCACTGATGGCGGGCACTGTGGGCACTGATGTGGGGGCACTGTGTGTGTGTTTTTACCTTTTAGTAATCAGGGCACTGGTGATCGGTGCCCTGATTACATTGCTGTGTGTCCCCAGCGGCTGTCGGCTCCCCCTCCTTCCTCACACTGCAGGCTCCGTGTGAGGAAGGAGCGCCGGCGATGAGAGATGATCTCATATGTTTACATATGAGATCATCGCTCATTGGACGGCCAGATCACGTGGTGAATGGCCGCTGTGATTGGCCATTCACCACGATCTGTGATCGGCTGTGTCCAAGGGACACGGCCGACACAGATTTTCCCCGCAGCGCGCTCGCGGGAGCGCGCTGGGGGCGTGTCACTGGGAGGCCGTTTAAAAACGGCCTCCCGAAAATTCGAGTCCGCGCTGCAGCCGTATATAGGCTGTAGCGCGGACGGGGGGAGGTTAATAGGGCAATGCTCCCAAGTGGTTCCCTGCGGACTCTCCCACACCTCCTCCCGCTCTCCCTTATTAACATATTCCAATAATAACATATTATAAGACCCTGACAAATTTGCTCTATCTCACTGAATGGGCTTCAACTCACTTCAGCATATAAAGGTATATATAACTCACTGTCTTCAAAACAACAAGAAGACAAATAAAAACTGAGAAGCAAGAGGAGAGGGAGAGAGGAGAGAGAGAGGAAAAAAAAAAAAAAAAAAAAGATTCTCTCTCCCCTCTTCTCTCTCCCAAGCTCCTAAGCACCAGAAAAAAAAAAGGACAAGGGGAAGGGTGGAGGTCGGACCACACCTCCTACAAAAAAAAAAAAACACTTGTCCTCCCCCTGTCCCTCCATTCCTCCCCCTTCCTCCTCTCGTACAATGTTAACACAGAAAAGGGGTACCTCTTATTTCCTCTCTTCACTTAGTGATATATACATACAAAAATCCCCATACTCATCCACTCCCTCCCTCAATCTCTTTACTAACCTCCCCCCTCCTCCCTCTCCCCCCCCTCTTTTAGTAGAGGGGGGCGGGGATTGGGCAAGAGGGGGGAGGGAGGGAATAACCCCGACCTACAAACTGCCCATCTGGGCTTGTTCTAAGAGACATATTTACTTATAAATTTATATCTATTCTCTTAAACACATAAAATTCATTTATAATAAGGGAAAAAGGAATATTCCTCTGCGGATTCTCCCACACCTCCTCCCGTTATCGCTTACTAACATGTTACAATACTATTACATCGTAAGACTCCAGCCAATTTGCCCTAGCCCACTTAATGGGCATCGGCTTACTTAAATATGGAGATGTGTACATAGTTCCCTATCCCCAATATAAAGATTAAATGCTAGGGAGAAAAGGGGGAGTGGAGACCGGACCATAATTCACCCCCCATATATACAAAAAAGAAGAAAAAGAAAAAAGAAAAAAAAAAAAGGGGGGGTGACCTCCCCTAAATCATGCCCCTATCTCCCCTTCCCCTCTCCCCCTCTCGGACAGCATCAACATAGAGAGGTAAAAGACCCACAACTCCTCCTCCCTCCTATTATCATGTATACACATTATGCCCATAATTGCCACCTCCCTCCCTCAACCTCCCCACCTCCCCCCTCTCCCCTCCCCCCCCCCAATAGCGGGGGCCTGGAGAGGAGGGCAAGCGGGGAGGGGGGCAGGGAAAAAGCGAAAGAGGGAAAAAGTCAAGAAGAAGAGAAAAAAAAAACACAAAAATTTAAAATAATTGATAATATAACCATATAACTACCCACTTTCCCATCCGTGCCTTTAAAGTTTAAAGGGAACCAACTTTCTTTAGTGATATTTATCCGTGAAAAAAAACAACAAAAAAACAACAAAAAAAAAATTAAAAAATTCCTATAAAATCTCCCACCCGTGAATTTAAAATTAAAGGGCCATATCTTCCCTTAGTGGTATTTATCCTTGAGTGGGGAAAAAAAAAAAACCTCCCCTCCCACCCGTACTTTTAAAGGGAGCCAACTTTCCTTGGTGGTATTTATCCGTGGAAGTGCGATAAAAAAAAAAAAAAAAGAACCCCCTCCCACCCGTGTATTTAAAGGTTAAAGGGAACCAACTTTCCTTGGTGATATTTATCTGTGGAAGTGCGGAAAGAAAAAAAAAATTCCTTTTTTTGTATCCAGATTCCCCGCCCGTGAATTTAAAAGTTAAAGGGGAATGTCTTCCCTTAGTGGTGTTAATCCGTGATAAATAAAAAAAAAAAAAAAGGGGAAAATTTAACATAATTACATTATGTGACCATATACGTACAAACTCTCCCCCCCCCCCCCCCCCGTGAAATCAAAAATTAAACTTCCTTAGTGATATTTGTCCAAAAATAAATAAATAAAAAAAATAATAAAAATAAAAAAAAAATGAAAAAGGGAAAATTTAACATAATTACATTATATGACCATATATCTATGAACTCTCTCCCCCGTGTATTAAAAAATTAAAGGGCACCAACTTCCTTAATGTAATGCTTCTGCGTTTCTTATATGGTGTGGATTTTCAGCTGCAGAAATAGTTCCACGTCAGTAGTCATGTAAGAGATATGCTGAGATACCATTCCCAACCTCAATGACTCATCATGTGTGGAAGGTCTTATTTCACCCAGTAAATACACACAATTAGCAAGCTGGTTCCTAGAGTGACTTTATGTATGTGGTAACACAATGATGAAGGTTGAGGAATAGGTTGAGTGGAGGTGGTAGGTGATAGACACTTGAAGGTGAGACAGTAGCAGATGGATGCAGGAAGGTTTAGCAATGTTGTATGATAGCAGATGATAGGATAGCAGGTGGACATACAAAAGAGATCAACCCAGTGCAGAAAAGTAGCAGTAGTCTCAAGAGCTAGCAATCTAGTTATGCAGATGTGATAAACAGTCTTTACTATGCAGAGCTAGATAGTGTAAGCTTAGTATAAGTTTATAGAGAATTCCCCTGCGGGGTACTTAGCACTATTAGCGATACAGCCGAAGGGTGGTTCAGGAGAGGCGGATGATCCAGTAGCGGGATACAGGGATCAGCGCAGCGAGGTTCCGTCAGCGAAGTAAGCTTGCAAGCATGGAAGCTTCAAGCAAGGTTAGCATCCAGGTAAGGGTGTTTGAACGAACACATGTGAGTGAGAACCGGCGCTTTAAATAGCCATCTAGTCCGGCGCTGGGTGATGACAGCTCCAGTCTTAAAGGTGTATGCGCACCTTTCCAAAAGTAAATGGTGGGGCGCATATACTTGTGGAAAGTGTAATTTAGGGTACCAAAGGTACCAGAACATTCCAATACCCCCCCCCCTTAAGGCCTGCTCCTGAAGGCCTCTGGAGCTGGTTTGTCTGGGTATCTCAGCCCATAGTTCTTCCATCTAACCAAGTACTGAAGTCTTCTTCTGTAGATACGAGAATCCAGAATCTCTTTTATCTCGTATTCTTCTCCACCTTCAACTTGTACAGGAGGGGGAGGTGGAATATTAGGCCTTATTCCTTGGTCCGGAACATGGGGTTTTAGTAGCGACACATGGAAAATGGGATGGATTTTTAGGTCCATTGGCAATGTAAGCTGCACTGCAGCTTTTCCAATAAGTTTCTTGATTGGGAAAGGTCCCAAGAACAGAGGTCCAAGCTTTTTGCTAGGGATCTTCAGTCTCAAGTTTTTTGTTGAGAGCCAAACGAGGTCCCCGATAGTATACTGTGGAGAAGGTCTTCTACGAAGATCATAGTACTTCTTTTGTTGACTGTGAGCGTGTGCAATGGTAGTATTTAGTAAACCCAGAGAATCCTTTATTTGGGTAAGATAGTCTGAGGCTACTGGGTTATTTGAAGGAAGGATGCGTGGAGGGAGAATAGAGGGATGGAACCCATAGTTCAAGTAGAACGGACTCTGCTTGGTTGTACTGTGAGTTGCGTTGTTGTAGGCAAATTCTGCCAGGGGGAGAAGATCCAACCAATCATCCTGTTGGTAAGAAGTGTAACAACGTAAATACTGCTCGATGCATTGGTTGACTCTTTCAGTCTGTCCGTTGGTCTACGGATGGTAAGGAGAAGTGAGCTTCCGCTCAATCCGTAGTATGTGACATAGTTCTTGCCAGAATTTAGAAATAAATTGGGATCCACGGTCAGACAGAAGAGTTTTTGGGATACCATGTAATCTGAAGACATGTTTCATCAGGAGTTCTGCCGTTTGTTTGGACGAAGGTAGTCTGCGAATAGCAATGAAATGTGCCATCTTTGTCAGATGGTCCACTGACACCAAGATGGTATTAAATCCTTTGGAAGGAGGCAATTCTACGATGAAGTCCAATGACAAAACCTCCCATGGAGTTTGGGGTATTGGTAGACTGCATAGTAGACCGGATGGTCTCGTAGTGTCAATTTTGGACCTGGCACAGACATTGCATGAAGAGACGAATTTTTGTATAGATGTTTTCATGTCAGGCCACCAGAATTGTCGAGAAATCAAATTGAAAGTCTTTGTCATACCCATATGTCCTGCCATAGGCACATCATGCGATAATTCCAAGATCTTGGTGCGTAGGGTAGGTGGTATGTAAAGTTTGTCGTTGTAGTAGAGGAAGCCTTCTGCATCAGTATTTAGTTGTGGTGGGGGTGAATCCAAACTTATACCATGCAGAACCTCTTCCTTTAAGGAACGGACAACTCCAATAATGCGTTTGTGAGGTATTATAGGAACGGAAGGGATTTCAAAGTAGTTTTCTTCAGTTAGTCGTGATAGTGCATCCGCCTTTTTGTTCTTATCTGCAGGTGTGTAGGTCACTAGGAAGTTAAACCTTAGAAAGAATAGTGACCATCGTACCTGTCGATGCGAGAGAGTTTTGCTAGTCTGAAGATATTGGAGGTTTTTATGGTCCGTGTATATAATTATTGGTAATTGGGTGCCTTCGAGTAAATGTCGCCAATTCTCCAGAGCCAATTTTATAGCAAGCAGTTCCTTTTCACCCACGGGGTAATTTATCTCGGGACTGCTCAGGGATTTAGAAAAAAAGCGACTGGATGAAGTGGTGAAGTGTGGGTTGGTCGTTGGGAGAGTATTGCTCCTACTGCCATGTTTGACGCATCTACCTCCAGAATGTATTGGAGGGATGGGTCTGGATGGCGTAATATGGGAGCAGAAGTAAACCTTGTCTTTAACAAGTGGAAAGCCTTATTTGCTTCTTCTGACCATTTAAATGGTATTTTTATGCTAGTGAGCTGTGTGAGGGGTCTCACAATAGCAGAAAAGTTTTTTATGAACTTCCTGTAGAAATTTGAAAATCCCAGGAATCGCTGTAGCGCCTTGCGTGTAGTTGGTGTAGGCCAATCCTGAATGCAGGATATTTTACTCATGTCCATCTCGATTCCTGTTTTGGATATGATGTAGCCTAGAAAGAGTACCTCATCTTTATGGAACAAGCATTTCTTCAGCTTCACATAAAGATTATGTGCAAGCAATCTCGATAATACAAGTCTTACATGTCTTATGTGTTCAGACAGAGTCCGTGAATATATAAGTATATCGTCCAGATATACCACAACACAGACATCTAGTAAGTCTTTAAAAATATTGTTTATAAATCGTTGGAAAACTGCAGGGGTATTGCATAGGCCGAATGGCATCACAAGATATTCGAACAATCCGTATCTAGTTCTGAATGCAGTCTTCCACTCGTGTCCATCACGGATTCGAATGAGATTGTATGCTCCTTTCAGGTCTAATTTTGAAAAATAGGTAGCTCCACGCACCTGCTCAATGAGCTCAGGGATAAGCGGTAGAGGATAGCGATCTTTTATTGTGATGGCATTCAATTTCCTGTAGTCGATGATAGGTCTGAGACTTGAATCTTTATTGCGAACAAAAAAGAGTCCTGCTGCTGTGGAAGAAGTGGAAGGTCTAATAAAACCCTTTTCCAAGTTCTCATCCAAATAGGTTTTGAGATGGGCAAGTTCATCCTGTGAAAGAGGATAAACATGACCGAACGGCAATTTGCTATTTGGGAGTAGATCAATGCTACAATCATAGTCTCGATGAGGAGGTAATGCTTGAGCATTTTTCTCAAGAAAAACCTCAGAAAGATCCTGATAACATAGTGGTGCAATCTCATCTGTCACCACAGACAGAATCTTCCCGGAAAACGGGAGGTTACACGTTTCCTCGCAATAACAAGAAGGGAAGGTCAAGGACCGTTTCTTCCAATCTATGGTTGGTTGGTGTGTGTGCAACCAGGGAAGTCCCAACACAATGGGAAAGTGGGGTGAAGGTATTAAATCGAAGGTAGAAGTCTCCCTATGAGACTCGTTAATAGTGACTAGAAGTGCTTGTGTCTGATCGGTGATCGGACCAGAGGATAACGGAACACCGGTAATAAGACTTACTGAGACAGGTTTGAGTTTAGAAATAATAGGAATTTTATTTAAAGCAGCAAAACATATATCCATATAATTTCCACAAGATCCTGTGTCAATCATGGCCTTAGTAGTAATCCTGTTCTGGTCCCACTGTAATGTCAAAAAAACAGAAATGTAGGGGTTAGTGAATGAAGTTGTCAATCCTCCTAGGGAGACATGTGAACACTCACCCTTCTTTTTGTTGACTAGGGGACAGACGTTTATCTTGTGATCTGGGGATGCACAGTACAAGCAGAGATTTTCATTTCGTCTTTTGGCTTTTTCCATAGTTGATAACGGTGGGCGTATGGTTCCTATCTCCATAGGAACGGGGTCAACGGCCAGACTCCGAGAGGAAACGGATAATGGCATTCCCATCTTTTCAGCCTTTCTTTCTCGTAGTCTTCTATCTATGGTAATACTGAGTTGTATTAGTGCATCCAGGGTTTTTGGCAGATCCGCTTGGGCGAGCTCGTCCTTAACGGCTTCTGATAGGCCAAGCCTAAATTGGGTTTTCAGAGATGCATCATTCCATTCTGAATCAAGGGTCCATCTCTTGAACTCTGCGACAAAGTCTTCTACAGGCCTCCTTCCTTGTTTCAAGGATCTTAACTGAAGATCAGCAGTACTCTGCCTATTGGGGTCATCATATAGGCTAGTGAGCTCTGCCAGGAACAAGGCATAGGAGTTGAGAAGCTGGTCGTTTTTCTCAAAAAGAGAATCTGCCCAGGCTCGAGGATCGTTTGATAGGTAAGAAATAATAGTACAAACCTTAATGTGATCAGTAAGGTAGGTACGAGGTTTTAGCAAAAAAAGTAACTCACATGCGTTTTTAAATTCGCGAAATTTTTTGCGATCGCCTGTAAATACCGAAGGGGGATTTATCTTGGGTTCAGGGGACTGAGCAGAGGTAAGTTGTGTCAGTCTAATTACCTGCTGCGACAGAGCCTGATTATCTTCTTTTAATTCAGCAAGTGCGTGTATTAACGCAGATACTTCCTGTTTTAATTGTGTCACCTGAGTGGTTATTTCTGCTGAATCCATTTTTTGGTTCGTTCAATCTGTAACGCTTCTGCATTTCTTATATGGTGTGGATTTTCAGCTGCAGAAATAGTTCCACGTCAGTAGTCATGTAAGAGATATGCTGAGATACCATTCCCAACCTCATTGACTCATCATGTGTGGAAGGTCTTATTTCAGCCAGTAAATACACACAATTAGCAAGCTGGTTCCTAGAGTGACTTTATGTATGTGGTAACACAATGATGAAGGTTGAGGGATAGGTTGAGTGGAGGTGGTAGGTGATAGACACTTGAAGGTGAGACAGTAGCAGATGGATGCAGGAAGGTTTAGCAATGTTGTATGATAGCAGATGATAGGATAGCAGGTGGACATACAAAAGAGATCAACCCAGTGCAGAAAAGTAGCAGTAGTCTCAAGAGCTAGCAATCTAGTTATGCAGATGTGATAAACAGTCTTTACTATGCAGAGCTAGATAGTGTAAGCTTAGTATAAGTTTATAGAGAATTCCCCTGCGGGGTACTTAGCACTATTAGCGATACAGCCGAAGGGTGGTTCAGGAGAGGCGGATGATCCAGTAGCGGGATACAGGGATCAGCGCAGCGAGGTTCCGTCAGCGAAGTAAGCTTGCAAGCATGGAAGCTTCAAGCAAGGTTAGCATCCAGGTAAGGGTGTTTGAACGAACACATGTGAGTGAGAACCGGCGCTTTATATAGCCATCTAGTCCGGCGCTGGGTGATGACAGCTCCAGTCTTAAAGGTGTATGCGCACCTTTCCAAAAGTAAATGGTGGGGCGCATACACTTGTGGAAAGTGTAATTTAGGGTACCAAAGGTACCGGAACATTACACTTAATGATATTTGTCCGAAAAAAAAAAAAAAGAGTATTTTCTCTTCTTTCCTCCCCCCCTTCAAAAAGAGGGTTTTAAGGGGCAAGGAGGCTACCTATAACCTTCAAGGGAGAGTCATTTCCCCCTTTCTAAAATTCTTTAAAAAAGCTTCCTCTCTATCACCTCTCTTCTTCCATCACTGTCTCTGGTCTTTTTTCTTGCTGTTGAGGATATTCAGTTGGCCTTTCTTTAGGTAGTCGGCACAACCAATTTACTACCTGAATAGGCTCTGTCTCTATAAACGAGAAAAAGGCCGTTCTATCCTGATATGTCCTAAGGTTGAAATATCGGCCATCCCTCCGAAATGTTACGGAGAAGGGGAATCCCCATCTGTATGTACAGCACGCCTTCCTAGCTAGATCCAGTAGTGGTCTTAGAAGAGCTCTTCTCCGCAGTGTTCCTCTAGCGATATCTGGGTCTATTTTAACCAATGTTCCTTCCACCTTTATATCTTGAGCCTCCCAAGCCATTCTGAGAATGGACTCTTTATGTATGTAATGATGTATTCTACAGATCACATCCCTTGGTCTTCTCTCATCCTTGCTTCTGGGTCCCAAGGTTCTATGTATCCTTTCTATTTCTAGGTGATCCAGATATTTATCCTTCAGGACCTGCTTGAAGATCTCCTCTACTACCTCTGTCAGCTTTCCGCTCACAATAGACTCTGGTATACCACGTATGCGTAGATTGTTACGCCGACTTCTATTCTCTATTTCCTCCAACTGTAGTTGTACTGCCTCTTCTATCCCCCTTTGTATATCTCTTGTTGACTCCAGGGATATCACTCTTTCTTCTATACTTTTTCTAGCTGCTGACTCTTGTGCTAGGCGGGTTGTAATGTTCTGTATATCTTTTTTTACTCCTTGCATAGAGAGCCTGGAGCATAGCTTTAAGCTCAGAGTTATGAGTGAGAGTCTGTGAGTGTATGCAGGGTGCCGGTTTCTCTCTCTGCCCATTCTCAGGGCTCTCAGGATAACTCTCTGATATAGGGGAGGTAACTAATGAGCCAGACATGTCTCCCGAGTCTGGGCTTGTCAAGGCATTACTTTCACAGGTTGCCATCTTTGCTTCTCTAGGTGTTTTCTGACTGTTGGTAAAATATAGGTCAATTTCTCCTTCTGATCTGCTTGTCTGTACTTTTACTGCGCTTTTCCTTCCCTTTCGTCTCTTGGAAAGCGTCATCCTCCCATATATTTTACCCCCTTTCCTTTCTTTTTCCCTCCTTTTTCTTGCTCTCTAACACAAGTCCTTAAGGCCTGGGGTGTCTTTCCTTTAGCCACTTATACCAGTTAGCTTTCACCCTTCCTCCAAAACTTTTGTTTAACTCTTTAGTGGCTTCTTTCAGGCTGTTTCATAGATACAGTCTCTTTCTCTTGTATTTACTGATTCCAATTATTACTTTCTCTATGACTCAGTTCAATATCACTCGGTACAGGGGCAGGAGACATACATGAAAAAGAGAGGGAGATAAATATATGTCTTCTCACCCATCTTCCGAGGTACTTGTTGCTCTCCTTACCTATTAAGGTGTAGCTTCTTAATGGAAGTTGCCTGTACCGAGATACAGCGAGGTAGGCAGGTTCGTACAATCCCCCCTGCAGTCCCACTCACGATCCTCTCGGGGTTTAGCCGGGGTGTGTTCCCAGAGTCCCGCTGGTTCCGCGTCTCCCCTCTCCACCGGCAATACAATGACCGGCAATTCTGACCGGTAAGAATCTCTGGATCGGTTAGCTCCTGCAGCGGGATTCTAGTTCGGGCTGGTATTATAGCGGGGTCGCAAGGCGGCGTACATTGTCCTCTGACATGTACCGATCTCGCAGCCAGTCAAGCCCGTTCCGCCTCGCCTATCCCATACCTCCCGACTGTCTCCTTTCCTTCATCCACCACGTGAGTTCTCAATGCGGTAGCAGCTGTTCCTCAGACCGGTAGTTCATTCACCATCTCTCCCTACTATCTTCGGCGTCTCCGATGGTTCAAGTGGGAGGGGTGTTCGCCGCAGCTAGGAGTCTCGCAGGGCGCGCTCACATGACCACTTCCGGGCACGCCCCCTCCGGTGACCTCTGGCAAGGATTTTTTTCTCCGATATCATATTTTCTATTCCGCTATTCAATCTACACCCTTGGGGTAAAAACAATTTAATTGCGGGATAGTCTGTATCGGTACGTGTGAGATACACCTTTCCAATTTTTGGGGCGCATCTCATACCGCCGAGGATTGCAGGGTGCTGCAG
Organism: Pelophylax lessonae; assembly: GCF_965119305.1. Classification (NCBI taxonomy): domain Eukaryota; kingdom Metazoa; phylum Chordata; class Amphibia; order Anura; family Ranidae; genus Pelophylax; species Pelophylax lessonae. The sequence goes on from NC_138771.1 coordinate 395,356,909, forward strand.
TGTGCCTCCTGCCTGTTCTGAACTCCTCCTACTCCTCATCCTGCCTTTGGGGGGTACAAAAAATAGTAATTTGGGCCTAGTCTGGGTCTGTACGTGTGAGATACATACACCTTTTGATATCATATTTTCGATTCCGCTATTCAATCTACACCCTTGGGGTAAAAACAATTAAATTGCGGGATAGTCTGTATCGGTACGTGTGAGATACACCTTTCCAATTTTTGGGGTGCATCTCATACCGCCGAGGATTGCAGGGTGCTGCAGTGTGCCTCTTGCCTGTTCCGAACTCCTCCTACTCCTCATCCTGCCTTTGGGGGAACAAAAAATAGTAATTTGGGCCTAGTCTGGGTCTGTACGTGTGAGATACATACACCTTTTGTTATCATATTTTCTATTCCGCTATTCAATCTACACCCTTGGGGTAAAAACAATTCAATTGCGGGATAGTCTGTATCGGTACGTGTGAGATACACCTTTCCAATTTTTGGGGCGCATCTCATACCGCCGAGGATTGCAGGGTGCTGCAGTGTGCCTCCTGCCTGTTCCGAACTCCTCCTACTCCTCATCCTGCCTTTAGGGGTACAAAAAATATTAATTTGGGCCTAGTCTGGGTCTGTACGTGTGAGATACATATACCTTTTGATATCATATTTTCTATTCCGCTATTCAATCTACACCCTTGGGGTAAAAACAATTAAATTGCGGGATAGTCTGTATCGGTACGTGTGAGATACACCTTTCCAATTTTTGGGGCGCATCTCATACCGCCGAGGATTGCAGGGTGCTGCAGTGTGCGTCCTGCCTGTTCCGAACTCCTCCTACTCCTCATCCTGCCTTTGGGGGTACAAAAAATAGTAATTTGGGCCTAGTCCGGGTCTGTACGTGTGAGATAAATACACCTTTTGATATCATATTTTCTATTCCGCTATTCAATCTACACCCTTGGGGTAAAAACAATTAAATTGCGGGATAGTCTGTATCGGTACGTGTGAGATACACCTATCCAATTTTTGGGGCGCATCTCATACCGCCGAGGATTGCAGGGTGCTGCAGTGTGCCTCCTGCCTGTTCCGAACTCCTCCTACTCCTAATCCTGCCTTTGGGGGTACAAAAATATTAATTTGGGCCTAGTCTGGGTCTGTACGTGTGAGATACATACACCTTTTGATATCATATTTTCTATTCCGCTATTCAATCTACACCTTTTACCCCAAAGGTGTAGATTGAATAGCGGAATAGAAAAACAATTAAATTGCGGGATAGTCTGTATCGGTACTTGTGAGATACACCTTTCCAATTTTTGGGGCGCATCTCATACCGCCGAGGATTGCAGGGTGCTTCAGTGTGCCTCTGTAACGCTCCTGCGTTTTATGTATGATGTGGATTTTCAGCTGCAGAAATATTCCACTTCAGTAGTCATGTAGAGAAACGCTGAGACACCATTCCCAACTCTCAATGACTCATCATGTGTGGATGATCTTAATTCAGCAAGTAAATACACACACTCAATAAGATGTTTCCCAGAGTGACTTATGTATATAGTAACACAGTGATGATAGGCTGAAGAGACAGGTTGGGTAGAGATGGTAGATGACAGACACTTGAAAGGAAATGTTCTTGAAAGTAAGATAGTAGCAGATGGGATGCAGATAGGTTTAGCAATCATGTATGGTAGCAGATGACAGAGTAGCAGGTGGACATACAAGAGAGATCAACCCAGTGCAAGAACAGGTTGTAGTAGGCTCAAGAGCTAGCAATCTTAGATAATGCAGGTGTAGTAATAGTCCTTAGTATGCAGAGCTAGATAGTGTAAGCTTTAGTATGAAAGTTAAAGAGGTTTCCCCTGTGGGGTACTTATCACTAATAGCAATGTAGCAGAGGAGAGGTTCGGCAAGAGCGGATGATCCGGTAGCGGGATACAGGGATCAGCGCAGCGTGGTTCCGACAGCGAGGTATGCTTGCAAGCATGAGAGCTTCAAGACAGGTTAGCATCAAGGCACAAAGCAGTTTGAACGAACACATGTGAGTGAGAGCCGGCGATCTAAATAGCCATCCAGTCCGGCGCTCAGTGATGACAGCATCAGTCTTAAAGGTGTATGCGCACCTTACCAAAAGAGCATACACTTATGAAAGAGTAATTAGGGTACCCAAAGGTACCAGAACATTACAGCCTCCTGCCTGTTCCGAACTCCTCCTACTCCTCATCCTGCCTTTGGGGGTACAAAAAATAGTAATTTGGGCCTAGTCTGGGTCTGTACGTGTGAGATACATACACCTTTTGATATCATATTTTCTATTCCGCTATTCAATCTACACCTTTGGGGTAAAAACAATTAAATTGCGGGATAGTCTGTATCGGTACGTGTGAGATACACCTTTCCAATTTTTGGGGCGCATCTCATACCGCCGAGGATTGCAGGGTGCTTCAGTGTGCCTCCTGCCTGTTCTGAACTCCTCCTACTCCTCATCCTGCCTTTGGGGGTACAAAAAATAGTAATTTGGGCCTAGTCTGGGTCTGTACGTGTGAGATACATACACCTTTTGATATCATATTTTCTATTCCGCTATTCAATCTACACCTTTGGGGTAAAAACAATTAAATTGCGGGATAGTCTGTATGGGTACGTGTGAGATACACCTTTCCAATTTTTGGGGCGCATCTTCCACCGCTGAGGATTGCAGGGTGCTTCAGTTTGCTTCCTGTTCGGACCTCCTCCTACTCCTCATCCTCATCCTGCCTTTAGGGTATAAAAAATTGTAATCGGGGCCTAGTCTGTGTTTGTACGTGTGAGATACACCATTTTGTAAAAATTTTTCTATTCCGCTATTCAATATACACCCTGTTTGAGTGTAAAAAATTAAATTACGGCATAGTCTGTATCGGTACATGTGAGATACACCTTTTTAAATTTGTTTGGCGCATCTCCTTCCACCGCCGAGGATTGCAGAGCGCTTCAGTTTGCCTCCTGTTCCGAACTCCTCCTACTCCTCTTCCTCATCCTGCCTTTAGGGTACAAAAAATTGTAATCGGGGCCTAGTCTGTGTTTGTACGTGTGAGATACACCGTTTTGTAAAAATTTTTCAATTCCGCTATTCAATATACACCCTGTTTGAGTGTAAAAAATTTAATTACGGCATAGTCTGTATCGGTACATGTGAGATACACCTTTTTAAATTTGTTTGGCGCATCTCCTTCCACCGACGAGGATTGCAGGGCGCTTCAGTTTGCCTCCTGTTCCGAACTCCTCCTACTCCTCTTCCTCATCCTGCCTTTAGGGTACAAAAAATTGTAATCGGGGCCTAGTCTGTGTTTGTACGTGTGAGATACACCGTTTTGTAAAAAATTTTCTATTCCGCTATTCAATATACACCCTGTTTGAGTGTAAAAATTAAATTACGGCATAGTCTGTATCGGTACATGTGAGATACACCTTTTTAAATTTGTTTGGCGCATCTCCTTCCACCCCCGAGGATTGCAGGGCGCTTCAGTTTGCCTCCTGTTCCGAACTCCTCCTACTCCTCTTCCTCATCCTGCCTTTAGGGTACAAAGAATTGTAATCGGGGCCTAGTCTGTGTTTGTACGTGTGAGATACACCGTTTTGTAAAAATTTTTCAATTCCGCTATTCAATATACACCCTGTTTGAGTGTAAAAAATTAAATTACGGCATAGTCTGTATCGGTACGTGTGAGATACACCTTTTAATTTTGTTTGGCGCATCTCCTTCCACCGCCAAGTATTGCAGGGCGCTTCAGTTTGCCTCCTGTTCCGAACTCCTCCTACTCCTCTTCCTCATCCTCCCTTTAGGGTACAAAAAATTGTAATCGGGGCCTAGTCTGTGTTTGTACGTGTGAGATACACCGTTTTGTAAAATTTTTTCAATTCCGCTATTCAATATACACCCTGTTTGAGTGTAAAAAATTAAATTACGGCATAGTCTGTATCGGTACGTGTGAGATACACCTTTTAATTTTTTTTGGCGCATCTCCTTCCACCGCCAAGGATTGCAGGGCGCTTCAGTTTGCCTCCTGTTCTGAACTCCTCCTACTCCTCTTCTTCATCCTCCCTTTAGGGTACAAAAAATTGTAATCGGGGCCTAGTCTGTGTTTGTACGTGTGAGATACAATGTTTTTTATCCTTTTTTCTATTCCGCTATTCAATATACACCCTTTTGGGGTAAAAAAAATTAAATTGCGGCATAGTTTGCATATTTGACTGTGACATACACCCGTGCAATACTGTTATTGTTTTGTTCCGCTATTCAATAAACACCTTTCTAGAGCAAGATCATAAATTACAGAAATATGAGGAGACCGTCAAATAGGGGCCGTGGCCTGGGTCGTGGTGCTGCTGGTAGAGCTCCTGTTGCAAGGAGAGGACGTGGTTGATCTGTGCCAGCTACACGCACAAGTGAAACACCTTCCTCAGGTGTGAGTAGGCGACAGAACCTGCCGCAGTATTTGGTAGGGCATCATGCGCCTCTAGAAGTGATGAGGCCAGAACAAGTAGAGGCGATAGTAGATTGGTTTGCTGACAGTGCCTCCAGTTCCTTCACATTGTCTCCCAACCAGTCTACTGCAGAAAGGTCAGAGTTGGCACCTGCAGCCAATGTCCAACCGTCTTTCACCTCACCCCCTTGCAAATCAGGCAAGCAGTCTGAGCCCCAAGTCATGCAGCAGTCTCTTCTTCTTTTTGATGACTCTGTCAGCAGGGTTTCCCAGGGCCATCCACCTAGCCCTGCCCCAGAAGTGGAAGAGATTGAGTGCAGCGATGCCCAACCACTTATTTCTCAAGATGAGTACATGGAAGGACCATCACAGCACGTCTCCGATGATGACGAAACGCAGGTGCCAACTGCTGCGGCATTCAGAATTGTGGAGACCGACAAGGAGGGCAGGGGTGAAGACTGGGTGGAAGATGATGTGGAGGACGATGAGGTCCTCGACCCCACATGGAATGAACGTCATGCAGGTGACCTGAGTAGTTTGGAGGAAGAGGCGGTGGTCGCACAGAGCCACCAGCACAGCAGAAGTGGGAGCAGGGTGCAGAAGCGGAGCGGCCGTGCCCTAGACACTACGCCTGCTACTGGCCAACGCAGCAAGGGACCGAGCACACCAAAGCAGCTCAAAGGAGTTCTCTAGCATGGAAGTTCTTCAGAAAATGTGCTGATGACCGGACACGAGTGGATGGCACCCTGTGCAATCAGAGCCTGAAGCGAGGCATAAACCTTCTCAACCTGACCACAACCTGCATGATCAGGCATCTAAGTGCAAAGCACGAGCTGCAGTGGAGTAGACACCTTGAAAACTAAGAAAGGTCTCTGGCTCCTCCTGCTTCCTCTTCTGCTGCAGTCTCGGCCTCTTCATCCACCTCTGTAGTGATACCGGCACCTGCCACCCCGCAAACAGACGATCTGTCAGCAACACCACCACCTGGGTCACCAACCATCTCCACAATGTCCCGTGGAAGCGTTCAGCTTTCCATCTCCCAAACACTTCAGAGGAAGAGGAAGTACCCCCCTACCCACCCGCGATCCCTGGCCCTGAATGCCAGCATTTCAAAATTCTTGGCCTTTGAAATGCTGTCATTCCGTCTGGTGGAGACGCACAGTTTTAAAAGCCTTATGTCGGTGGCTGTCCCACAGTACATCGTGTCCAGCTGCCACTACTTTTCCAGGCAAGCCATCCCTTCCCTGCACAACCAAGTGGGGGAAAAAATCAGGTGTGCACTGCGCAACGCCATCTGTGCCAAGGTCCACCTAACTACCAATACGCTGACCAGTAAGCACGGTCAGGGGCGTTATATCTCCCTAACGGCACACTGGGTAAATGCAGTGGCGGATGGGCCTGAGGCAGATAGCAATTTGGCGCACGTCCTTCCACCACCGAGGATTGCAGGGCGCTTCCGTTTGCCTCCTGTTCCTAACTCCTCCTACTCCGCTTCCTCATCCTCTACCGCCTCCTCATCCGGTCAGCGCAACACCTTCACCACCAACTTCAGCACAGTCAGGGGTAAACGACAGCAGGCAGTTTTAAAACTTGCCCGTTTGGGGGAAAAACCACACGCCGCGCAGGAGTTGTGGAGGAGCATGGAACAGCAGACAAATGAGTGGTTGCTGCAAACGAGCCTCAAGCCCGGCCTGGTGGTGTGCGATAACAGGCGAAATCTCATAGCAGCTCTGGGCCTAGCCGGTTTGACGCACATCCCTTGCCTGGCGCATGTGCTGAATTTGGTGGTGCAGAGGTTCCTTAAAAATTACCACGATATGTCAGAGCTGCTGCAGAAGGTGCGGGCCGTCTGTGCGCACTTTCGGCGTTCTCACCCTGCTGCTGCTCGCCTGTCAGCGCTGCAGCGTAACTTCGGCCTTCCCGCTCACCGCCTCATATGTGACGTGCCCACAAGGTGAAACTCCACCTTGCATATGCTGGAAAGACTGTGCGAGCAGCAGCAGGCCATAGTGGAGTTTCAGCTGCAGCACGCACGCGTGAGTCGCTCTGCGGAAGAGCACCACTTCACCACCAATAACTGGGCCTCCATGCGAGACCTGTGTGCCTTGTTGCGCTGTTTTGAGTACTCCACCAAAATGGCCAGTGCCGATGACGCCGTTGTCAGCTTAACTATCCCACTTCTATGCCTCCTTCAAGAAACGATTCGGGCGATGATGGAAGAGGATGTGGCACAGGATGAGGAGGAGGAGGAGGATGAAGAGGTAACATTTCCAAGGCTTTCAGGGCAGTCATTCGCAAGGGGCTCTGAGGGTGGGTTCCTGCACACCCAAACGCCAGGGACACAATTGTCCAGCAGGGGCACAGTTCTGGAGGATGAGGAGGAGGAGATGGAGGAGGAGATGGAACCATGTTCACAGCAGGATGTGTAATGTTCCGGTACCTATGGTACCCTTGTTCCTACATTTCTCCACTCTTTGCGTCCCATCTTGTATAACAAAGGACGCATACACCTTTAAGACCGGATGACATCACTGCCGAGCGCCGCTATGAGCGGCTATTTCAATCGCCGGTTTGCTCTCACTCATCGCTCGTTCAAACCCACATGTTCATCGCACCTACGCCTGAGAAGTCGGAGCTGCTGACATACCTTCCTTGCCTGAACTAAGCCGGAAACCTCGCTGGTGATCCCTATCCCGCTACGGGATCACCCCTCTCTTCTGGACATTGTATTTCCTAACCTATCTAAGTGATAAGTACCCCGCAGGGGATTCTTACTAACCAATCTCCTACTGTCATCTACTGCAATTACCAAGACTATCTGTATCTGTCTATTCACTATCATCTGCATAAGACTGTTAGCTCTTGGGACTACCTTGAACTATCCTTGCACTAGGTTACTCTGTCTAAAGTATACTCCATCTGTGTCCTCTTACAATCTGCACTATACTTGACATCAGAACCTATCTGCTTACCATCACCTGCAACTCTCCTATACTACTTCTAGTGCTCACCATACAATAGCCTGTCTCTCATCTATATATCCTCATATACTCTATCCCTCCATTAAACATCTATTAATATATATATAGTATATAACAGGCTGTACACGGTGATGAAGTCCTGAGAGTTGGATATGTTGTTCAACAGATTCTCTACAAGGCTACTGAGTGTAATAATTCTGCAGCTGTAAATCCATCCGCAAACAAAAACGCATGAACGTTACAGATTGAACGAGCCTTTAAAAAAAATATGGATTCAGCAGAATTATCCACTCATGTACTACAATTAAAACAACAAGTAGATGCATTGATCCATGCACTTACAGAGGTAAAAAATGACAATCAAACCTTGAGACAGCAGCTTGGCCGTCTCACACAGCCTCCTGCTGCTCAGCCCCGTGAGCCTAAGATAAACCCTCCTATAGTGTTTTCTGGTGATCGGAGCAAATTCCGTGAATTTAAAAACGCATGTCAATAGTTTTTTTTGTTAAAACCTCTAACCTACACCACTGACCAAATTAAGGTTTGTACCATCATCTCCTATTTAACGGGTGAACCCCGGCCTGGGCAGATGCTCTCTTTGAAAAGGATGATCCACTCCTTAATTCCTATCCCTTATTTTTAGCACAACTTGCTACTTTATATGAAGACCCCAACAAGCAGAGTACCGCTGACACCCAGTTACGGGCCCTAAAACAAGGAAGGAGACCTGTTGAAGATTTCGTGGCGAATTTTAAAAGATGGTCCCCTGATTCAGGGTGGAACGACACATCTTTGTGAACGCAGTTTAGACTCGGCCTATCTGAGGCCGTTAAAGACGAGCTCGACCGAGCGGATTTACCTGGCACTCTAGAGGGACCGATCCAGACCAGTATCAATATTGACAGACGACTACGAGAAAGAAACGCTGAGAAGATGGGCTCACCATTTTCCAGTCCTTCTCGGATGTTGCCTGCTGACCCTACTCCTATGGAAGTAGGAATGATACGTCCACCTCTGACCCTTTCTGAACGTGCCAGGAGGAAAACCGAACATCTTTGCATGTACTGCGCATCCCCGAATCATCTGGTAAACGACTGTCCTCTTGTCCGCAGAAAAGAGGGTGAGTGTTCAAATGTCTTGCTAGGGGGACTCACAACTTCCTTTCCTAATCCTTATCTTTTTGTTCAATTAACATTGCAGTGGGACCAAACTAGCATCACCACCAAGGCTATGATTGACACAGGATCTTGTGGAACCTACATTGACATTTGTTTTGTCTCCCTTAATAAAATACCTATTGTTTCAAAACCCAAACCTGTCTCCATTAGTTTTATTTACGGTAACCCTTTATCCTCTGGTCCTATCACCAGTCAGACACAGGCACTTCTTGTAACTGCTGACGAGTCTCATGTGGAGACCACCACCTTTGATGTATTAACTTCGCCACATTTTCCAATCATTTTGGGACTTCCCTGGTTACACATACATCAACCAATCATCGATTGGAAAACAAGAACGTTAGCCTTCTCTTCTCACTATTGCGAGACGACGTGTAACCTCCCCACACATGATAGGATCCTGTCTGTACTGCCAGATGACATTATTCCTAAGTGTTATCAAGATCTATCGGAGGTTTTCCTCGAGAAAAACGCTCAAATGCTACCTCCTCACAGGGACTATGATTGTTGTATCGATCTGCTCCCTAATAGTAAGTTGCCTTACGGACATGTATATCCTCTCTCACAGGATGAACTCTCTCACCTTATCCTATCTGGATGAAAACTTGGCAAAAGGATTCATCCGACCTTCTACTTCCTCCACTGCTGCTGGGCTTTTCTTTGTCCGCAATAAGGACTCTAGCCTTAGGCCTATCATTGATTTCAGACAATTAAATGCCATCACAATAAAGGATCGTTATCCTTTACCTCTTATTCCTGAACTTATCGAACAGGTGCGTTGGGCTTCTTTCTTTTCAAAATTGAACCTAAAAGGGGCATACAATTTAATTCGAATCCGTAAAGGGGATGAATGGAAGACGGCATTCAGAACCAGATACGGACTGTTTGAGTACCTTGTAATGCCATTTGGGCTATGTAATGCCCCCGCAGCCTTCCAACGTTTTATAAACGAGATATTCCGAGACTTGCTTGATGTTTGTGTGGTAGTATATTTGGACGATATACTTATCTATTCTCATTCCTTACCTGAGCACATAAAACATGTGAGACTTGTGTTGTCAAGACTACTTGCACATAACTTATATGTTAAATCAAAGAAATGTCTGTTTCATAAAGAGGAGGTACTATTCTTAGGATATATTATATCTAAAAGTGGAATCAAAATGGACATGAGCAAAATATCCTGCATTCTGGATTGGCCTGTGCCAACCACTCGCAAAGCATTACAAAGGTTCCTAGGATTCTCTAATTACTATAGGAAATTCATTAAAAACTTCTCTGCGATTGTGAAACCTCTCACACAACTTACAAGCACGAAGAGACCATTTAATTGGTCAAAAGAAGCAAATGGAGCATTCTCTCTGCTGAAATCAAGCTTTACTACTGCCCCCATACTATGCCATCCAGACCCATCCCTTCAATACATCTTGGAGGTTGATGCGTCTAATATGGCAGTAGGAGCAGTTCTCTCACAACGACCAACAAACACCTCACCTCTTCACCCAGTTGCTTTCTTTTCAAAGTCATTAAGTAGCCCCGATGTGAACAACCCAGTAGGTGAGAAGGAGTTATTAGCCATAAAACTGGCATTAGAGAATTGGAGACATCTACTTGAGGGCACTCAATTGCCAATTCAATATATAGCATTTAAAAGTAAATGCTAGTTTATATTGGTCTTCAGGATTTACCTTGATGGTCCAATAACCTTGGGCACAATACAGTGCAGTGAAAATTTTGGCTCCTTGCATTTGTGTCAAGCAGTGGTCAATATATGGCACGGGCCAGCCGGACATATGGCACTTCATATGGCAATTCATGCTTATTGAGCTGTCTGAGATCAGCACACAAACGCCATTGACCATTCGGTTTAAGGATACCAAGGATAGGATTATTATAAGAACTGTGCACCGATCTTATAATGCCTCTCTCCTTGAGATTCCTTATTATTTCCGCTAGCGAATCGTAACAAGCTAGTGGAAGACGATATTGCTTGACATAAACGGGAGGTGCCTCTGGATCAGTTTGAATCCTAGCAATGTGGATGTCTGTTTCACCACAATCATAGGAATCTTTAGCAAAGATGTCCTGACACTCCAGGAGAACTTCTTTTAATCTCTGGCGCTCTGAGTCATTAGAGCATCCATCAGCCAAAGAGACTTCCTGCTGGACCATTTCTAAAAACCCTGGAAAAGCTTCAGGTTGACCTATTTCATAGGCTTCTTCAAGTTTGTCAGTGAGGTCATGACTTGGCTTATTAGTCTCACTGATAGCCACACTATATTCCTTTGCTTCCTGCTCATTAAGTGGATGATCAAAGGTAAGGGAAGATTCCTCCACCTGGCAGGTACCTTTTTCAGGATCAAAAGGATAAATTGAATTAATGGTGAACAATCCTTCAGGAAAAGAATTAAATGTTTGTTCGACCATCTGCTCCTCGGTGAGATATTGTTCAGGAATTAGGCCGATGACTACATTTTGAAATCCAAAAGTATAATAATCTGAATCTAAGGCCAGACCAATTACAGTGTCTTTTGACAAATGGATTTCATTGGGAGTACTGTTGTTAACAATTATTTGAGTTTTGGATTGGTGAATATTTACCATGGGGATATGAGTCACTGAAATTCCCAGTTGTTGCATCCTATTTGAGAGGCATATTAATGCATCAAGGTTCTTTAATTTTTGGCCTTTCGGTACCTGAATAGGTAATAGGAAATTATTGGAACCTGGAGGAATGACAACATTTTGTGGTATGCTGCATATGGCAGTATCTGGGATGATCTGAGGGCCTCATATTCATTCATGAAAGCACATGGATCCTCTTTTAATCTAGTCCACAATATGGAATTCACCACATCCACGTGTATGGCAAACCGATGTAATATATCGTTGCCAATATACATTTGACACCTTGGCTCATTGAGTACCAGGAATAAATGAGTGGCTGTTTTACCCCCTATGGAAATAGATAATAGGCATCTTGCAATGACATTGTGACTATCAGAATTATCATCCAATTCATGGACCCAGTTATCTTGAGGGTTAGGATACTTAATTACTTTAGGAGTGGCCACCTGTTTTAGCAGATCCTAACTAATGTAACTGTGTTCCTGGCGCAGATCCAGTTTAGCCCTTTTAGTTCTTCCCAGGTCATTAACCTGTAGGGGAAAGAACATGTCATCATTCACCTTTTCAATTCCTGCTAAGAATTGTGTATGATCACTAAACCCAGTAGGGACAAGATCTCCGGGATGAAGGTGAATGGTCAGAACATCACTTTCCAAGCAAACAGTTTTAACTCTTTCAGGGGACACACATATGGTGTTATCCTCCCGTCCACCAACTGTAGAGGTGGGAGTGGCTTGTAGGAATGAGATGTCTGGAATTTGGGAATTCCTGAAATGGATCTCAATAGAGTCTGGTCTTTCTTCAATTACATGGCAGTTACGTTTACTGTGATAGGACTGGGAGTGCTCATAATTAATGGGCATTTTTGCTTGGGACCAAATAACCTTATTGATGAAATCCACAATGGGATTCAATCTCCTTCTTTTTAAACGGTTTTTATTGAAAGCAAAAGAAACATGGCACAGCAATATGCAGTGAAAATATTAGGTACATGCCTTAATAAAACAAGGCGCATTGAGATACAAAACTGCTGCATATAACATTCAAACAACATGTAGCAATGCAATACGTATATGGGATCGACCCGGCGTCCCGTCTGGGATGCAATGAGGGTACGCTCAAACTGTAGGTGTGGTTGAGGCCACACTGCGTGGATGGATCCCCACACAGAAGGGGTCTTAACCAAAACCAAGGTATAGCTCTTAAGTGGGTACGCCAGGGGCCGAGTGGGGGGGGGGGGCTGGGTTGGCAGGGTTGGAAGGAAAGCTGGGTAAGTAGGGGAGGGTCATGGGGGGGAGGTATCAGCAGGTGCCTGGAGGGAGCCTCGAACCCTCCTAGGGGCCCAGGTGGGAAAAGAGCCAGTAATGAGGACGCTCAAGCAGGTGAGTACAAGGCTGTCGTCAAGGCCAGGAGGTAGGCAATGGTCAATCCAGGGTCGCCGTAGCCGTTCATAGGGGGCCAGTTTGTTCAACAAAATTGCTTCCGTTTTAGCATGTAGCATGGCTTGGGTAACCCTGTGTAGCATAGCCAGATGACAGAGCGTGGGGGTTTTCCATGCTTTCACAATGGTTTGCTTTGCAGCAGTCGTGACATATAGGTAAAGTTTGAATTGATGGTGTGTAAGGTTAGGTGGCTTTCGATTCAGGAGAGCAGATGCCGGGTCAGGGACAAGAGGGATGCCAAACATGGAAGACAGGGTATCGTGCACTTTGGACCAGAAGGCTTGAACCACAGGGCACTCCCACCATGTTCGTGGGTACCTGGGGATTCGCATCCCCGGAAGCAACGTGGGGAGTACTGAGGTACATATTTAGAGATCCTAGCGGGAACCAAATACCATCTGGTGAGGACCTTGTAATTTGTTTCGAGTGCTACAATATTTGGGGATGCCGATTTGGTAGCCTGCCAGATTTGTATCCAGTAATCATAGTCAAGCGTGATGTGCAGGTCACGTTCCCACTTGGCTGTGTATATGGGGGGGTGGTCTCCTGAGCCGACAGGAGGTGGGCATAGAGGTCAGAGAGGAGCCCTCGTCTGTGAGGGTCAGTTTTGCATGTGCGTTCAAAGGTCGAGAAGGTGGCAGAGTCCTCCCTAATGTTTGAGTTGTAGGTAGTGGAATATTTCCCCAGATGGGAGATTGTAAGTTTCCCGCATTGTAGGGAATGGGCAGAAGGTGCGCGGGGTGAAGAATTGATGGGCCCGTATCAGGCCCGCACTAGTCCAGGCAGAGAAGGAGGTCCGAGAGGACCAGGCCGGGTAGAAGGATGGATTGCGGAGAAAAGATAGTAGGGGGTTATGAGGAGATTGCAGGTGGAAGCGTCGGCTAAGCCTATCCCAGATGGTCAAGCTATGTTTCGTGATTGGGTTGGTAATGCTCTGCCGTTGTGCGGGTGGTAGCCAGAGCAGATTGGCCGCAAATAATGGATCACATTCCACTGCTTCTAGGGAAAGCCACATTGGAATTTCCTTCGTGGCGTGGTATTTAGGGAGCTGAGCTAGTTGTGCTGCGTAATAATATTTGGCGAAATGCGGTATGCTCAACCCGCCACAAATTCGTGTGCGATATAGCGTCGGTCTCGGTAAGCGAGGTTTAGATTTGCTCAAAATAAAGTCCAAAGCTCGTTTTTGTAAGATGCGTAAGAAGTAGGCCGGTACCTGAATGGGAGTGTGGGGTGATCTGGAAGATGGCGGGCCCGCCATTTTGGAAGATGACTTGATTAGCACGTCCCGGATGGACTTAGTTTTGATTTTTGATTTGGTGCTCCCGTATACCATCTCTGGTCGGACAGGCAGTTGGGTCTGTTAGATGCAAAGCAGGTGTTGGTGACTCGATGCGGCAAGGCTGTCCTATCCCTAGAGATGCGGAGCTCTAGGCTGTCATGCCTTGCCTAGAAGACACCGCATTCGCTGCCAAAGGAAAGATTGAGCTGGTAGCTGAGGAGGATATGGGTCTTTGAGTGTGGAAACAGCTGTGTAGAAATCAGATAGTTGATGCAGGGGTGAAGGGCTGTAGCAATAACTCCTTATGCAGCCAAGATGGCGGGTGGCCCCTTAATTTAAACTGGAGGGAGTTATAACTCCTTGCGTGGGGTGAGCAGCAGGGTGTTATGGCCGAGGAGCGGAGGATGGGATCATAAGGTTCATGAAGGGGGATCACTGCCGCTTACTGGGAATCCGGCTGCCAGGTCTCGCTGTTGAGGAGGAAAGGCCACGGCTGAGGCTGCTGAGTAGGCCCCGGATCCAATACTGGGGCACCCGGGTGTCCGCTGCTGCCAGAGGGGTATGTGCCCAATGTAGGTGGTCCAGGTGGGTCTCTGGGGGTGTGTTGATGGTTCTGGAGGGCTGGGGGTTCAGTGTGGACACTCGCCGCGATTTTTGGCAAGGTCGCGGCTTGCGATGGTGAGTAGGCCCAAGGGATGCTTCGGGGAGGAATCTCCCAGTTTTCACTTTAGTGGATGGCTAGCAGGTCGGGCCAGCTAATCCCCGCTCCAGTGGGTGCCTGTAGCGCTCCGGATGGCTGGTCGCGGCCGCGGGCTGTTTAGGCGAGGCCGCGGCTTCCGACTTCTACTAGGCCGCACCGTCCCCGGAAGGTAATCGGGCCGCTGTTTCACACAAAAAGCCTCTAAGTAAGTAAGGGACACCAGCGAGAGTCGGTGAGGATCGTTTTGAGCTGGCTTCCAGTGCTCAAAACGGTCAGATGGCGATAGATTAAAAGTCCCGGCTCGGAGCTCTCTCTCTGGCGTCCTCCTCGGGCGACTTCCGGTCACGCCCCCCGGGATTCAATCTCTTAAGGAGATCGATGCCAATAATCAAACGATCATAGGGCAAATCAACTATCAATGTTTGATGGCAAATTATTTTATTTCCCAAGTTGATGGGCAACCAAGCTTCTCCTCTGACCTTTAAAGCAGTGCCTGAAACACTTATGAGGTTAGCTTTAAAACTTTTCAGCTTGTATTTCTCAGAAGATAAATCCTCTATTTGTTGAACATATTTCTGAGATAATATAGTTGCATGACTTCCTGTATCCAATAAAGCCATTATTTGTGGTAAATCATTATGCAATTTAATTTCCAGATAATACCTTTCATCAATTTCCTGTAGTGAACACAAATATTCGAAATGATCAGTGAAAAGAATATCATGCTGTGTCTTACCCCGCGACCCCCCTTCCTTTTTCACAGAGTGCGTGCCTCTCAGCTTCACAGCAGAAGTTTTGGAAGGCTGCAAAATAGAGTCACAAACAAGTCGCCCCTCCTCCTTGCCATCTGGCATTGGAAGGGTTAAATTCTTTTCAGGCATACAAACAACAGGTTCAATGATTTCACTTTTAGGCATTGATGCAGTGCAGGTATTTACATGAATGGAAACCTCTGTTATTGTGGGTGGCTTTCGGCATCATTTGGTCCTAAAAAAGGATTGTTAGATTTGTTACTGAGAAGCTGGGATATTTTTTCCATCTGTTCTGCCATAACTCCCACTTGGTTCTGCATCTGATCCATTCGATCATAAAGATTAATCCTATTTTTCCAGTGACCTCTGGGGGCTGGATTTTTGGGATTAGCAGTCTGAGACTTGTCAGAACCTTCTGATCCAGAAAAATTATTTTGATTTTCTTCAGGGCCATTTTGATAATTCCTATACTTACCTCTCGGGTATCTTTTAAATGGAGGAATGCGTCTTTTTATCCACTGATGCTTTTTATCTGGTGCACTATCAACAACTGGACCCTTTTTATCATCTGGATGTGGTTTAGCCTTTTTTAATTTGGGAGTATTGGGGTCTTTAAGCACATCTGCATAACTCCTTTTTGGGGCTTCAAAGTGTCCCTCATTTCTTTTATTATGAACCTCAGAAATTTCATTATTTGGCTTTTTAAACCTCTTATCCTGAGTCTCCTCACCATTTTGCAACACAGCAAAAAAGGGTTGTACTTTCTCATAGTAACCAATCCAGACCCCATTTGGGATTATATTCCCGGGCCAGAATAATTTTGATTTTATTTGGCAGAGCATCGTAGAACAATTGGATAAATTCAGGATTATCAAACTGGGGATTTTCCTCAGTCAGGCTATAGGCATTTTTGAGAATGGACAAAAATTCCCTAGGGCTTTGATTTGGCCGACATTTCAAAGTAAACATGGCCTTCCTAGCAGCTGTGGCTGTTTGATAGGGACCAAATTAAATTTTCACTTCTGAAACAACTTCAGACCAGGTATTTTTCCCATATCTCGTAGGGAATTAAAGAAAAACCTGTATCTTGATTCAAACACCCATGAAATGAATTGGATTTTCTGCCTGTCATGGTTTAAATTCAGGGTCAGCATAGCCTCCTCGTAGGCTTCTATATGATTAATTATAGAAGAAGAACCTTTCTTGGTAAACAGACCTACTGTTTCTTTTAAGAATTTTATCACCTTTGGGCTATCACAAACAGGTTGAGAAGTCTTTCTTTCACTTCTTTGAGACTGTTTATGAAGTAAGGTTGAATTTGCTTTGGGAAGAGCATGTCTCTTGGGTCGAACTATCTCTTCCTCAAATGGGTTATTGGAATCACTCTCAGAATCTGACATTTGAGTTTTTATGGGACGTTTAAAAACATTATGTTCAGAAGATGTTCGGCTCAAAATTTCAGGGACATTTTCTCCCTTCCAAATAGAAGGTTTAACCTTTTCACTGCTGGTATGTTTTTCCAGCACTGGATACAGATAAGCCGAATCATCTAACTCCTGTTGCATTAATTCTTTGGAAAATTGCAAGTTGTCACATTCCATTTTTAAAGCAGTCCTCTGTCTGTCACATGTTACCAATTCACTATGTTTTTGACCCCGTTCTTTTCTTAGGGAATCAATTATTTCTTTGGTCTGATTGCTTTGCTCCTGGTGACCTGATATATGATGGACCAGTTTCTTATTTTCATCAAACAAATTTTTAACTTGATTTCTACAGTCACAAATTATTTGTTGTGACTGTTCAACAAGCTTAGCCTGAGATCTCAGTTCATTTTGAATTTTGTTCAATTGAGCAGCTAATGCATCATTTGTGTAAAGAAATACTGGACATGATCTATATATCAGCCCATCTTTATCTTTCTTATGTTTAGCAACAGCAATTTCACAAAGAAATGAAGCTACCCATGATCCTTCACTCCAGATATCATTTACATATCCTGCAATTCCTTGTTTCATTTCAACTACCCAACTATTGAGTTCATCTTTAACATCCAATCTATCTTTGACATAAGACATCACATTAAATTTGACCTTTTCTCTAGTCTGTTCATTGTGCATACCCATTTCTGATTCTGGTTCTGTTTCTGTGCCAAGGGGAAGTAATTCATCTGACACACCTACAGATTCAGCCATGTTCAATATTGTAACCAACAATAGCAACAATTAATTAATGTGAATGGCAATAAAATATATATTTTGCACAATTATAACCCCTATTTCACTAGGTACTTATCTAGCTGGGGCCTCCAATTATGTCAAAATGTTTATACTGCTCTGATATAACAGTGTCTATTTATGCAAATAAGCAAAGATCTGTAAGTTAGGAGAATCTCCACTTATTTCCATAAATCATAAAAATAGAAGATCGTTTTAAGTGACACTAAACTGAAGATAGAGGATACAATTCTGTGCAAAAATATATATATTTATTAAATACTTCAGTGCAAAATAAAATGTCAAAAATATAATTGGTGATAAACACAAAGTTTCAATAAAATGCAATAAAATATATCACAAAGGTAATATGAGAATAAAAACAAAGAATATTATCTCAGAATAATAAAATGATCATAACCAAAGACTTTTAAAGATGATTGACAGTCTACATAAAAGATGGCAACTAATATGACAGATTTGACATGTGACTTCTCTCATCCAACAGATATTCAATTTCTATGTTTTAAATACAGTTGCATGGGTCAACATTGTTGGACCATGCCTTAAAAAGTCCAGATTGTTTTGATAAAATATGTTTCTATTTAGTTAACCTACCATAAAGAATATATCACAGCTGAACCATTTTACTAAAAGCCAGAATCAGCTTAAAATCCCAAGATAAAAGAATTAAACCAATTATACTGCAGTTAGAATGATTTAACTTCAAATCTTGATGCTAACAGATTAGGTGATGGATCAGTTAGGTGCATCCAAATAAGGCAGATCAAATATATATAGGAAGAATAGGAACATACTTTACCAGCCAAATCTTATTGTCTGAGAAGTCACATTGCCTTGGTTACAGGATCAATGGTCACCCATGAGTTTCAGAACTCCTTCACGATCTTTGCAATCCTCAGCTCTCAGCCCTCTGCCCTCTCTCTCTAGCTGGGAAGAACTTTAAGCCCCCCTGAAGTGTGGGCGGGGATCTCATTGCCATATAATCTCCATGTCACTAAAAGCATCTAATTACTATAATCAATTATTGGAGATTAAAATTAAACAACCACTAGGGACAGTGTTGTATTACTTATTAGATTCAGTATAAAATACGTCATAACATACAATAGCCCACTATTTAAAGATAACCTTTGACCTCTTGGCTAGTGAAAGTCCATTAATTATTTGGATGTGTCCTATACCGTCAAGAAAAGTGTCTGGCTTGTAGGATTTATATCACTTAGTCCAGTCTAAAGCAATTCTTATATAAACACTCCTACCACATGCCTTAAAATGAAGTAATTTAAATGGAATTAGTTACAAGATACATATGTCCTTACACTTAATAGAAAAGTATTCTAATGTGTATATATTTTTATATATCTAACATTATATAAGTTCCAAGTTCATACTTCTATATTAATAATAAAAAAAAATACATCTTACACATGAATATGCTTTCTAAAACATATTTTAAATGAACCTATTAAATATACTAAACTCATTGTTCATTGTTGCATACAGATAAGAATACAAGCTAGACTAGCCACAGTGACTAGTATGGTGTTTCGCTAATTGACTCTTATCTGATGCACCACTTATTTATACCAAAGAAAACAGAAATATCTGCTGAAATTATAAGACCCTATTGTAAGAGAAATTTTGTTTAACAAGTACATATGAACTTTCATTCACCTCCAAACAAGATGGAAGCTGTGCTGTTCAAACTCCCTATGCATAAGATGGAATATACATGGCTTTTTAAATCCATTTTTTTTCTATTATTCTTCACCCCAATAAACCTGATATATATATATACTGTATATATATATATATGTATGTATATCTGTATTTCTCTCTCTCTCTATATACACACATATATATATATATATATATATATATATATATATATATATAATGTATTTGTTCATATATATTTATATATACCTTGATATAAACATCAAAAATATGAAGATATAAATATATGTACATATAAAGATATCTGCATATATATACACACCCACATATATATATACTGTATATATATATATATATATATATATATATATATATATATATATATATATATATATTTATTTATTCTTAGCTATATATGCAACTGTTTTGGCAACCACAATAAAGGTCCGGGTGTTCAGATCTAGCTCTCTCTCTTGCAAATTGCCATTTCAGATCTACTGAGCATGCTCAAAGACTTTGCCATTTTTGGCAGTTTGTAGATAAACCACACATGCTACAAATCTTTGCAAATGATCCCTATTAGCACATCCCACTCTAGTTGCACTTGTGTTGCTTTTAGTCCAGGACACACACAGTTAATTGGTCTGCTGGGCAGGGGCATACCAAGGGGTTGGAGAGATTGGCGCCTGCCAGGGGCGCAGGCCGAGGGGGGAGCGCAAAAAAATTGGCAGTGCTAGCATGATTTTTCCACCCTCTGCTCAGCCTGCAGCCCCATGCAGCGTGCGGCTCCAATCCTGGAGCTCTGTATCCACTCCAGGCGGCAGTGACGGGCTCTCCGGAGCTCCGTCTCTGGCCACATATGCGGCCAGTCAGCGTTCACATGACCTTGACATCATCAATCGTCTCCAGCTCGGCAGCAGGCTAGGGAGGGGATGGTGACTGCACTGGGGCTGTGAGAGGAGGCAGTACCGCCACACAGCACGGTTAGACTCCCTCAACCTCCTCTCCACTCCCAGGCCCGAAGAACAGGTTGACTGGGGGACCCTCCGCTCTCTCTCTATCACCCCCTCTCTCTCTGTCACCCCTTCTCTCTCTCTGTCTCCCCCTCTATCTCTCTTTGTCACCCCCTCTCTCTCTCTCTCTGTCACCCCCTCTCTCTCTCCCTCTGTCACTTCCCCCTCTCTTTCTGACCCTCTCTCTCTCTCTGTCACCCTCTCTCTTTCTCGTCACCCCTCTCTCTCTGTCACCCCTCTCTGTCTGTCACCCCCTCTCTCTCTTTCACCCCCCCCTCTCTCTCTGACACTCCCTCTCTCTCTCTGTCACCCCTCTCTCTCTCTCTGTCACCCCCTTTCTCTCTCTCTATCACCCCCCCTCTCTCTCTGTCATCCCCTCTCTCTTTGTGTCACCCCCCATCTCTCTCTGCCACCCCCTTCTCTCTCTGTCACCCCCTCTCTCTCTCATTCTCTCTCCCTCTCTGTCACCCCCTCTCTCCCTCTCTGTCACACACTCTCTGTGTCACCCCTCTCTCTCTGTCACCCCCTCTCTCTCTCTCTCTCTGTCACCCCCCTCACTCTCTCTTTGTCACCTCCTCTGTCAGGGAAATGGTCGTAGGAGAACTGGCAACATTGCCAGTAATAGCAATGGACGCTCCTGGCTCAATCGACACAGCCCTCTGCTGGCCCGTCTGGGAAATGGCTGTAGGAGAACTGGCAACATTGCCAGTAATAGCAATGGTCGCTCCTACCTCAATTGACACTGCCCTCTGCTGGCCTATAAAAGGTGGCCATAGGATCAGACTCATTGCTGGATTATCTCTCAGCTTCCTGTACTTCCTATTTCCTGTTAGGACTTCCTGTTGTGACCTACTCTTGTTCCTGATTCTGGTTGATTTCCTGCTCCTGGTTTGACCTTTGGCTTCTTCCACTGACGGTGCTTCTGTTACATACCGTATATGACCCTAGCTTGCTTCAAGAGCTCGGCTATTCTGGTTGTCTTCTGTGCATGACCTCGGCTTGTAACACGGTTCCCGCTGCCTGCTCCAGTCCCAGACCTCGGCCAGTTCCTGTGTCCGCTACCAGAGACTATTCCTTAGCACAAGGTAGGCCGTCTGCTCCAGAGCCCTTGAAGACTCCTACCCTGCTGTGGTTCCAGTTCACCCTCAGTTTGCTTCTGGTTCTACCCATCTGCCTGCAGCTGGTAACCCGTGCCACTTGGGGCGCCACACCCTCTGTACCATCTCTAGGGGTGTGCCACACTGAGCCGCAAGGGGAGCCCTCTCAGCACCTCGGCTTCAGATCAGGTAAGCCTGACACCCTCTCTCTCTCTCTCTCTGTCAACTCCCTCTCTCTCTCTGTCACCCCTCTCTCACTGTCACCATTCTCTCTCTGTCACCCCCCCTCTCTCTCTCTCTCTCTCTCTCTCTCTGTCACTCCCCTCTCCCAATCTCTCTGTCACCCCCCCCCCTCTCTCTCTCTCTATCTGTCAAACTTCCCCTCTCTCTCTTCCCTTCTCTCACCTTCTCTCTCTCTTTCCTTCCCTCTCTCCTCCTCTCTCCTTCCCTCTCTCTCTGTCAAACTGCCCCTCTCCCTCTTCCCTTCTCTCCCCTCCTCTCTCTCTCCTCCCCTCTCTCCTCCTCTCTCTCTCTCTCCCCCTCTATCTCCCCCTCTTCTGTGCATGACCTCGGCTTGTAACACAGTTCCCGCTGCCTGCTCCAGTCCCAGACCTCGGCCTGTTCCTGTCTACGCTACCAGAGACTATTCCTTGGCACAAGGTAGGCCGCCTGCTCCAGAGCCCTTAAAGACTCCTACCCTGCTGTAGTTCCAGCCTGTTCCAGTTCACCCTCAGTTTGCTTCTGGTTCTACCCACCTGCCTGCAGCTGGTAACCGTGCCACTTGGGGTGTGACACCCTCTGTACCATCTCTAGGGGTGTGCCGCACTGAGCCGCAAGGGGAGCCCTCATAGCACCTCGGCCTCAGATCAGGTAACCCTGACACCCTCTCTCTCTCTCTGTCACCCCCTCTCTCACTGTAACCCTTCTCTCTCTGTCACCCCCCCCCCTCTCTCTCTCTCACTGTTTCTGTCACTCCCCTCTCTCTCTGTCACTCCCCTCTCCCAATCTATCTGTCACCCCCTCTCTTTCTCTGACAAACTGCCCCTCTCTCTCTTCCCTTCTCTCACCCTCTCTCTCTTTCCTTCCCTCTCTCCTCCTCTCTATCTCTCTCTCCCTCTTTCTCTCTCTCTCTCTCTCTCTCCCTCTTTCTCTCTCTCTCTCTCTCTCTGTCACTCCCCTCTGCCAATCTCTGTCACCCCCTCTCTCTGTCTGTCAAACTGCCCCTCTCTCTCTTCGCTTCTCTCCCCCCATCTTTCTCTCCTCCCCTCTCTCCTTCTCTCTCTTCCCCTCTATCTCCCCCTCTCTTTCCCTCTCTCCCTCCCTCTATTTCCCTCTCTCCCTCCCTCTCTCCCTCCCCCCTCTATTGTTGTTCACACCCGACACAATGTTTGCCCGCTAGAGAGTTCTACACTGGGCCAACAAGGGACACCTGAGACACTTTCAATTCACTTTTATACATTTTTTTAATGGGACAAGGATGATTAGGAATCAAAATGTAATGCTACATATGTTTTTTTTAGTTTCCCTTTACATGGTGTAGAACTTATATAGGAAAATCACCTTTCAAAATGTAAAAAAGGATTGAAATTGATCTAAACAAGAAAAAAAAATTACTTTTTCATGGGTGGGGGGGGCGATACAGCTCATTGCCAAGGGCGCTGGAGACCCTGGGTACGCCTCTGGTTCCCGCAACAGGGAACCAGAAACGGCATTGTTAGAAGGTGCACATGTTTCAGGAAGCTGTACAGTTCCTCTCGCAATCCAGAGAACCATGGCTCCCTCCCTGTATACTCCAGAGGTTGGGGTGTTTATCTGCAAGGTAAGTTGTGTATGAGAAAATGTACACATACGAATGTGGGATGTCTCTCAGTTAGCTAGCGGGGGGGGGGGACAAGTTGAGTGTTATATAGTGCAGGTTGACACACATGCACTTCCTGGCTAGTATATGTCATTTCCCAATTGTAGAGACTTCCTGCATGTGAACCTGTTCCTGTATGTCTGTATACAACTGGGTGGGGGTGTGTGTGTGTGTGTGTGTGTATGTATATGTATGTGTGTGTGTATATATATATATATATATGTGTGTGTGTATATGTGTATATATATATATATATATATATGCAGTGCAAAAGTATTGGGCCCCCTTGAACTTTGTGACCTTTTGCCACATTTCAGGCTTCAAACATAAAGATATAAAACTGTAATTTTTTGTGAAGAATCAACAAGTGGGACACAATCATGAAGTGGAACGAAATTTATTGGATATTTCAAACTTTTTTAACAAATAAAAAACTGAAAAATTGGGCGTGCAAAATTATTCAGCCCCCTTAAGTTAATACTTTGTAGCGCCACCTAAACTTCTCCACAACAGTATCTCGGACCTGCCTGGTGTGTTCCTTGTTCTTTATGATGCTCTCTGCGCTTTAAACGGACCTCTGAGTATATCACAGTGCAGGTGCATTTATACGGAGACTTGATTACACACAGGTGGATTCTATTTATCATCATTAGTCATTCAGGTCAACATTGGATCATTCAGAGATCCTCACTGACAGGGCCGGCATTAGGTGTTCAGGCGCCCTGTGCGAAGCTAATCCTGTGGCGCCCCCCCCCGCGCGCTAATTTTCTTGCACCTTTTTTATGATCACTAATAACTTAGCCCCCCTTACATCAGAGACTCCCCACACAGAGCCCCCTTTACATCAGAGACCCCCACACAGAGCCCCCTTTACATCAGAGACCCCCACACAGAGCCCCCTTTACATCAGAGACCCCCCACACAAAGCCCCCATTAATTTAGAGGCCCTCTACATCAGAGAGTCCCCCCCACACAGAGCCCCCCCTCACAAAGCCCCCCTCACTTCAGAGACCCCTCCACACAAAGCCCCCCTCACATCAGAGACCCCACACACACACACATCAGAGACCCCCCCACACAGAGACCCCCCTCACAAAGCCCCCCTCACTTCAGAGACCCCACACACACACACACACATCAGAGACCGCCCCCCACACAGAAACCCCCACACAACGCCCCCTTACATCAGACCCCCCCCTGTGGAGCCCTCCACATCACAGACCCCCCACACAAAGCCCCCCTTACATCACAGACCCCCCACATCAGAAAGCCCCCCCTTACATCACAGACCCCCCACACAAAGCCCCCTTACATCAGACCCTCCCCATGGAGCCCCCCACATCAGAGAGCCTCCCCTTACATCACAGACCCCCCTTACATCAGACCCCCCCATGGAGCCCCCCACATCAGAGAGCCCCCCTTACATCACAGACCCCCCTTACATCAGACCCCCCCATGGAGCCCCCCACATCAGAGAGCCCCCCCTTACATCACAGACCCCCCTTACATCAGACCCCCCAATGGAGCCCCCCACATCAGAGAGCCCCCCCTTACATCACAGACCCCCCTTACATCAGACCCCCCATGGAGCCCCCCACATCAGAGAGCCCCCCCTTACATCAGACCCTCCCCATGGAGCCCCCCACATCAGAGAGCCCCCCCTTACATCAGACCCTCCCCATGGAGCCCCCCACATCAGAGCCCCCCCTTACATCACAGACCGCCCTTACATCAGACCCCCCCCATGGAGCCCCCCACATCAGAGAGCCCCCCCTTACATCAGACCCTCCCCATGGAGCCCCCCACATCAGAGAGTCCCCCCTTACATCACAGACCCCCCCATGGAGCCCCCCACATCAGAGAGCCCCCCTTACATCTCAGACCCCCCCCACATCAGAGACCCCTCTTACATCAGACCCCCCCATGGAGCCCCCCACATCAGAGAGCCACTCCTTACATCACAGACCCCCCCTCATATACAGAGCTCCCCACAAAAAGCCCCCCCTTACATTTTCCTCACTTACCTTCCGCTCTCTGCAGCTTTTTTTTTTTCTTTAAACTTCCCGCCCACACATCCCCGGGGGTGTGGGCGGGGCGGGAGGAGGAGAAGGGGCGGGGCGAGGAGGAGCTGATGATCTCTCCTCTGGCATCAGTGCAGGGAGGGAGGAGAGATCGTCAGCGACGCAGCGTGGCAGGATCGGAGCGGAGGCTGAGCTGTGTGTGATACACAGCTCGCCTCACTGCTGCATCAGTACGGGTGACCGAGGCACAGCCGCACAGCGGGAGGTAAGCGGCGGCCGCGGCCTGTGTTAACCCTGTCCAGGCCGCGGTCGCCGCTCACCTCCCGCTGTGCGGCCTTGGCCTGAATCACCTGATCTGCGAGCTGTGAGGCCGCACGGCGCCCTTGTTGCCCATAGCGCCCTGTGCGGCCGCACGGCTCGCACACCCCAAAGGCCGGCCCTGCTCACTGAACCTCTGGAGAGAGTTTGCTGCACTGAAAGTAAAGGGGCTGAATAATTTTGTACGCTCAATTTTTCAGTTTTTTATTTGTTAACAAAGTTTGAAATATCCAATAAATTTCGTTCCACTTCATGATTGTGTCCCACTTGTTGTTGATTCTTCACAAAAAATTACAGTTTTATATCTTTATGTTTGAAGCCTGAAATGTGGCAAAAGGTCGCAAAGTTCAAGGGGGCCGAATACTTTTGCAAGGCACTGTATATATATATATATATATATATATGTGTGTGTGTGTATATACATATATATAGTGTATTCAGTATATATATATATATATATATATATCTATATCCTGTATACAGTATATACATATATATATGTGTGTGTGTGTATATATATGTATATATATATACGTGTGTGTAAATATATATATATATATATATATATATATGTATGTGTGTGTGTATATATATATATATATATATATATATATGTGTGTGTATATATGTGTGTCAGGGTCCGGACTGGCGGCAGATGACTGCACTGGAGGTGGATCCTCTGTGTCAGTGAGGGATTGGCGTGGACCGCACAAGAGGACCGGTTCTAAGTTACTACCGGTTTTCACCAGAGCCCGTCGCAATACGGGATGGACTTGCTGCGGCGGTAGCAACCAGGTCGTATCCTCCGGTAACGGCTCAACCTCACAGACAGCTTATTCAGGCGTGGTACAGAAGGACAAGGCAAAGGCAGGGTCAGACGAAGCAGAAGGTCAAGGCAGGCGGCAACGGTTCGTAGTCAGGGGCAACGGCAGAAGGTCTGATACACAGGCAGGGAAGATACACCAAACGCTTTCTCAAGGCACAAAAGGCAACAAGATCCGGCAAGGACAGGAAGGGGAAGTGGGTTTTTATATGTTTTGGGCTGATTGGGTCAGGCACCAATTAGTGGTGCACTGGCCCTTTAAATTTCAGAACAGCGGCGCGCGTGCACCCTAGAGAACGGGGCCGGGAGGAAGCAAGGGCGGGAGCCGAGCGGGAGGTGAGTGGAGTCCGCGGGCGGGAACGTCCCGCCGCGCGGACCGACTGTGTGTGAGGTGTGGGGGAGCGGCGCTCACGGTCAGGGAAGGTGACCGGAGCGCCGCTACCCGCAGCACGCCTCGAGTGCTCCGGGGATGCTGCAGGACCCGGAGCGCTCGGCGTGACAGTACCCCCCCCCTTTGGTCTCCCCCTCTTTTTGGAGCCCAGGAATCTGTGGATGAGCTCTTTGTCGAGGATATTGGACTCGGGCTCCCATGACCTCTCTTCGGGACCACAATTCTCCCAGTCAACAAGAACATTTTTTTTTACCTCTGACGACTTTGTAGGCGAGGATGTCTTTCACCGAGAAGACGTCAGAGGACCCAGAGACAGGAGCAGGAACGATGACCTTGGAGGAAAATCGGTTAAGAATGAGGGGTTTGAGGAGGGATACATGAAAGGAGTTAGGAATACGGAGAGAGGGAGGAAGATGGAGTTTGTAAGAGACAGCATTAATTTGGCTTTTGATTTTAAAAGGCCCGAGATAACGCGGACCCAGTTTGTAGCTGGGGACCCGAAACCGGATGTATTTGGCAGAGAGCCACACTCTGTCCCCAGGGGCAAAGACAGGAGGAGTTCTTCTTTTCTTATCTGCATGTCTCTTCATGCGAGAAGAGGCCAGGGTGAGCGACTTTTGAGTCTCTTTCCAGATGGAGGAGAAGTCCAGGGTCAGATCATCAACGGCAGGAACTCCAGAAGAAGTGGGAATGGGGAGAGGGGCAGCGGGTGACGGCTGTACACCACAAAAAACTGAGATTTGGTGGATGACTCAGAGTCTCTAAAGTTATAAGAAAATTTGGCCCATGGCAACAGGTCGACCCAATCATCCTGACGGGAGGAGACGAAGTGTCGCAGATAGTCACCAAGGATCTGGTTAACCCTCTCCACTTGTCCATTGGACTGAGGGTGGTAGGCAGAAGAAAAGTTCAATTTGATTTTTAATTGGGTGCAGAGAGCTTTCAAAAACTTTGAGATAAACTGACGCCTCTATCGGAGACGATATGTGTTGGAAGACCATGGAGACGAAAAATGTGCAAAAAGAATTGCTTCGCCAGCTGTGGCGCAGAAGGGAGACCAGGAAGCGGGACAAAATGTGCCATTTTTGAAAACCTGTCAACAACCACCCATATGACTGTGTTGCCATGGGATACGGGAAAATCAGTGACGAAGTCCATTGCTATGTGGGACCAAGGCTGTTCAGGCACTGGCAGAGGGAGGAGAAGACCTGCAGGCTTCTGGCAGGGAGTTTTATCACGTGCGCAGACAGTACAGGCCCGAATGAACTCCGTTACGTCTTTCTCAAAGGAAGGCCACCAATATTGTCTGGCAATTAGCTGAGTCGTCTTTTTAATTCCAGCGTGACCCGCCAGGTGAGAGGAGTGACCCCATTTGAGAGTCCGTAGGCAAAGACGTGGAGGAACAAATGTTTTTCCTGGAGGAACTGGTACCAGTGAAGCAGGGGCAGTTGAAATTAGACACTCAGGAGGAATGATGTGTTGAGGAACGGAGGAGGCATCGGTGGAGCGTGATAGGGCATCCGCCCTAATGTTCTTATCAGCAGGACGAAAATGGATTTGGAAAGTGAATCGGGCAAAGAACAATGACCACCTGGCCTGGCGCTGATTAAGGCACTAGGCAGACTGAAGGTACGAGAGATTTTTTGGTCAGTGTAGATGGTGATCGGATGAGGGGATCCTTCCAGAAGATGTCTCCATTCTTCTAGTGCCAACTTAATGGCTAGTAGTTCACGATCTCTGATGGCATAGTTCTTTTCAGGAGGGGAAAAAGTTTTTGAGAAGAAGCCGCAGGTGACGTTTTTTCCTTTAGCAGACTTTTGAAGAAGAACCGCTCCGGCTCCAACAGAGGAGGCATCCACCTCCAGGAAGAATGGTTTCAGAGGATCGGGCCTATTCAAGACTGGAGCGGAGACGAAGGCGGCTTTAAGGCGAGTAAAGGCTTCTTCAGCTTGGGGAGGCCAGGATTTCGGATTCGCTTCTTTCTTGGTTAGTGCCACAATAGGCACCACGATAGTGGAGAAGTGGGGAACAAATTGGCGGTAATAGTTGGCGAATCCAAGGAAGCGCTGAATAGAGCGAAGTCCTGAGGGGCGTGGCCAATCCAAGACTGCAGAGAGTTTGTCGGGGTCCATTTGAAGACCTTGTCCAGAAACTAGGTATCCCAGAAACGGAAGACAGCTACGTTCAAAAAGACATTTTTCCATTTTGGCGTAAAGATGATTGACACGAAGGCGCTGGAGCACTTGACGAACATGGCGACGGTGTTCCTCCAGGGTGGAGGAGAAGATTAGAATGTCGTCAAGATAGACCACTACACAGGTATACAACATGTCCCGGAAGATCTTGTTGACAAAGTCTTGAAAGACTGCAGGAGCGTTGCACAGGCCGAAAGGCATGATGAGATACTCAAAGTGGCCATCTCTGGTATTAAAAGCGGTTTTCCACTCATCTCCTTCACGGATTCTGATGAGATTATAAGCGCCCCTGAGGTCAAACTTAGTGAAGACCTTTGCTCCGCGCAGACGGTCAAAGAGCTCCGAGATGAGAGGCAAAGGGTAGCGATTCTTTACCGTGATTTTGTTAAGACCGCGGTAGTCAATACATGGGCGTAGTGAGCCATCCTTTTTGGCAACAAAGAAAAATCCTGCTCCGGCAGGAGAAGAAGATTTCCTGATGAAACCTTTCTTGAGGTTCTCCTGAACGTACTCCGACATGGCCTTGGTTTCAAGAATGGAGAGAGGGTAAATCCTGCCATGGGGTGGTGTGGTACCGGGAAGCAAATCAATGGGACAGTCATAGGGTCTATGTGGTGGTAAGACCTCCGCCTGTTTCTTGCAAAAGACGTCAGTAAAGTCCTGATAGGCCTTAGGAAGGCCGAGCAAAGGTGAGGAGATGGAGACTTGTCTAGTAGGTACTGACTTGAGGCAACGAGTGTGGCAGGTAGGCCCCCATCATTAAATACAAAAATATGTGCAGCGCTAGAAGAAAAAAATTCCCAACAAAATAAATTGTCCAATCGCAGGAAACATTCCACAAGTAACGTAAACAATTGATGGTGAGAAAAAGTCCCCCATCATTTAATGTCCCCAGAGGTCCAGTCGAGGGTAGGAGAGTGGTGCTGGAGCCAGGGCAAGCCAAGAAGGACGTCAGAAGTGGAATTCGGTAGAACAAAAAATTCAATGGTCTCTTGGTGGAGGACTCCTATGGTCATGAGCACGGGTTCTGTGCGATAACGCACGGTACAGTTCAGATTCTCTCCGTTAACTGTAGTAATGAAGAAGGGCTTGACGAGACGGATCACAGGAATGCAAAAGCGGTTGATGAAGGAGGCTTTAATGAAGTTTCCTGCAGAGCCAGAGTCCAAGAAGGCCTCTGCAGGGAAGGAGACTTTAGCGGCAGAAGAAATCCGTACTGGAACAATCAAGCATGGAGAGGAAGACTTTACACCCAGCGACGCCTCTCCTACGTTCACTAGGTGCGAGCGTTTCCCTGACGCTGTGGACGAACTGGACAGTCCTTTAAGAAGTGTTCGGAACTCGCACAGTATAAGCATAAATTCTCGTTCCTCCGGCGAGTCCTTTCTTGCTGGGTCAGGCGAGCTCGATCCACTTGCATGGCCTCCTCGGCGGAAGGCACAGTAATCGGCTGCAAAGGTTGCTGGAAGAGAGGTGCCAGGCGTGGAAATCGCCTGTTGCGAACAAGATTCTTTTCTTGGCGAAGTTCCTGACGTCTTTCAATGAAGCGCATACTGTATGAGTAGCCAACTGGATGAGTTCCGTCAGGGAGTCAGGTATCTCTCGTGCGGCCAGAGAATCCTTGATATGGCTGGATAAACCTTTTTTAAAAGTTGCGCAGAGGGTGTCGTTGTTCCAGGTCAGTTCGGAGGCCAGCGTGCGAAACTGTATAGCATATTCGCCTACTGTAGCGTCTCCTTGGACGAGGTTTAGCAAGGCTGTTTCTGCTGACGAGGCACGGGCAGGTTCCTCGAAGACACTGCAGACTTCAGAAACGAAAGACTGGACGGAGGCAGTGGCAGGATCGTTGCGGTCCCAGAGTGGCGTGGCCCAGGCCAAGGTCTTCCCAGACAGTAAACTGACCATGAAGGCCACCTTAGACCGTTCCGTAGGAAACTGGTCGGCCAACATCTCCAGGTGCAGGGAACATTGGGACAAGAACCCCCGGCACATCTTAGAATCCCCATCAAACTTGTCCGGGAGAGACAAAAGGATTCTAGCGGAGGCTGCGGCCACCGACTGCGGAGGTGGAGCGGAAGCAGAAGCAGGCAAGCTGCTGCAGCATGGCGGTCAGCTGTGCCAACTGTTGACCTTGCTGAGCAATCCGCTGGGACTGCTGGGCAACCACGGTAGTGATGTCAGCGAGACTAGGCAGGGGCACATCAGCGGGATCCATGGCCGGATCTACTGTCAGGGTCCGGACTGGCGGCAGATGACTGCACTGAAGGTGGATCCTCTGTGTCAGTGAGGGATTGGCGTGGACCGCACTAGAGGACCGGTTCTAAGTTACTACCGGTTTTCACCAGAGCCCGCCGCAAGGCGGGATGGACTTGCTGCGGCATTAGCAACCAGGTCGTATCCTCCAGTAATGGCTCAACCTCACAGACAGCTGATTCAGGCGTGGTACAGAAGGACAAGGCAAAGGCAGGGTCAGACGAAGCAGAAGGTCAAGGCAGGCGGCAACGGTTCGTAGTCAGGGGCAACGGCAGAAGGTCTGATACACAGGCAGGGAAGATACACCAAACGCTTTCTCAAGGCACAAAAGGCAACAAGATCCGGCAAGGACAGGAAGGGGAAGTGGGTTTTTATATGTTTTGGGCTGATTGGGTCAGGCACCAATTAGTGGTGCACTGGCCCTTTAAATTTCAGAACATCGGCGCGCGCGCGCCATAGAAAACTGGGCCGCGCGCGCCGGGAGGAAGCCAGGGCGGGAGCCGAGCGGGAGGTGAGTGGAGTCCGCGGGCGGGAACGTCCCGCTGCGCGGACCGACTGTGTGTGAGGTGCGGGGGAGCGGCGCTCACGGTCAGGGAAGGTGACCGGAGCGCCGCTACCTGCAGCATGCCTCGAGTGCTCCGGGGACGCTGCAGGACCGGGAGCGCTCGGCATGACAATGTGTATATATATATATATATATATATATATATATATATATATATGTGTGTGTGTGTGTGTGTGTGTGTATATATATATATATATATATATATATATATATGTCTTTACAAAATTGAAAAACAAGCTACATATTCATCTTAAATAAAAAAATATATCTATATACACACAAATAGATTCACCCTTTTCATCATTATATTAGAAAACTATATATGATAAGTAAACAAACTAGCTAAAAATCTAGATATACATACATAAGCACTGCAAGCTCTTGTGGTCTACATGTATTTGTGAGTTTCACAATCATAAGATGGCTGTGCACATGTCTATCACTGCAAACACAGAAGCTAATTTGTTCACCTGTGATGTATATGAGTGAATTAGAGGTGGGTATTTAAGGGCCAATTGACACAATGCCAACACCATGTTGAGGTCATCACCACTGTGTGTTAACCTAGGGCATGGAGATAGATGTGTACATAGATGTATGTGTATCACCATAAACGGTATTCATTGGTCTCCAATCTCAAAAGGTTGATATAGTATGTTTTCAGATTGATTAACATTTTTTAACTGAGTTTTACTCAAACATACATTGCTGTTTCCACAGTTCCTCCTCCTCCTGGGATATGACAGAGTCAACACCCACCTTCACACCAAGCACACCATGCTTTGGCGGGTCCGAATTAAGCTGTGGTGGAGATTTCAGTTCCACGCGGAATTTGTGGATCTGCAGCACTCTTGGAGCGACGTTAAGCGGCGCACTCCAAGAGTGCTGAAAAAGGCAGTGGAGCAAATCTCCGGTAACTAAAGATGTGGATTACATTTGTACAGATGTGTGTGGTTTGTTGTGGGCGGGCCTGTGTTTAGGGTTGCCACAATCCCCCCCCCCCCCCGCTCCCTCTGCCCCCTCCATCAAGTGGCCAAAATAATACGTGTGTGTCTCTTCACAACCTTTTGAACTACTATTAAAAGTTGTCTTTCAATTGTTTCTTCTTTATCTTCTGGTTCTATCCACAGCAGATGAACGCCAAGCCGTGGTGTGTTTGGTGAAGAAGGGGAGGAGGAGGACTGCCGCCCTGAAGTATGTGGTGCCTGGGAGCGAGCCATTGGAGCCGCTCCGAATTTTGACCGTAAGCAGAAGCATTTTTAATTTCCAGATGTTAATTAGAAAGGACTTGGGCGTTAGTGATCAGGCCAAATAATGTTTGTGCTTTTTATGAAAAAAACATTTTTATGCTTAGTT
The DNA here is from genome assembly GCF_965119305.1 of Pelophylax lessonae. Taxonomy (NCBI): domain Eukaryota; kingdom Metazoa; phylum Chordata; class Amphibia; order Anura; family Ranidae; genus Pelophylax; species Pelophylax lessonae. The sequence continues at coordinate 395,390,120 of NC_138771.1, forward strand.
ACCTAACACTTCAGTCTGAACTGTTTTGGAGCAACATGGTAACAGCAAACTACTCAGGAGTGGAGGTGTATCAGCAATGTTTCCAATTTCTATTAATTGTATGGTACTGTAATTGCTCTTGTATGTGCAGAGAAGTGTAGGGGCAGTGAGTATGGTGCTAGCATGTTGAGAGGTTGCTGCCTATTTGTGTCCTCAAATAGTGTGTAACTTGGGATGTTGTTCTTTTTAGAAACAAGTGATGAGGAGCTGGAGGCTCAGCCTTCTCAGGCCCACTGTAAGTATTGTGGCTGTGCTGGTGTTTTGTCGAACTTTGAGGAATGCATTTTTGGGGTCTTTTTTTTCTCTTTTGTGGTTGATGTAGCTTCAGAGAGAGTTGAGGAGCAGGGATTGGAGGAGGAGGAGGCAGGCCCCAGCAATGTGGCCCAGGAGCAGGAGGGCCAGGGCAATGTGGCTCATGAGGAGGAGGGAGGTCATGATGATGGGGCAGCAGACGGGCCTGAAGAGGAGGACGAGGACAGCTGCCCTCAAATGGAATGTAAGTACCCTGCATGTGTTTGTGCATTCAATGTGTCCTTGTAATTGTAAGGGCTGGAATTTATATATTTTTCTGTGTTTGGGGTTATGTAGCAACAGATATTGATGATGTTTGTTGTGGAGGACAGGGGAAGAGGGGCCGCTACTTACCCATTCCACTGTAACTACTACCTTCAAAGTTTAGGGACTACTTTCTGTGTCCCTTTCGAAAATAGCTGTTGTAAAATGATTGTATTCTTGTCTTTGTGTTTCTACGATCTCAAATATCATCACCCCATGCAGGGTCTCCCCAATTGTCCCCCACTCCAGGGGTGGAGGATAATTCGGCAACAGGGTTGGCCGGCTCCCCTGAACCACACTTTAAGTACATTGAATGTGATTCTCACACGTATTGTGTGTGCTTGTAACGTTCATGCATTTTTGTTTGTGGATGGATTTACAGCTGCAGAATTATTACACTCAGTAGCCTTGTAGAGAATCTGTTGAACAACATATCCAACTCTCAGGACTTCATCACCGTGTACAGCCTGTTATATACTATATATATATTAATAGATGTTTAATGGAGGGATAGAGTATATGAGGATATATAGATGAGAGACAGGCTATTGTATGGTGAGCACTAGAAGTAGTATAGGAGAGTTGCAGGTGATGGTAAGCAGATAGGTTCTGATGTCAAGTATAGTGCAGATGGTAAGAGGACACAGATGGAGTATACTTTAGACAGAGTAACCTAGTGCAAGGATAGTTCAAGGTAGTCCCAAGAGCTAACAGTCTTATGCAGATGATAGTGGATAGATAGATACAGATAGTCTTGGTAATTGCAGTAGATGACAGTAGGAGATTGGTTAGTAAGAATCCCCTGCGGGGTACTTATCACTTAGATAGGTTAGGAATAACAGTGTCCATTGGAGAGGGGTGATCCCGTAGCGAGATACGGATCACCAGCGAGGTTTCCGGCTTTAGTTCAGCAAGGAAGGTATGTCAGCAGCTCCGACTTCTCAGGCGTAGGTGCGATGAACATGTGGGTTTGAACGAGCGATGAGTGAGAGTAAACCGGCGATTGAAATAGCCGCTCATAGCGGCGCTCGGCAGTGATGTCATCCGGTCTTAAAGGTGTATGCGTCCTTTGTTATACAAGATGGGACGCAAAGAGAGGAGAAATGTAGGAACAAGGGTACCATAGGTACCGGAACATTACAGTACCCCCCCCCCTTAAGGCCGGCTCCGGAAGGCCTCTAGAACTGGTTTTTCCGGATATTTCGAGTGGAAATTGCAAATCAGTCTAGGGGCGTGGATATCGGAGGTATCCAGCCAGGTGTCATCTTGGGGCCCATAATTCTTCCATCGTACAAGATACTGGAGTCTTCTTCTATTGAAACGGGAATCCAAAATTTCTTTTATCTCAAATTCTTCTCCACCCTCCACTTGTACAGGAGGTGGAGGTGAGATAGTAGGCCTTATTCCTTGGTTAGGAACATGGGGCTTCAGTAGAGACACATGGAAGACAGGATGTATCTTGAGGTCTACTGGCAATGTGAGTTGTACTGCAGCTTTTCCAATAAGCTTCTCTATTGGAAAAGGTCCCAGAAATAGAGGTCCAAGTTTTTTACTAGGGATCTTTAGTCTCAGATTTTTTGTAGAAAGCCAAACAAGATCCCCAATGGCATATTGGGGAGAGGGTTTTCTACGGAGGTCGTAGTATTTTTTTTGTTGGCTATTAGCATGAGATATGGTATTGTTGAGTAATCCCAGAGAATCCTTTATCTGGGCAAGATAATCAGATGCTACTGGATTACTTGATGGTAAGATACGTGGAGGAAGGAGTGTGGGATGAAACCCATAATTCAGGTAAAACGGACTTTGCTTAGTAGTGCTATGAGTAGCGTTGTTATAGGCGAATTCCGCCAGTGGGAGGAGATCTGCCCAATCGTCCTGTAGATACGAAGTATAGCAACGCAGGTACTGTTCAATGCACTGGTTAACTCTCTCTGTCTGTCCGTTGGTCTGAGGGTGGTAGGCAGAAGTAAGGTTACGCTCTATTCGCAGTATCTGACATAGAGCTAGCCAAAACTTTGAGATGAATTGTGAACCACGGTCAGACAGCAGTGTTTTTGGAATACCATGTAACTTAAAGACATGTTTCACAAGTAATTCCGCTGTTTGTTTGGATGAAGGTAGTTTTCGGATAGGGGTGAAATGTGCCATCTTGGTCAGATGGTCCACTGATACCAAGATGGTGTTGAATCCTTTGGAAGGTGGTAGTTCCACTATGAAATCTAAGGATACCACTTCCCACGGAACCTGGGGTATCGGTAAACTACAAAGTAATCCTGATGGTTTCGTGTTGTCAATTTTAGACCTTGCACAGATATCACAAGATGAAACGAACTTTTTTACGGTTGTCTTCATGTCTGGCCACCAAAATTGCCTAGTGAGTAGATTGAGAGTTTTAGTCATACCCATATGTCCTGCCATAGGTACATCATGCGACAATTCTAAGATCTTGGTTCGCATAGTAGGGGGTATGTATAATTTATCGTTGTAGTAGAGGAAGCCTTCTGCGTCAGTAGTTAGTTGTGGTGGAGGTGAATCCAACCCTATGCTGTGCAAAATCTCCTCCTTCAGTGAGCGAACGACTCCGATAATACGTTCAAGTGGTATTATAGGAACTGAGGGAACCTCAGTGCAATCTTTCTCGGCTAGTCGTGAGAGTGCATCCGCTTTTTTATTTTTGTCTGCGGGCGTGTAAGTTACTAAAAAATTAAATCTCAGAAAGAATAACGACCACCGTACCTGCTGGTGGGAAAGAGTTCTATTAGTCTGAAGGTATTGGAGGTTTTTGTGATCAGTATATATCAGAATTGGCAATTGAGTCCCCTCAAGTAGATGTCTCCAATTCTCTAATGCCAGTTTTATGGCTAATAACTCCTTCTCACCTACTGGGTAGTTCACCTCGGGGCTACTTAATGACTTTGAAAAGAAAGCAACTGGGTGAAGAGGTGAGGTGTTTGTTGGTCGTTGTGAGAGAACTGCTCCTACTGCCATATTAGACGCATCTACCTCCAAGATGTATTGAAGGGATGGGTCTGGATGGCATAGTATGGGGGCAGTAGTAAAGCTTGATTTCAGCAGAGAGAATGCTCCATTTGCTTCTTTTGACCAATTAAATGGTCTCTTCGTGCTTGTAAGTTGTGTGAGAGGTTTCACAATCGCAGAGAAGTTTATAATGAATTTCCTATAGTAATTAGAGAATCCTAGGAACCTTTGTAATGCTTTGCGAGTGGTTGGCACAGGCCAATCCAGAATGCAGGATATTTTGCTCATGTCCATTTTGATTCCACTTTTAGATATAATATATCCTAGGAATAGTACCTCCTCTTTATGAAACAGACATTTCTTTGATTTAACATATAAGTTATGTGCAAGTAGTCTTGACAACACAAGTCTCACATGTTTTATGTGCTCAGGTAAGGAATGAGAATAGAAAAGTATATCGTCCAAATATACTACCACACAAACATCAAGCAAGTCTCGGAATATCTCGTTTATAAAACGTTGGAAGGCTGCGGGGGCATTACATAGCCCAAATGGCATTACAAGGTACTCAAACAGTCCGTATCTGGTTCTGAATGCCGTCTTCCATTCATCCCCTTTACGGATTCAAATTAAATTGTATGCCCCTTTTAGGTCCAATTTTGAAAAGAAAGAAGCCCCACGCACCTGTTCGATAAGTTCAGGAATAAGAGGTAAAGGATAACGATCCTTTATTGTGATGGCATTTAATTGTCTGAAATCAATGATAGGCCTAAGGCTAGAGTCCTTATTGCGGACAAAGAAAAGCCCAGCAGCAGTGGAGGAAGTAGAAGGTCGGATGAATACTTTTGCCAAGTTTTCATCCAGATACTCCTTAAGGTGAGAGAGTTCATCCTGTGAGAGAGGATATACATGTCCGTAAGGCAACTTGCTATTAGGGAGCAGATCGATACAACAATCATAGTCCCTATGAGGAGGTAGCATTTGAGCGTTTTTCTCAAGGAAAACCTCCGATAAATCTTGATAACACTTAGGAATAATGTCATCTGGCAGTACAGACAGGATCCTATCATGTGTGGGGAGGTTACACGTCGTCTCGCAATAGTGAGAAGAGAAGGCTAACGTTCTTGTTTTCCAATCGATGATTGGTTGATGTATGTGTAACCAGGGAAGTCCCAAAATGATTGGAAAATGTGGCGAAGTTAATACGTCAAAGGTGGTGGTCTCCACATGAGACTCGTCAGCAGTTACAAGAAGTGCCTGTGTCTGACTGGTGATAGGACCAGAGGATAAAGGGGTACCGTTAATAAAACTAACGGAGACAGGTTTGGGTTTTGAAACAATAGGTATTTTATTAAGGGAGACAAAACAAATGTCAATGTAGTTTCCACAAGATCCTGTGTCAATCATAGCCTTGGTGGTGATCCTAGTTTGGTCCCAATGCAATGTTAATTGAACAAAAAGATAAGGATTAGAAAAGGAAGTTGTGAGTCCCCCTAGCAAGACGTTTGAACACTCACCCTCTTTTCTGTGGACAAGAGGACAGTCGTTTACCAGATGATTCGGGGATGCGCAGTACATGCAAAGATGTTCGGTTTTCCTCCTGGCACGTTCAGAAAGGGTCAGAGGTGGACGTATCATTCCTACTTCCATAGGAGTAGGGTCAGCAGGCAACATCCGAGAAGGACTGGAGAATGGTGAGCCCATCTTCTCAGCCTTTCTTTCCCGTAGTCGTCTGTCAATATTGATACTGGTCTGGATCAGTCCCTCTAGAGTGCCAGGTAAATCCGCTCGGGCGAGCTCGTCTTTAACGGCCTCAGATAGGCCGAGTCTAAACTGCGTTCGCAAAGATGTGTCGTTCCACCCTGAATCAGGGGACCATCTTTTAAAATTCGCCACAAAATCTTCAACAGGTCTCCTTCCTTGTTTTAGGGCCCGTAACTGGGTGTCAGCGGTACTCTGCTTGTTGGGGTCTTCATATAAAGTAGCAAGTTGTGCTAGAAATAAGGGATAAGAATTAAGGAGTGGATCATCCTTTTCAAAGAGAGCATCTGCCCAGGCCCGGGGTTCACCCGTTAAATAGGAGATGATGGTACAAACCTTAATTTGGTCAGTGGTGTAGGTTAGAGGTTTTAACAAAAAAAACAATTGACATGCGTTTTTAAATTCACAGAATTTGCTCCGATCACCAGAAAACACTATAGGAGGGTTTATCTTAGGCTCACGGGGCTGAGCAGCAGGAGGCTGTGTGAGACGGCCAAGCTGCTGTCTCAAGGTTTGATTGTCATTTTTTACCTCTGTAAGCGCATGGATCAATGCATCTACTTGTTGTTTTAATTGTAGAACATGAGTGGATAATTCTGCTGAATCCATATTTTTTTTAAAGGCTCGTTCAATCTGTAACGTTCCTGTGTTTTTGTTTGTGGATGGATTTACAGCTGCAGAATTATTACACTCAGTAGCCTTGTAGAGAATCTGTTGAACAACATATCCAACTCTCAGGACTTCATCACCGTGTACAGCCTGTTATATACTATATATATATTAATAGATGTTTAATGGAGGGATAGAGTATATGAGGATATATAGATGAGAGACAGGCTATTGTATGGTGAGCACTAGAAGTAGTATAGGAGAGTTGCAGGTGATGGTAAGCAGATAGGTTCTGATGTCAAGTATAGTGCAGATGGTAAGAGGACACAGATGGAGTATACTTTAGACAGAGTAACCTAGTGCAAGGATAGTTCAAGGTAGTCCCAAGAGCTAACAGTCTTATGCAGATGATAGTGGATAGATAGATACAGATAGTCTTGGTAATTGCAGTAGATGACAGTAGGAGATTGGTTAGTAAGAATCCCCTGCGGGGTACTTATCACTTAGATAGATTAGGAATAACAGTGTCCATTGGAGAGGGGTGATCCCGTAGCGAGATACGGATCACCAGCGAGGTTTCCGGCTTTAGTTCAGCAAGGAAGGTATGTCAGCAGCTCCGACTTCTCAGGCGTAGGTGCGATGAACATGTGGGTTTGAACGAGCGATGAGTGAGAGCAAACCGGCGATTGAAATAGCCGCTCATAGCGGCGCTCGGCAGTGATGTCATCCGGTCTTAAAGGTGTATGCGTCCTTTGTTATACAAGATGGGACGCAAAGAGAGGAGAAATGTAGGGTGATGTGTATCTGTGCTAATCTAAGTTGTAGGCAAATCAAGTGCAGTTTACCTACATGTGACAAGAAGGTTGATTTGGATTTAGACATGGAGGATTGGGAAGGTCAAGGATGGAGAATATACCATGAGGGTCGATGTAAGGGTGGCCATTTTTTGGTTTGGTGAGCTTCTAAGACTGACCAGTATTTGCAAGGTCATATTGCACAACACTGTCAGCATGGAAACACTATTGCTTAACTTTCACGTTTGGAAGGTGGTATTGGGGAGCATTACTGGACATGTTAGTCTTTTTTTGCTTTCTGAAGCCACCCTCCTCTAATTTTGTGTTAGTTTCCCTACAAAGGATATGGTTTGGCTTGGCTTGAACATTGTGTGTGTTTCACAACAAATCAAAAATGCTCAACCCCTGGGAATGTCCCAAATTAGAGTTCATATTTTAGGTTTTTTTTTTACAGCTTCTCATGACCAAAGGCCATCTGGCTCAGAGGCCCAAAATCAAATGATTGAGGGTAAGTAATGTGTGTTTTTGCTGTAATGTGTCTACTTAGTTAGTGTAGAAATGCTACATGTGTATGGCCCAGATCAAGCTTAAAGTAGTTGTAAAGGCAGCAGGTTGTTTATGTGAATGCATTCTACCCATTAGGATTCCAAGTCTTTGGTGTGCATATGCCCCCTTAGACTTAACAGGACCCTTTTCTTACTGCACAAATTTTAAATGAGACACTTGTTTGGTCCTGACTCCCCCTCCTCCTTAGCTGAGATGACAGCATGCCAAGATTGCCTCCTGATGCTGTCAGTTCAAATCATTGAGACTATCGGAAGAGAGGGGGCCAGGCTGGCTTACAGCCTAGTGCCTGAACAGACACAGTGCGCTTGGCTTCATCTCAGGTGCCTCCATTGCAAGCTGCTTGCTGTGGGGGCAATCAACAGGAGGGAGGTGCCTAGAGGGGTGTAGAGGGACCATGTGAAGAGGAGGATCAGGACTGCTCTGGACCAAGCCACTAAACAGGCAACAGCGGGTAAGTCTAACCTCATTCTTTTTCCAGCCATCCAAAAAGGAGATGGTCCAAACAGTTTGAAAAGGCAGGGCTGAGACAGAAACAACATCTGAGAAACACCTACAGCACAAAAGCATGGAGTACTTATCTTTAAGGTTACAAGCTTCACCCAGAAGCATGAAGCTTGCAGTGTACAAATCAGCCTCACCACCGTAAAAATTCTAAACTCACACTTTCAGGGGAGTGTGGAGGGGGAAGGAGTGGGTGTTAGGGCTTTTTCATGACTGCCTGACCTACATTTAGTGTGAGTCAATTCCTTGATAAACTTTTTATTCTCTCTTAACACAGTTGTGCTGGAGCAAAGGGATCTGGGGAGGAGAGGGATCAACCCCTGCCACCACTCGCTGTCTGTCTTCCAAGGGGTGAGTCTCTACAATGTGTCTGTTTCAATCTATAGACAGTAAGAGGGAGAGAGAACTCAATCCAAATTCTAATGGTGATAGAGAGAGATGTGTGCACATGTATCGTGGGAACCAATTGAACACAACACCTTACATTCTTCAAAATGTTTGGTTGTGTATACATGGAAAGCCTTTTACATTGTTTTGGTGGAACTGCTATTAACATTCCAAGCCATCTTGTGTAACCTTTTGAACAATTTGCTGTGGAAGTTTGAGTTCAAGGTTTAGGTTCTATTAAAGCTGGAGCACCTAGGATTTATTTGTTAACACCAACAAGGTGCTTGCTCCACTGTCATCTCTACCATCTTCAGGCTTCAATGCTAAGAGAGAGATGAAAGACCACACCTAAGCTTGCTAGGAGCTTGGCCTCCTCCCTTCCAAAATTTGTGATGACTCAAACCATCAGCCCAATAGGGACGTTCTGTTCCTGTGTGTATGCAATTGTATAGCATCCCCAAACAACCCATATCCAAAGAGGTTCAAGTGAAAAATATCTTCTTTTTGCCAATGGAATTCACCTTTTAGCTGCCCAAAACATGTTTGTGTATTAAGCTTTTGAGTGTAACTATGTAGACAACAGCAATCTATCATATTTGCTCCAGAGTGTTGAGAAAAGCCACCCAATATACTCCAAAGAATATTTGTTGAGGCAGATTTATTACAATCCTTGTTTGCCTCATTTTGCCTCAAGCTAATTATCCTGTCTTTTTCTACCCAGGGCACACCCACCTCACCATGGAGGTGGCCATTAGATACCTAAGGTGGTGTGGGGCTCGGCTAGCCCTCTTGGAGCGGAGGTTCGGAGTTGATCCTGACCCTCAAGATCCCTTTTTCCTGACAGACTCCATGGCAGCATACGTATCGGGTTTGGCCCTGCCTCCAAACCTACCCATAGGACCTCACTCCCATAAATCTTTGCTCCTGTTCAGCACACGTGTTCTTTTTTTGTCCTCCAAAGGATTACCTGATATCCTACCTGAAGATGGATTCCGGGTGATGGATGGCTCTACCAGTCGGGTATGGAGCTCTCCAATAAGCCCCAGCTGCTGCGGGGTATGGAGTAGGGGCGAAGATGTAGCAGCCTTGGCCAAAAAGCCCAGCTGCTGCGGGTGGCCGGTACCCTTGAAGAGATAAGTCCGGTGTGCATCCATCCCTGGTGGTCTGCGGTTCGTGAGTACACTCCATGGCAGCTATTTTATATGTTTATATTGCCTTGCTTATATATGTGTCTCTTACCTGGTCTTTCCTGCCTTCCCTGGTGGCTAGTGGTCCGGGGCCGGTCAGCGGTTCACTTCCTGACCGGCCGCCGGTGCGGTACGCTACTGCGCATGTGCGGCGCCTCGAGAACGAGGCTTGGCTCTCGCGCGTGCGCAGTAGGAGCTCGGTGCATGTGCAGTGAGTTGGCGTCGGTGGCGATCGCTGATGACGTCACCAGGCGCCATATTTAAACCCCAGAACTGTCAGCAGTGTTGTGTTTATACACACTGCTGATACTGGGTGTTCTATACTCCGCATCTGATCGGTTTTTGGACGCCTGCTGTTCGCTGCCGCTCTGCCTGCTAACCTCTGGTTCTTGGTGAGTACTGGCCCCAGTTTGGGAGCGCCCCCCCCCTCCTCTTTTGCTGGTTTTCTGACATTGCTGTCCGGCTCATTCCTGTAGGTCAGCATCAGAATGGAAGCTACTTTGCCCTCCGGTGGTCAGCCCGCCCCTAACAGGTATTTGGGGCTTCTTGGTGGGGCTGTGGGTTATAGGGGGTGGGGGTAGGAACTCAAGTGTTCCTAGCTTCCTGTCTGTTTTTTCTGTTTTTTTCTCTTGTTCACAGCCCTCCTCGTTCAGAGACTAGGCACTCTTCTCAAAGAAGTGAAAGGCGCTCGAGCTCTCGCCACCGGCACTCTACAGGAAAGTCCCGTTCGGGCTCACATCATCAAAAATCATCTACTTCAGCCAGCCACGCACGGAGACCTGACAAAGCAGGTTGCAGAGGCTGTGGCGCTAGTGTCCCGGAGAGGAAGCTTTTCTGTGATAGATGTTTCTCCCAGGCTGCGGGAGAAAGGGATACTTCCGATCAGCGCATTGAGGCTTTGGTCAAGAGAGTGGTTAAGGACTCTTTGGCAGAGTTGGGTGTCAGTCGCTCTCAAGACACTGCAACGGCTTCCCCAAGCCCCTCCCCTGTAGCTCTACAGGTACAGGAAGATTTCGAGTCGGCCCACACAAGCCATCAGTCGATGCTCTTGTCAGGTAGCGACTCTGAAGATGAGGATCCCTGCTTGGGTTTTGAATATACCTTGGTGCCTTCCCTGGTTAAAGCGGTCAGAGAGACCTTAAATTGGGAAGAGTCAGCTGTTCCCCCTCCCAAGCAGAAGAAGTACTTTAAACAGCTCAATAAGGAGCGTGTTAATTTTCCCTTCCTGGGAGAGTTGGGTGAAATCATCTTGGAGGAGTGGAAAAAGGTGGAACGAAAGAATTCCTTAGTATCCAAGATGGCTAAACTTTACCCCTTCAAAGAGGATGATGTGAAACATCTTGAGTCTCCTCCCCTAGTTGACGCAGCAGTCATGAGACTGGTCAAGCACGTGACCCTTCCCTTAGAGGATACGGTCTCATTTAAAGACCCGTTGGACCGAAGGATGGACTCTGATTTGAAGAGAATCTACCTTACAGCAGGTATGGCCTGTAAGCCAGTCCTGGCTTTAGCTGCTCTATCCAAAGCCATGGAGTCTTGGGCTGATGTGGTAGACGAATCGGTCAGATCGGTTTCGGAGGAGGTGGCCAGAAGCGCTCCAATCCAGGAGCTTAGGCTGGGCGCGTCGTTCCTTGGGGAGGCTTCCATAGACTTGATCCGTCTATTGGCAAGAGTTATGCTGTCCTCGGTCACAGCTAAGAGAGCTCTTTGGCTCCGCCCTTGGGTGGCGGATCCGGCATCAAAGCAAGTTTGGTGCCGTATTCCCTTTGAGGGGTCCTCCCTTTTCGGGAATAAACTTGACGAGGCCATAACCCGGGCTACAGGCGGTAAGTCTGGGTTTCTTCCCCAGGATCGGCGCCAGTTCAACGTCAAGAAAGGACAGCCTACCAGAAAATTTGTGCCTGACCGGGCCAGGGAAGCTCGTTCTTATAGACCTGGTCGGGAGTTCAACCGGAACTGGAGATCCAGACAGTCTTCCAGGAAGACGACAAAGAACGTCTCCTCGGGGGACCGTGAGCCCACTAAGTCCTTTTGAAAGTGGGCCCGCTCAGACATGTCGGGTGGGTGCGCGTCTACGCTCCTTCCGACATGTCTGGGCGGCTTCGATTCAGGACCCCTGGGCCGTCAGGACGGTGTCTTCAGGCCACAAGTGGGTCTTCAGGGAGAGGCCAGGCTCAAGGTTCCTGCCTACTGCCATACCATGCCTAGAAGAAAGGCGTCAGATTTTGTTTTCTTACGTCGAAGCTCTCATTGCTCAAGGGGCTGTCATCTCCGTTCCAGAGTCCGAGCGAGGCCAAGGAATATATTCTCCGCTCTTTCTGGTCCAAAAGAAGAACGGATCATGGAGACCAGTAATAGATTTGACCTTCTTGAACAAATTCATAAAAAAAGAAAGGTTCAAAATGGAGACCCTGTTGTCCATACAGCAGTCAGTCCAGCCGGCAGATTGGATGGTGTCCATCGACTTGAAAGACGCCTACTTTCATGTCCCTGTGGACGAAGATTTTCAAAGGTTTCTCCGGTTCGAAGTGGGAGGATTACATCTTCAGTTTATCTGTCTCCCATTCGGGCTCTCAACATCTCCACGGACCTTTTCAAAAATCTTATTGGCCGTGGTAGCCCTACTGAGATTGAAAGGTATCCGTCTTCACCACTATTTGGACGATCTACTCCTGTTGTCCCAAGACAGAGACCAACTATTAGTTCATCTGGAGTAGGTCGTGTCCACTCTCCAGAAGTTTGGTTGGTTACTCAACAAGGAGAAGAGTCACCTGATTCCAACTCAGTCCCTGATCTACTTGGGCGCTCTGTTCGACACAGAGAAGGCGACTATCTCTCTTCCAGAGGAAAAGATAGGGACTCTTCGAGACAGGATTCGCTTTGCCCTCTCATCCTCTCATCTTCAGGCACGTCAATGCCTGAAGGTGATCGGAACTATGGTCGCAGTAGTCCCCATGGTGAAGTGGGCCCTGTGGAGGATGAGACCCTTTCAGAAGGGATTCCTTCAGCAATGGGATACGTGGCATCTGGATCAACGCATCTTCTTAACCCCTTCAATGAGAGCGAGTCTCCCCTGGTGGTTATGCAGAGACCACCTGCTGAACTGCCACTCTCTGAAGCCAGCTCCGTGGGTAGTGGTTACCTCGGACGCCAGCAACATAGGCTGGGGTGCCCACTGTCTGTCGGAGGTGGCACAGGGCAGGTGGGAGTTTTCCACTCGAGGAATAGTATCCAACATACTAGAACTCCGAGCAGCATTCCAAGCTCTTCGAGCATTTGCTCACCTGACAAAAGACCAACCTGTCATGCTGCGCCTGGACAACACCTCAGCAGTGGCATACATCAGGAAACAAGGGGGAACACGCAGCTGGTCCCTATTGAGGGAAGTGGAGCCGATTATGTCCTGGGCACAGAAAAATCTCTCGAATCTTTCAGCGGTTTATGTTCCAGGAGTCCAGAATGTCAAAGCAGACTTCTTGTCCAGAGTGGATCTGGACAACAACGAGTGGTCCCTTCACAAGGAAACGTTCAACTGGATCCTAACATTGGGGTTTTCTCCAGAGGTAGACCTCTTCGCCTCCCCCTGCAATCACAAACTGCCGAAGTACTACTCAAGATTCAGAGATCCACAAGCATCAGGGATTCTTGTGATCAGTGGAGATTCCACAGGGCATACGCCTTCCCACCAATTCCGATTGTGTTGCAGTTTCTTCGGAGACTCAGGTCGGAGCCAGTGGAGGTAGTGGCGGTGATTCCCTTCTGGCCGAACAGGCCATGGTTTCCCCTTCTGACGCTACTCAGTGTCCGAGACCCAATCCCGCTACCCTTCAGACCGGATCTGTTGTCCCAGGGGTCTGTACTCCATCCGTGCCCAGACCGTTTACATCTCAGGGTCTGGATGTTGAGAGGAGGAGGTTACAGGCTTTAGGCTGTCCAGAAACGGCAATCTCGACATTACTTAGTGCTAGAAGAAGCTCAACGAACAGGGTGTATCAGAGAATCTGGGAAAAAATTTCTGCACAACTGAATACAAGGCCTGATCCTCAATCTTCAATTAAGATCCAGGATGTATTGAGCTTTCTCCAATCAGGACTGGATTTGCCTCTATCAGTGAGTTCGCTCAGAGTCCAGGTCTCGGCTATTTCCGCTTTTACAGGGATCTCCTGGGCCACTCATGCCCTAATTCGTCAGTTCTTCCAAGGGGCAGTGAGAATCAGACCTCAGAGAAAACCCAGGTTTCCCAAGTGGGATCTGCCACTAGTTCTGGATTTCCTGGCGAGTCAGATTCAAGACATGTCTGATTCTTTGACCATAAGAGAGCTTACACTGATAACAGTGTTTCTGGTAGCTATAACCTCAGCAAAAAGAGTGTCGGAAATTGGGTCCTTTGGGACACAAGAGCCTTTCTTAACCTTTTTTCCTGACAGAGTGGTGCTCATCCCCATGCTGGATGCGAGACCAAAAAGGACCTCTGTCTTCCATGAAAACATAGAAACAGTATTACCAACCTTTAGACAGGAAGAGGAAGAATCTTCGGTTCATCCGCTGGATGTTGGAGAGTGTATTAAGAAATATTTAGATGCCACTTCCTCTTTCAGAAAATCAGAACATCTTTTTGTTACCTTCTATGGAAAAAACAAAGGTTCAAGAGCCTCGACGAGATCCATTTCCTCTTGGATCATCCAGACCATCCAGTGGGCTTATAGGGCTAAGGGCTTGACCCCTCCAGCAGTAGTTACAGCTCATTCGACGCGGAGCATCTCTACCTCCTGGGCAGTATCCAGACATGTGGCTCCTGAAGTCATTTGCAGAGCAGCGTCGTGGTCCTCTATTAACACTTTCTTATCCCATTACTGTGTTGAGCCAGCGGCTCTTTCTTCTGTGAATTTTGGTTTGCAAGTCCTGTCTGTTTGACAAAATGCATTAAAACTTTTCTGTTCAGCACCTGCCCACCCTGTGTGTACGGCGAGTTATTTCCCGATACGTATGCTGCCATGGAGTCTGTCAGGAAAACGGAAAATTTATATCAAATACTTACCGTAATTTTCCTTTCCTGATGGACTCCATGGCAGCAGGAGTTCCCTCCCGGATTTCTGTGGAGGATAGTTACAGAACACGTGTGCTGAACAGGAGCAAAGATTTATGGGAGTGAGGTCCTATGGGTAGGTTTGGAGGCGGGGCCAAACCCGATACGTATGCTGCCATGGAGTCCATCAGGAAAGGAAAATTACGGTAAGTATTTGATATAAATTTTCCGTTATTCGGGAGTATGCCCCATTGGACTGATGTTTCGTTCATGTTTGTTTTTTTAATGATGCATGTTGCAAAACAAGGTACTTGAATTTTATATTTTGAAAAAATATATTTTTACATACAAAAAATTTATATACAACATTTTTTATAAAAAATAAATATGTATGTTTTTTCGAAAAAAAATGAGTTTGTGTGTTTTTCCACATTGAATCTCTTGTGTGTTGTATTTGTTTAGTCTATTCTGAGTGGTGTGGTCTGTAATTGTTTGCATGTTGGCTTTGGTTTATGTTCTCCATGAGACCTGTATTCTGGTATAATTTCAAGGGAAACCTTTTTGTATTTCATTATGTGAAGATTGAGTTTAGCAATTTGAAATGTAACCATATGTTTGGAGATAGAGAAGCACGTGTGTAGAAAGGCGTACATTAACCAGGGCCCTTACTTGTCCAACATCACTCACAAAATACAAGAGATTAAACACAAAGAAATGAATTTGAAACTACATTTATTAAATAGCAAAATACAAATGCTAAACATAAATGGAAAACAAATATACATCCACCCAAAATAAATAAATGGCCCCAAAAATTGGCCAATTCAAAAAAAAAAAAAACCGAAAAAAAGGTAAGAATAAACATACATTTAAAGATATGTAGAAAAGAAAATAAGCATTAAGGTGATGGCTCTGAAAGGTGCTGAGGAACCCTGATGACGCCCCATCTGAATTATAATCTGCTGCAGTAATTGTAGCATTTCTGGGTTGTGCTGTGGCTGTTGGTACTGCTGCGGCTGTTGTTACTGCTGCAGCTGTTGGTACTGGTGCAGCTGGTGGTACTGCTGTGGCTGGTGGTACTGCTGCAGCTGGTGGTACTGCTGCAGCTGGTGGTACTGCTGCGGCTGGTGGTACTGCTGCGGCTGGTGGTACTGCTGCGGCTGGAGGTACTGCTATGGCTGCTGCATCTGCTGTGGCTGCTGGTGCTGCGGTGGCTGCATCTGCTGTGGCTGCTGGTGCTGCGGCTGCATCTGCTGCTGTGGCTGCTGCAGATGGGGTATCTTTTGCTGCTGCTGGGGGTGCAAGGGGAGTGAAGATGAGGTGAGGTCTGAGGTGTCGTTTGGAGGTGCGGGGCACGTGGAGGGAACCGAGGAGGGGCTGTGTTGGGTAAGAATGGCAAGGGCCTGGGGAGCAGTGTTGAGAGGACGGTGTGGAGGGAATGGGGCTGTTTGTAAGTTGGAGTGTGGAACCTGATGAAGAGACATATGGGACTGTGGTTTGTGAGTAAGTGGTGGGGAAGGAGTCTTGCTGGTTGAGGGGTGGAAGATTGGGAAGGGACTGTGAAGTGCTGGGAGTGGCTATAGGAGAAATCATCACCTCCCCAGCTGCCTGCCCAGTGGCCAACACTGGTGTTGCCCTCCCACTAACACTACCTGCTGGGGCAGGCAATTGTGCTGGTTGGGAGGGCTGTGCCAATGTGGCATCTTGAGCTCCAAACAGGAGGTGGCGGATGGCCAGCAGCTGAGTGTCGACACGTTGCCAATCCCGTTGCTGTTGGTCTGCCAAGATGATCAGGCTGTCATGCACATCCTTTTGAACCTGTAGCAAAGCATTGTGGCTAGTATTCAGGAGGTTCTTTTGTCTAAGAAGTTCCCCCTGATTATTTGCCAACGTTGCTACAGATTCCTGTATGAGCCCCAGCAACCGTACCAACTCACTTGATTCAGCAGGCCTCCTTGTCTCATTTTGGAGCTCATACTCATCAAGCAGCCTCTCTGCCACATCATACAGAGATGGACGAGGTGGGAGAGGTGACAATCCAGCTGCATCCAATACTGGCTGAAAGAATAAGAAAATTAAAATACATCTTTAAAAACCATCATTATAAAAGAGTTAAAGATTAGTTACACAGCGTAAACACCCCAAGCAGACCTTAGAACAGTTGGATGTCCTTCTAATAAGCACTTGCTCATTGTAATGTTAGCCAAGCTAGCAACACTTCTGATAATGGGTACACATTATGGGATTCTTGAAAAAATGACAATGGCTGAACAGTTTCTACATTAAACAGTTCACAACTTGCCCTGGTCTGGTAGCTTCATTCTTCTTTATGAGTGTCTTACTACACCACTGACTTGCAACATTTAAGTAACTAGTCTAAAATATGGCCAAAGAAATGCTCCATGACACCAAAAAACAAAGCACACATGAAGTTTGACGTCGAAAATCAAAGGCTGCCAGGAATTAAAATGTCCTGCATGTTTTTGAACCTTTTGGGGCCCTAGCAAATATACAATTCTTCCCTGACGTTCAGGCTCAAATTCTTGTGCTGCTGGTGCAGCGTCTGAATGTCCCTGCACAAATTTAAAGCAGACAATGTAGGCCACATCCATCCAAACATTGCTAACATTTTAATGGAACATGCCCACCTTGTTAACTTAGATCACATACCCCAGCATCGGATGCAGAATCCTAGCCAGCTCCTGGTCCAGCTCCAGCTGCTCCTTCACAAGTGGCCTGATTTTCTTCAAAAAAGAGCAAGAAAAGGCTTAGGAAATAACCTTATGCAGTAAGGATTTGGAGCCAATTTCAATCCTAGCTTCATGGATTAAGCAATGAGGCCAAACATTCTCAAGTGTTTTGCCGGGCTCATAGGACACTTGCTAGCACCCTCCCAAAGGCTAAGAAGGCATGGTCAGAATCAAAAATAGGGCACCCATGAATGACGATTCATAAAAATACACATTAGCAATACATACCAACACCTTCCTCCAGGCCTTGCTGCAGTGGGGGTGTTCACTGCTCCCGATTATGTTCTTCTGTAAAGAGGACATAGCACTGTGAGCTCTCATTTGTAAAGAAGAGACTAGTCTTCTACATTGTTTAGCACAGGACAATTTTGGACCTATCAGGAGTAGGCTCAACATTAACATCCACAGCCGTGATTGCCGAGCTGCATGGGCTGCGGAGGGGCTGAGACTCCTGCTGTTGATGAACAAATAGGGGGTGGTGGGAAAAGAAAAAAACAAAACTTGAAGGCCAAGTAGAAAAGTATATTCATGTCACAGATAGGATAGTAGTTACTAATTTCACAACAACTCACACAAGTAATATCCAAATTAGTAACTTACCTCTGTGCCAAGCATCCGTATCAACCCCCGGCAGGCCAAGATTGGTGTCGGGACCGAGAAGATGCATTAAGTCCCACTCAAAATCGTGTAGGCTATTTTTGGCTGATGGGTCCAGCCCACATTGTCAGTTATAAAGGCCCTCCGCAACCCATGCACGCAGCTTTTTCCGGATGGCCCCACGGATGTCGTTGAGCCTCTTGCGAACATTTTGGACCGAGCGGCGTACACTACCACCCACTGCATTTACGGCATCCCGGATTTCCTCCCACAGGCGTTGCCTCTCTGTAACTGAGGTTGCCTGGGCCCTGGTCCCTGCTATGCGCTCATATCGAGCCATATAAGCCTGGACCAGGACCCGGCTCTGCCTGCGGGAGAACTGGGGAAGTCGGGAGGCTGTGGACACGCTGCTTCTCCTCGAAGGGCCCTCTCCAGGGCTGGGAGGAGAAGCAACATGTCCACTTGGTGTGGAAACCCCCCGGCTTCCTCCTCAAGGCTGGAGAAGGTTTACTCCCTTCTGGACACAGCTGGAGCCTCCCTCACACCTGAGCCAGACAACGTGCCCACCTAGGCCCCCCTAGCTGCTACCCTTCCACTTCTCCTTCTACCTCAGTGTGGGGCCATGGGAGAACCAGGTGGGCAGGTAGTCTGGCTGTCTAGCAGCAGCAAATACCCTCAAGGCAACAATCTGCAAAGGAAAGAGAAAAAAGGAAAGAAAAAAACACCATAAGTTGCAGAATTCAAAATACTACAGTATAATTTGTGAACAATTCGAGAACACACTTACCACTTAGCCACTGATTTTTTGAAAAACCGCTTCGGTGGTGGTGGCGGTAGGCTAACTGGAGGCTGCAAAGAAACAACATAAGAAAACACATCTGCAAGGCCACTGCTCGTGGGGCCAAAGAACACTTACCAAAGCTGACTCAGCAGTGGTGGTAGTAGTAGTGGTAGTAGTATTAGGCCAACTGGAGGCTGCAAAGAAACAATAAACATGAGAAAATGCATCTGCAAGGCCACTGCACGTGGGGCCAAAAACCACTTACCAAAGCTGGCTCAGCAGTGGTGGTAGTGGTGGTAGTAGTAGTGGTGGTAGTAGTATTAGGCTAACTGGAGGCTGCAAAGAAACCACAAACATGAGCAAACGCATGAGCAAAATCCCTGCACAAGAGGGCAAATGACACTTACCAAACAACCAAAAAGGGGCCTTTTGTGGCGGGGAAGGTGGGGGGGGGGGCACACAGCCCAAATATAGACTGCAAAGAAAAAACAAACATGAGAAAACGCATCGGAAATCCACATGCACATGGGGGCAACTGACAGTTACAAAAATACACTTGAGGGGTTTCTGAGGTGTTGGGGGTGGGAGTGGATTCGCCATAGACAATTGAATCACTCAGAGAGAATTTCAAAGTGCCAAAGTGCATACTTAGATAAGGAAGAACGGTAAGCCTGGGCACACACCACACACATGCATATATATATACATATATATATAAGTTCTCTTCGTCTTGTTGGCTCACACAATCTTTCTTGCTCTGGCATATAACTCCCAGCAGCCATCTTGGCCATGTGCTCATTTTATAGCAGGCTCAGGCTGTGGCAATTAGCACACGTGTGTATATATACCTGCGCCAATTAAATCCTGTACTCAAAATGGCAAACAGACAGCAAATATTGCGAGATGCGCTCCTGGCATTTATTGGTGCCCTGTTTGAGGAGGCCAGAGCACAGGAGGCAGTAGCAGGTGGAGCAGCACCTGAGGGAGCAGCTGAGGAAGAAGCTGAAGTAGCACTTCCAGTCCCTGTGCGCTTACAGCGCCAGCCACGAATCTTTGCTCCACGGTTATATTTGGACAAAATGCTGGATTTGGATATCAGGAGGAATTTCCGCCTAGAGCGGGAAGCAGTTCTACACCTCTACCTGCTCATAGAGGACAAAATAGCACCTGACACACGGCGCTGTCATGCAGTGCCCTGCATGGTCAAGTTGCTGGTTACTTTGTACATATTAGGCCATGGCAGCTTCCAAGCCACTTCTGGAAATATCATGGGCATTAGCCAGCCCACAGTGTCCAGGGTGTTTATGTTGGTGATTGATGCCATTCTGGAGATTGGGCCCCAATTTATCCACTGGCCACAGAATGAAAACAAGTGGAATGCCGTGAAGGTGGGTTTCTACCCAAATACTCGGGGCAATTGATTGCAGCCATGTAGCCATCAGGCCACCCAGGAGCCATGAGATGGACTATCGCAACCGCAAGAAGTACCACTCCCTTAACATCCAATTGGTGTGTGTGTGACGCAAGACAGCGCATTATGAGTGCCAACACAGGTTTCCCAGGGTCGTGCCATGATTCATACTTACATAGTTACATAGTAGGTGAGGTTGAATAAAGACAATAGTCCATCTAGTTCAACCTGTGTAGGTGTGTGTGGCTGTAATCAACTCACATTGCCCTGAATGTTCTGATCCTTGAGATGTATGTCTAAGAGTCTTTTGAAAGCCACCATACTTCCCGCAGAAACCATCTCTTGTGGTAGAGAATTCCACAATCTTGTAGCCCTAACAGTAAAGAACTCCCCACGTTGCCTGAGGTTAAAACGCTTCTCCTCTAATCGCATTGTATGCCCTCAGGTCCTCATGCAATCCCTTCGACTGAATAGCTGTTTTTCTATGCCGAGATCCCCATTGAGATATTTATAAATTGCTATCATGTCCCCCCTCAGGCGTCTCTTCTCCAGGGAGAATAAATCAAGCGATTGCAGACGCTCTTCATAATTAAGGTCCTCCAATCCCCTAATCAGTTTAGTTGCCCTTCTCTGGACTCTCTCCAGCTCCAACACATCCCTCCTGAGGACTGGCGACCAGAACTGGACCGAATACTCCAGATGTGGTCGGACAAGAGTTTTATAAAGTGAAATGATTATAGTTTTATCTCTGGAATACATCCCTTTCTTTATGCATGCTAATATTCTGCTGGCTTTGGCAGCTGCCGCTTGACATTGCATGCTATTGCCTAATCTATCATCAACCAAGACTCCCCGGTCTTTCTCCATTTTTGATTCCCCCAAGGGTTCCCCCTAACGTGTATTGTGCTTTTATGGTTTTATTCCCCAAGTGCAAAACCTTACACTTCTACACATTAAACCTCATTTGCCATGTCGTTGCCCTCTCCGTTATTTTGTCCAGGTCATTCTGTAGGATATCTGCTTCATGCTATGAGTTATTGCCCTGCCCAATTTTGTGTAATCTGCAAAAACTGATATTGAACTACTTATCCCGTCCTCAATGCTGTTTATGAATAAATTGAACAAGGTTGGTCCCAGGACTGAGCCTTGGGGGACCCCGCTTACCACCTCAGACCAGTCTGAGTATGCGCTGTTTATTACCACCCTTTGGACATGCCCCTTTAGCCAGTTCCGTATCCAAGAGCAAACCCTGCTGTCGATACCTGCAGACCTTATTTTATAAATTAAGCGCTTGTGTGGAACTGTATCAAACGCCTTAGCGAAATCCAGGTACACCACATCCACTGGTCTGCCCCTATCTAGCTCACCTCTTCGTAGAATGTTAAGAGATTGGTTTGACAAGAACGCCCATTTGTAAACCCGTGCTTATTACTGCTGATGATGTTGTTGTCTTTAGCAAACTCTACGATATAGTCCCTTATCATCCCCTCCAGAAGTTTACATACTATCGATGTCAAACTGACAGGCCTATAATTTCCTGGGATATGCCTCTGCCCCTTTTTGAATATCGGTATCACGTTAGCTTTCCTCCAATCCCCTGGTACATTTCCTGCCATAATACTGTCAGCAAAGATCAGGAACAGTGGTCTAGATATAACCTTACTGAGTTCCTTGAGTACTCTCGGGCCTGGTGATTTGTTTGTGATAAAGCGGAGTTCCGGGCACAGAATCGTTTTTTTTTTAATGTCCCCCAAGCAGTGACCCTTAGACCTCTATACATCCGCTAATCCTGTTTCTTACAATGAAATAATCGGTTTGTACGTATAAAATCTTACTTTATAAAATGTATGACGAGCGCCGTCATCTTTGTTCTGGATCGCAGAGTCCGTTGTGGGGAAATGTCTTCTCTTCTTCCTTGTTCTAGTGGGCGGAGGCCTGTGAGTCCAGAGCGAAATCTCGCGCATGCCCAGTACTATGCGATCGGCATAGTACTGGTTTCCATAGGGACGGCAATGTTGAGGAAGTTGCCGCCCCTGTAAAGCCATCCTCCGCCTCCCGGAAGCTCAGACAACGTGCAGGAGAGGAGAGAGAGGATCAGACCGAGAGAGAGAGAGAGGAGCAGACCGAGAGAGAGAGCGTGTCAGCCAGTTACCAGCACCCAGCTTTTACAATACACACAGGTATGTGTTATTTTGCTTGCCCAGCCGCACAACATAGTTTAAAGGGGACACCTACTGAAATTGTGCTGTTGTTAAAGGGGGACCCTGCTGCAATTGTGCTGTTGTTAAAGGGGGACCCTACTGAAATTGTGCTGTTGTTAAAGGGGGACCCTACTGAAATTGTGCTGTTAAAGGGGGACCCTACTGAAATTGTGCTGTAGTTAAAGGGGGACCCTGCTGCAATTGTGCTGTTGTTAAAGGGGGACCCTACTGAAATTGTGTTGTTAAAGGGGACCCTACTGAAATTGTGTTGTTAAAGGGGGACCCTACTGAAATTGTGCTGTAGTTAAAGGGGGACCCTGCTGCAATTGTGCTGTTAAAGGGGGACCCTGCTTAAATTGTGCTGTTGTTAAAGGGGGACCCTACTGAAATTGTGCTGTAGTTAAAGGGGGACCCTACTGAAATAGTGCTGTTGTTAAAGGGGGACCCTACTGCAATTGTGCTGTTGTTAAAGGGTGACCCTGCTGCAAGTGTGCTGTTAAAGGGGGACCCTACTGAAATTGTGCTGTTGGTAAAGGGGGACCCTACTGAAATTGTGCTGTTAAAGGGGGACCCTACTGAAATTGTGCTGTAGTTAAAGGGGGACCCTGCTGCAATTGTGCTGTTGTTAAAGGGGGACCCTACTGAAATTGTGCTGTTGTTAAAGGGGGACCCTACTGAAATCGTGTTGTTAAAGGGGGACCCTACTGAAATTGTGCTGTAGTTAAAGGGGGACCCTGCTGCAATTGTGCTGTTAAAGGGGGACCCTGCTTAAATTGTGCTGTTGTTAAAGGGGGACCCTACTGAAATTGTGCTGTAGTTAAAGGGGGACCCTACTGAAATAGTGCTGTTGTTAAAGGGGGACCCTACTGCAATTGTGCTGTTGTTAAAGGGTGACCCTTCTGCAATTGTGCTGTTGTTAAAGGGTGACCCTGCTGCAATTGTGCTGTTGTTAAAGGGGGACCCTGCTGCAATTGTGCTGTTGTTAAACGGGGACCCTGCTGAAATTGTGCTGTTGTTAAAGGGGGACCCTGCTAAATTGTGCTGTTAAAGGGGGACCCTGCTAAATTGTGCTGTTAAAAGGGGGAGCCTACTGAAATTGTGCTGTTAAAGGGGGACACCGTCTTCAGTTGCAAATTTTTTAAAGGGGGGACTTGCTTCTAAAAGTGCTGTGATTAAAGGTTTTTTTTTCTTTGTCTCCATTTACCACACCCCAAACACAAACCTCCACACCCAACCCCCACCATCAAAAAAACTACTAAACACACCACATCTCTCCCCCTCTTCTTTAGTTTTCACAATTTTTTTCATGATTTAACGTGATTTAATGGGTCATTTGCCTCCAAATATCTTTTGAGTAAAGGTGTCACCTGCCTCTAAATTTACCGTGATGAAAAGGGGGACATGTACTCTTTATTTTTTCTTTTTTTCCATTGACCAAACCCCAAACAAAAACCTCCAGCATCAAACCCCCACCATCACAAAAATAACCACCCCACACCCCTCCCCCTCTTCCTTATTTTTCCATGTATTTTTCGTTAAATACAGTGATAAAAGGGGTCAACTGCCTCAAAATGTACTATGATTAAAAGGGTTCATCTGCTTTAAAATCTACTGTTTTGAAAGGGGGACATTTTTATGTTCTCTTTGTCTCCATGTACCACACCCCAAACACAAACCTCCACACCACACCCCCAAGGGCTCTACTGCTTCTATTAATTTTCTAGGGGGGACCTGTCTATATATGCAATGTTGTTATAGAGGGGCAAGTGTGTGTGTGTGTGTGTGTGTGTGTATGTATATATATATATATATATATATACACACACACACAATATAAAAATGTTAAAATGTGCAATTTTTAATTTTTTTAAACATTATAGATTTTCTAAAATGGAAGGAAAAAATCCATCCGGCAGCGGTTCCAGGAAGTCAACTTGGGAGGAGAGAGTAAGCATAACTTTATAAAATATTACATTTTTTTTTCTTTTTTATTTCTATATAATGAAATTATTTATATTGTTAATGACTTGTATTTTAAAATAAACATGCTTGAAATGTATTATAAAAACAAATTTTATTATTAATAAAAAATGATATGCAAACTATTTTTTCAAACATAATTGTACAGTACACATCATATCTATAATAAAAATGTAAATGAGAACTTTTTTCTTAATAATAATTTTTTTTATTATTTTAATTTTTTAATGTTTCGAATTTTTTTTTTTTTTTTTTTAAACAGAGCAAAATGCTGATTGATGAAATCTGGAAGGAATATCCACCAATAGAACAGGATCCAGCATTTCCTGTGAATCCTACAAAGAAGATTTGCCAGCACACATCTGAAAGTGAAGAGGATGGTGACATATCTCGTCTTGGCAATAAAGACTGGTGAAAGTGTGGGAACTGCATTCCAATGGCCACTCCTGTGGAATCGGTGTGCTGCCAGGAGATAAACGAGGTGGAGGGCAGCATCCCAGATGGTGAAGAATGCATAACCGAGTGTGAAAGCTTCAATATTTTCTGCACCAATACGAAAATTGTCAAAGTGAACTGTATAGCCATTCATCAAGAAAGTCCACCTTCTATAGACCCTGAAAACAACAGGTATAACATATAATTCCAATATATTACAAATACATTTTTTTTTTGGTTCAAATATGTGTTAACTAAAATATATTGTAAAGTTCTTTATATATCATGTATAATGTAAAGTTCTTTATAAATGGTCTCTGCAAAATTTTTTTTTTTAAGGTAAATTACATTCCATGAAAAAACACAGACTGGGATAATAATGGCAGTATCTAAATATTATCGCAATCACCCCGCGCTCAGGAAAAAAATTAAAATAACACAATATGCCAAGAAATGTATATTAACCTGGCATATAGCTGCTGCTTTAAAACAATTAAAATACTAAAACATGTGCTTAATCCTCTCAGAAGTCAGTAGGTAGGAAGAGTTCAACACATAAGCAGCGCTTAGCAAACCCTATACAGAGTGCACATAGAGAGTCCCCCATTGTGAATGAGACAAAGTCCACAGGTGAATGATATTCACGGATGAAGGAGCAAGAAAAACTTCCACCACACCACGTGTCCCCCTTAGGTATTGCTCACTCACCAGAACTCTATGTAAAAGGAGCCTTTAAATATCCTCTCAGTATACCGGATGCTGACCACTCCACGATCCTTAGGCACAGACTCTCCCCAATCTGGATACCATACACCAAGCGATCGGCAATACTCCAGTATGATTCAATATATCAGCAGTGAATATTTAAGCAAGAAAGGGGGCTCATAGGGCAGTATATCAACACAAGTTTTATTGTTAAAATCCACCCAACCCCTCAATATATGCACTCACAGCAATCACATAAAAGACTCTCATTGTACAAACAAATGGGCTGGTTGAGACCTCACCGCTCCGCTCCCGCTCCACTGTATCACTGTAACGATCTCAGACCTCAGCTCGCAATAGGCAGGATATGGAGGTGCGTCTCTAACAGCTGATGATAGATGTTGTCGGGGTGTCCGCGTGCTCATGCCCTGACATGTTTCCCCATAACACTGGCTTCTACGGAGGGCGTGAGCACGCTGCACACCGCCTCCCTTTATCTCTCTCCTCTCCGGACAGTTAACCCCTTACTTCAGTTCACTATCACTTCTGACAGTTTGCCTGAGGGGAACCCGTCATGGATCATAGGAAGATTCTGGACACGGCTTTGCACACTCCAGCAATGTCGATGCATGTATGTGGCTCTTATATGTAGCATTATTAGCGACTCAGGAGATAGGCTAATAGTTGCTGGGGAGATAACATGCTACAACTGAGTTTGTAGATGTGCTTAGCCTATATTTACTAGGCAAAAGAAATTGCTACAAAAATAAAAATAAAACAAATGATATAACTGTATCAATGTTCCTTCCAGAAAAGGCTACTAATCCATAAACCTTGTATCTACAGATTATAGCCACACACATCAGATCGACATGGAGATGTACATCGCCATTGATACATCAATCAAAACAATAATAACTATCGCATATGGTACATATTTATACATTTATAATCATAATAGCAGCCAATATACAATATAGCTAAAACAGAATAATATAAAATTGTGCTATATGACATGCTGAAACTTAAACACTAAATAACAGCTAAAATAAATTAGACGGGTATAACTACCAGTCAGAAAAAATATGCACCTTAAAATGCTAAAAAAGGTAATTAAGACGCACGGGATAAAATATAAAAGTGGCTATAAATGTATAAAAATTATTAAAACCTCAATAAAATTCAGGTTGAACATCAAAAATCGCTGATGAAACAATTCACGTCCAATTCGACGTTCGAACCTTTAGGTGTTAAAGAGTTAGTCAAATAGATCCAGTGAGTCTCCCGTTTAGAGAGTTCTCTGACTAAATTAGCTCCTCTCCACACTGGATCCATTTTGTCTATACCCCAAAATTTGAGACCTGAAGGGTCCCTATTGTGTTTTAATCTAAAATGTAGGGAAACATTGCGGTATTTAAAACCTTTCTCTATATTGGCCAGGTGTTCAGAAACTCTTTTGGACAATGTCCGTTTGGTACGGCCTATATAGATAAGCCCACAAGGACACTCCAGGCAATAAACCAAATGTGTGGATTGGCATGAGATGAACTTCTTTATCTCAAAGGTTTTACCATTCGCACTTGAGAAAAAAGAAGTTTTAGCTCTTTGTATCTCTTTTACCTGTCTACAGCATGTGCATCTGCGACATGAGTAAAAACCTACTTTGTCCCAGAATAATTTTGGTCTAGTCGGAGGATCCAAAACTTTTTTGATCACCTGATCACCATATGAAGGAGATTTCTTATATATAAATAATGGTTTCGGTGGAAGTACCGGACCCAATACCTTATCCATACAGAGGACCCTCCAATGCTTATGAAAGATGTCCTCTACCTCCTTGTATTGTTCATTAAATTGGGTGATGAAGCCCCATTCATGCTGAGTGTTCACTGGGGTATTCCCATCACGCAAACACATCTCCTGAGATAACAAACCTACATCCTGAATGGTTTTATCCAATCTGGGACCGTCATAACCTTTCTCTACAAACCTATTCCTAATAATCTGAGCCTGCATGAAGTAATCGGAGTCATTGGTGCAGTTCCTGCTGATTCTGAGGATCTGATCCCTAGGGATATTCCTCAGCCACTGCGGATGGTGTCCACTGAAAGTGGGCAGATAACCATTCCCATCAGTGGGTTTGAAATACGCCCTAGTACTGAGCTGCCCCCGTTGGATGGATACTTCAACATCCAAATAATGCACTCTTTCTTTACTCCAATTACATTCAAGCTTGATGTTATTGACATTCTGATTAAGATGGTCCGTGAAAGCTCTCAGTGATGGTTCAGACCCGTTCCAGATAAAGAACAGGTCATCTATGTACCGCCGGTAGACGACCAGCTCCTTTCTGTGTGTGGAATAGATATACCATACCTGTCCTCCCACTCACTCATGAAGAGGTTCGCTAGGCTCGAGGCAAACTTAGCGCCCATCGCCACACCCCTCCTCTGAATATAGAATTGACTTCCATACCAGAAGTAGTTGTGGGATAAGCAATAGTCAAGCACCTGGCCTAGGAACCTCTTTTGGGGGTCAGGTATATCATCCCTTTGACACATGGCCCAATTGAGAGCCAGTAATGCGTCGTCATGTTGAATTATTGTGTAAAGTGACGCAACATCTGCTGTCACCAGGTAAACATCATCCAAATCCGACAATACAACATTATTTAAGGTCTGAAGAAAATCCTTAGTGTCTTTAAGGTACGAGCGGGTATGAATCACACTGTCCTGCAAGAATCTATCTAAGTACTCTCCCACTCTGGATGTAACGGAGTTAATACTATTGACGATTGGCCTTGCAGGGGGGGCGTTAACATCCTTATGTATTTTAGGAAGTGTATAAATGGTCGGTTTCCGACTGAAGCTAGGCATTAAATACCTACTCTCCTTCTTGGTTAAGATTCTTCTATAGAAACCATACTGGACAAGGTCATCTAATTCCTTCCTAAACTTTTTTGTCGGGTTGCCATCCAATAAACCATACGTGGACGTGTCTGCCAACATTGAGGACAACTGGTTATCATAATAGGATTTGTCCATAATCACTACGCCACCGCCTTTATCGGCGGGGCGTATGACTACATTCTTTCTTTTTTCTAATGAATCTAAACCATCTTGTACATACTTAGGATTGACATCCCTTTTAGGTTTGATGGACTCTAGATCCTTGATAACCAATTGCTTGAACATTTCCACGCATTGGTTGGATGGTTGTGGTGGGTTGAACTTGTTCCTTAGTCCACTCTCAACTCCCACCGTTCTGTACTCCCCCTCTGTGGATTGTGATTCCTCACATTACTTGGGTTTAAGAAGTAACGTTTCATGTTAATCTTTCGTATATATTTGTGTATATCCATATATACGTCGAACTTGCTCACCGGTTTCTTTGCGGCACACTTAAGTCCCGCATTGAGAATATTAATTTCTTTATTAGTTAGAGAAATCCCAGCCAAGTTATATATGCCATCTAATCGTCCTCCCTCCTTCTTTTTTTTGGAGTCGCCTCCCTGCTCTGCACCCCCTTGATACGGGTCTACCTGTGGCCTTTGCCATTGTGGAGGTCCAGGCCATTGCTGGTCTTGATTCCTTGATTGGGGTTTCATGTAAGCGGGAGGTTGGTTCGGTGGTCAGCCTCTCCAAGGTCTCCCCCCTCTCCTTCCTCCCCGGCCTCTGTTGCCCCTCCATAAAAAAGGGCGTACTGGAGCTAAATTCCAATTGTCCGGCTGTGGGGTAAGGGGTTTAAACCTGTTACTGGTAGACACAGCATAGGAATCATTTGGGCCCTGTCCACCATTCCTTACTGTGTTACCATTATTAGCATTCATACGCTTATTAGGATGCTGATAGACTTGTGGTGGGACGGGACCATTCTTGAGTAGATTAGGGTTACCGTCGCCCCTTGATTGGGCACCAGGATTACCCACAACTTTTTTATTTTTAGCTTTCTTACTTTGTTTAATCTGGAATGGTGTTCCGGGTTGTGTTGCTGTAGACTGCCTCCTCTGCATACTACCATTGCTGTTAGATGCAGGATTGGCGGTAATATCCCCGGGAACCCGTAGTCTGCCACAAGTACACCTGTTTAGTCCTGAAATCCTCCATATCTCTACGGTATTTCTTGACTTTCTTTTTTAGTGTATCTTTATCCAATTTTTCTAATCTCTTTTTAGTATCAGCATTAAACTTAGTTACTATGGGATTCTCTTTATCTGTATCTAGACTAGATTGTAAGTCTGATATCTTTTTCTCTAGTATAGTCATTTTTTTCTTTTTCCTCTTTAGCACCAATTCTTGGAGTTTTAACCCCATACTATTAAAAAATTCTAACCACTCAACCTGGGACGCCTCATCGTCAAGACCATCCAGAGGAGCTACCTCCCATCGTAGGCTCCTCATGATGATCTTGTCTTTGAGGTACTTTTCAAAAGTACTGATGTCCCACCACATGCGTACTTGTTTTTCTAAAAGGTTTCCCAATGTGGCTAATTTTGAATTTAGATTGGATTCATCCTCGGTGAGAACCGAAGAATCCGAAAATACATCCTCTAAATTCATTAGCCTATTCTTTAAAAAAGAAATAGCTTC
The DNA here is from genome assembly GCF_965119305.1 of Pelophylax lessonae. Classification (NCBI taxonomy): domain Eukaryota; kingdom Metazoa; phylum Chordata; class Amphibia; order Anura; family Ranidae; genus Pelophylax; species Pelophylax lessonae. The sequence goes on from NC_138771.1 coordinate 395,419,974, forward strand.
CATAGCTGCAGGGTAAATAATATACATGGAACGGGTCTGAACCATCACTGAGAGCTTTCACGGACCGTCTTAATCAGAATGCCAATAACATCAAGCTTGAATGTAATTATTTGGATGTTGAAGTATCCATCCAACGGGGGCAGCTCAGTACTAGGGCGTATTTCAAACCCACTGATGGGAATGGTTATCTGCCCACTTTCAGTGGACACCATCCGCAGTGGCTGAGGAATATCCCTAGGGGTCAGATCCGCAGAATCAGGAGGAACTGCACCAATGACTCCGATTACTTCATGCAGGCTCAGATTATTAGGAATAGGTTCGTAGAGAAAGGTTATGACGGTCCCAGATTGGATAAAACCATTCAGGATGTAGGTTTGTTATCTCAGGAGATGTGTTTACGTGATGGGAATACCCAAGTGAACACTAAGCATGAATGGGGCTTCATCACCCAATTTAATGAACAATACAAGGAGGTAGAGGACATCTTTCATAAGCATTGGAGGGTCCTCTGTATGGATAAGGTATTGGGTCCGGTACTTCCACCGAAACCATTATTTATATATAAGAAATCTCCTTCATATGGTGATCAGGTGATCAAAAAAGTTTTGGATCCTCCGACTAGACCAAAATTATTCTGGGACAAAGTAGGTTTTTACTCATGTCGCAGATGCACATGCTGTAGACAGGTAAAAGAGATACAAAGAGCTAAAGTAATCACAATAGTGATAACTATAGCGCTTGCAGTGTCCCCTAGTGGGAAAAATATAAATCACAATTGTGCTGAATAATAAATGTAAAAGTGATGCTCTCAAAATAAATATACTGAATAAATACACTGATAAATAGACAAATAATAAATAAGTAGATAAGTAAATAAACCACTCATAAATATAGTCCTTCACATTGTACAGTGATGAAAACTTTCAGTGTGTTAAAAATGTTAAATATAAATCATAAAAGTCCAAACAAAGCTAAATTGATGTAAAGTGCTGGTGCTCGTTGCTTGATTCCTTGGTGCTTCCTTCACCGTGAATAAATAAATGAAATGCCCACTCACCAGATGCTGTGGGTTTTATATGTCATATGACACTAAAACCGTCTGTGCTTGTTAGGAGATCCTGCCCGGTTCGAATAGCTCTCCCTGGGTCTTTGCAGCCACTGCGGGTAAAACTTCCACCTCGGGTAAGTCCCCTCCAGCCACGATCCCAGCCTTGGAATGTGCCCCTCCTGCAAGTCCCCTCCAATCACAGCCGTGATGGGGAAATAAAAAGCGGATAGTGTGGTATTGTTTCCAATATTTATTCACACACCCCATGCATTAACAACAATAAATCCATAAAACTTCCAGCAGGTGGTAAAAAGTGCCCATCCAAAGTTCAAAAATAGACAGCAAAATCGTGAAGTAACCGTGTTCAATCCAAACAGTGCAGGCAAACAAGTAGGACCGTCATACGTTAGGCACAGAGAGTGGAGAGCGGTAGTTCCGGTATGCGTTCCACTCGAGTGCGTATGACGTCACGACGTGCATTCCACCTAACGCGTTTCGTCATTGGCTAGACGTCTTCAGAGGTGGAGTCACACATCTAACATGGGTCTTAAATACCAGAGCTACCACTCGGCACTCCGCCCATCTCTGCTCTGAAAAACTCTACCCGGAAACCGGAAATACCTCTGTGTCCCCGCATAGTAAATAACATTTTAAAATATGCAATCCATTTTGCGGAACTCAAGTTTATATAACCATATTCCTTTATCATTTTAACAATACCCTTCTTATATCATGTATAAACATATTACTAAAGTGCTTTATGCTATATTATAGGAAAAGTTATGTATAAATAGGGCACACATATAAATATATCATACTTTTCAAAAATTTAATTTTAATTTTTAATTCATTAAAAATATATTAAATATAATCAATATTGGTGTTATGGGGGGTTTTTAATATCAGAAAAAATTCCCTATTATTTACTAAAAATTCTATATTTTATTAAATGAATATTAAAAATATATGAAAAATTAATATTAAAAATATTAAAAAACCAACCCTATTACGGGAGAGGAAGAGGGGGCAGGGGAGGACAGTGGCAACCCCAACCCCAACCGCCCCAGCAGGGATACCAATCTTATTATCAGAACCCACCCAACCAACACCCCCCACCCCGGAAAGAACAAGAGGGGGTAAGAGACGCAGAGGATGCAGAGGTGGCAGGGGCAAAAAGAAAAAGGGCCCAGTAGGCCTGGGAATTTTCAACCTGAGCGGAGTTGAATTCTCAGAGAGAGAATTACTAGTATTAGACATGGGACTCAAATATACCCCTGACCAACTTTTAGACCCTTTTAAAGTTTTTGTGGATGTACAAAAATTTGTGAGGAAAATTAATATTAAGAATCATTTTATCAACAAACCAGATTTTAAAACTTTTAATAATGATAATAAATATGTCAAAAGTGGTTTGAAAAACAAGTCAACTTTTAACCCGAAATGTGGCAACAACCATTTTGTGGAAACTTTTAAATCTATGGTTGAACAGGATTTGAAAATGATGAAAAAGAAATGGCATGAACCCAAAGATAATATAAACATGGGCATACGTGAATTGGAACAAAGAAAAAATGTTGTCATCCGCCCCGCCGACAAAGGGGGGGGGGCATAGTGATCCTCAACAAAGAGGATTACTATGAAGAACTCAACAAGTTAGTACATGATGAAGATACCTATACGAAATTAAACAGTAATCCATTGAATATATATAGAAAGAAATGTAAGAAACATCTCAAGAGGGCACACAAGAAGGGAATTCTTACCAATAAAGAATATCGTTACTTACTCCCTGAAGTCCCCCGGACACCTGTCATTTATCAACTCCCGAAGGTCCACAAGAACTCTGAAAAACCGCCGGGCAGGCCCATAATCAGCGGGATAGACTCCCTTTTCTCACGCATAGGAGAATATTTAGACACATATTTGAAACCTCTGGTCACGCATTATCCGTCACATCTCAGAGACAGCAAACATCTCATCAATTTAATCGATTCACATACATGGGAAAATGATGAGATTATTTTAGCAACCATAGATGTTGAATCGTTATATACAAATATTGAACAAAAGGATGCCTTAGCAGCTGTCAAGTGGGCCATAGAAGATCAACTTGAGCTGGAACCGGAGCAGAAAGAATTTATTCTTAAACTTTTAAAAATGGCAATGGAAAGCAATTATTTTTGGCACCAAGGAGAATATCATCGCCAACATAAAGGAGTTGCCATGGGTGCCCGTTATGCACCCAGTGTAGCCAACCTGTTTCTAAGCAAGTGGGAAAACGAGGAAATTTATGGAAAAAAACGAGATGAACTGGTAATGTATCGAAGATATATAGATGACGTGATCATTGTTTGGAAGGGATCGGAAGAAACATTAAAGGAATATATAGAAGGCATGAATAACAACCGGTACAGAATCAAATTCAGCGGGACATATGATAAGAATGAGATACACTATTTGGACCTTACGATATTTAAGGGAGAAAAAGGACTTTGCACAAAAACGCACTTTAAGGCAACAGACAGGAATGGATACATTCCGACCCACAGTGGACACCATCCTAGCTGGATAAAAGGAATCCCTAAGGGACAACTTATGCGCCTGAAGAGAAACTGTAGCAATGAACAGGATTTTATGATTCAATCAGATATGATTTTAGATAGGTTCCATGAAAAAGGATACAAAAGAAATACATTGGAAAAAATTAGAGAAGATGTAAAAAGTATGGATAGAGGATTACTTCTAAAAGATAAGGAAAAAGAAAATAACGATTACTCTCTGAACTTCATCACACAGTACAACGTAAGATATAGGGAAGTGGAAGACATCATTAATAAGCACTGGCACCTTCTTCTGAGGGATGAAAAACTGAGGGAGGTCATTCCGAATCGGCCGAAGTTTGTCTATCGGAGAGGTCCTAACCTCAGAGATAAACTGGTGAAGAATGTACCAGATCCCCCAAAGAAACTTTTAACTTTTTTAGACTATAAAGGTTTTTATTCCTGCGGAAGATGCAAACCATGCAAAACTGTGAAAACTAGGAAAAGACAAGTTCTTGAGTTCCAAACAAATGTAACTAAAAAGAAATATAACATTAAGAAATTAATTACATGCAGGAGTACCCATGTCACATACCTTCTCACTTGTCCCTGTGGGTTACAATATGTGGGTCGCACCACAAGAGAGCTTAGGGTACGTATAGGGGAGCACATTGCCAATATCAAGAAAGGTTTCAGAAATCATAGTGTCTCCCTACATTTTAGAATGGTGCATAACAGGGACCCCACTTTTCTCACCATCTTAGGTATTGATAAGATAGAACAGAATTGGAGGGGCAACAACATGCGTATTGCCGTCTCCCAAAATGAGTCCCGTTGGATTTATGAGCTCTCAACCCTACAGCCCAAGGGTATGAATATTGACATGGACATCAATTGTTTTATTTCAAATCCATAGATTTTATAGAGTTTTAAAATTATTAAAATTTTATAAAATTTAAAAATAAAAAAATTTTTTTGTTCAGCCATAATAAATTTTAGATCCTAATATTAAAATATTATTTATAAATAAAATTTTCCTGAATTATAAGTTAATATATATTATCATATTAGAATTATTGTAATCCACATAATTATAATGTTAATAATTTTTTAATATTTTTAATATTCATTTTTCATATATTTTTAATATTCATTTAATAAAATATAGAATTTTTAGTAAATAATAGGGAATTTTTTCTGATATTAAAAAACCCCCATAACACCAATATTGATTATATTTAATATATTTTTAATGAATTAAAAATTAAAATTTAATTTTTGAAAAGTATGATATATTTATATGTGTGCCCTATTTATACATAACTTTTCCTATAATGTAGCATAAAGCACTTTAGTAATATGTTTATACATGATATAAGAAGGGTATTGTTAAAATGATAAAGGAATATGGTTATATAAACTTGAGTTCCGCAAAATGGATTGCATATTTTAAAATGTTATTTACTATGCGGGGACACGGAGGTATTTCCGGTTTCCGGGTAGAGTTTTTCAGAGCGGAGATGGGCGGAGTGCCGAGCGGTAGCTCTGGTATTTAAGACCCATGTTAGATGTGTGACTCCACCTCTGAAGACGTCTAGCCAATGACGAAACGCGTTAGGTGGAATGCACGTCGTGACGTCATACGCACTCGAGTGGAACGCATACCGGAACTACCGCTCTCCACTCTCTGTGCCTAACATATGACGGTCCTACTTGTTTGCCTGCACTGTTTGGATTGAACACTGTTACTTCACGATTTTGCTGTCTATTTTTGAACTTTGGATGGGCACTTTTTACCACCTGCTGGAAGTTTTATGGATTTATTGTTGTTAATGTATGGGGTGTGTGAATAAATATTGGAAACAATACCACACTATCCGCTTTTTATTTCCCCATCACGGCTGTGATTGGAGGGGACTTGCAGGAGGGGCACATTCCAAGGCTGGGATCTTGGCTGGAGGGGACTTACCCGAGGTGGAAGTTTTACCCGCAGTGGCTGCAAAGACCCAGGGAGAGCTATTCGAACCGGGCAGGATCTCCTAACAAGCACAGATGGTTTTAGTGTCATATGACATATAAAACCCACAGCATCTGGTGAGTGGGCATTTCATTTATTTATTCACGGTGAAGGAAGCACCAAGGAATCAAGCAACGAGCACCAGCACTTTACATCAATTTAGCTTTGTTTGGACTTTTATGATTTATATTTAACATTTTTAACACTGAAAGTTTTCATCACTGTATACTGTGAAGGACTATATTTATGAGTGGTTTATTTACTTATCTACTTATTTATTATTTGTCTATTTATCAGTGTATTTATTCAGTATATTTATTTTGAGAGCATCACTTTTACATTTATTATTCAGCACAATTGTGATTTATATTTTTCCCACTAGGGGACACTGCAAGCGCTATAGTTATCACTATTGTGATTACTTTCTTTCCACTATTAGCACCCGCACTTTACATAGCAGCTGCAATTAATTTAATTATTTTAACAATTGATTTAAACTATTAATCACTTTATTTATCCACACATATATTTATATATTTATCTATTTATTACACCAGATCCTGATTTAATCTCCCTGGCGTGCTAATATATACACATTGTATATATTTTTTGCACACAAAGAGCTAAAACTTCTTTTTTCTCAAGTGCGAATGGTAAAACCTTTGAGATAAAGAAGTTCATCTCATGCCAATCCACACATGTGGTTTATTGCCTGGAGTGTCCTTGTGGGCTTATCTATATAGGCCGTACCAAACGGACATTGTCCAAAAGAGTTTCTGAACACCTGGCCAATATAGAGAAAGGTTTTAAATACCACAATGTTTCCCTGCATTTTAGATTAAAACACAATAGGGACCCTTCAGGCCTCAAATTTTGGGGTATAGACAAAATGGATCCAGTGTGGAGAGGAGCTAATTTAGTCAGAGAACTCTCTAAACGGGAGACTCACTGGATCTATTTGACTAACTCTTTAACACCTAAAGGTTTGAACGTCGAATTGGACGTGAATTGTTTCATCAGCGATTTTTGATGTTCAACCTTAATTTTATTGAGGTTTTAATAATTTTTATACATTTATAGCCACTTTTATATTTTATCCTGTGCGTCTTAATTATCTTTTTTTAGCATTTTAAGGTGCATATTTTTTCTGACTGGTAGTTATACCCGTCTAATTTATTTTAGCTGTTATTTAGTGTTTAAGTTTCAGCATGTCGTATAGCACAATTTTATATTATTCTGTTTTAGCTATAATGTATATTGGCTGCTATTATGATTATAAATGTATAAATATGTACCATATGCGATAGTTATTATTGTTTTGATTGATGTATCAATGGCGATGTACATCTCCATGTCGATCTGATGTGTGTAACTATAATCTGTAGATACAAGGTTTATGGATTAGTAGCCTTTTCTGGAAGGAACATTGATACAGTTATATCATTTGTTTTATTTTTATTTTTGTAGCAATTTCTTTTGCCTAGTAAATATAGGCTAAGCACATCTACGAACTCAGTTGTAGCATGTTATCTCCCCAGCAACTATTAGCCTATCTCCTGAGTCGCTAATAATGCTACATATAAGAGCCACATACATGCATCGACATTGCTGGAGTGTGCAAAGCCGTGTCCAGAATCTTCCTATGATCCATGACGGGTTCCCCTCAGGCAAACTGTCAGAAGTGAGAGTGAACCGAAGTAAGGGGTTAACTGTCCGGAGAGGAGAGAGATAAAGGGAGGCGGTGTGCAGCGTGCTCACGCCCTCCGTAGAAGCCAGTGTTATGGGGAAACATGTCAGGGCATGAGCACGCGGACACCCCGACAACATCTATCATCAGCTGTTAGAGACGCACCTCCATATCCTGCCTATTGCGAGCTGAGGTCTGAGATCGTTACAGTGATACAGTGGAGCGGGAGCGGAGCGGTGAGGTCTCAACCAGCCCATTTGTTTGTACAATGAGAGTCTTTTATGTGATTGCTGTGAGTGCATATATTGAGGGGTTGGGTGGATTTTAACAATAAAACTTGTGTTGATATACTGCCCTATGAGCCCCCTTTCTTGCTTAAATATTCACTGCTGATATATTGAATCATACTGGAGTATTGCCGATCGCTTGGTGTATGGTATCCAGATTGGGGAGAGTCTGTGCCTAAGGATCGTGGAGTGGTCAGCATCCGGTATACTGAGAGGATATTTAAAGGCTCCTTTTACATAGAGTTCTGGTGAGTGAGCAATACCTAAGGGGGACACGTGGTGTGGTGGAAGTTTTTCTTGCTCCTTCATCCGTGAATATCATTCACCTGTGGACTTTGTCTCATTCACAAAGGGGGACTCTCTATGTGGACTCTGTATAGGGTTTGCTAAGCGCTGCTTATGTGTTGAACTCTTCCTACCTACTGACTTAAGAGAGGATTAAGCACATGTTTTAGTAAATTACATTCCATGTTTCAGCAATTTTAAATTAAACTGAAAATAATTTTTTTAATTACTTGAGTCCAAATTGGTTCTTTTTTTTTTTTTAAAGGAGACTACGTAAGACTGCTTATAGAACCTTCATTGCGTGGATATACGGCTACTTGGGAAAGGGAAACCGTAGAGGTGTTCCATCATGTGCAGTGAATGCTGTCCGGAATGCTTTTCCAGATCCAGATGATTCCTATGTTGGTTTCCTATGTAGCAATGACTATGAAGCTTCTGAAATGGCATTTGAGTAGTTGTTCTTATTTTTTGTAATAAATTTTATGTTGATTTAAAATAACAACTTTCTATTTATTTTGTGCTCTGTTATATCGGTCATGAGTATAGTCATCACTTTCCATGTTACCCAAAGGATCTCTATTTTAACATTGTAATCCCAGCATAATTGTCAACATTACTTTACTTTAAAAATATGTAGTCCCAAAATTTCAATATTTTATTTTTAAATAATTGTATTTCATATTTTAAATAGGAAGTGTTTAGGGAGTGTGGGTAGGTGGTGTTTAGTGTTGGTAGGTGTGCGGATAGATAGATAGATAGATAGATAGATAGATAGATAGATAGATAGATAGATAGATAGATAGATAGATAGATAGATAGATAGATAGATAGATAGATAGATAGATAGATAGATAGATAGATAGATAGATAGATAGATAGATAGATAGATAGATAGATAGATAGATAGATAGATAGATAGATGTAGTGTGTGGTGTGTAGCTAGTAGTTATATTGTGTGTGTATTTACTCACCACACATTATGTTTTCCAATGTGGAAATCTTGTACGATGTTCAGTAGATGTTTCCGCTCTTTCTTCAGGTGCTATATTGCATGGCATTTCTTTATTTTTCGAAATCCATGTCGAATGAACATTTCCACAAATGAATCTTATCATGTCCCCTAAAATTGGAATGACATGTGTTAAAGTCATTTTTTCATAGACCTGTCTGGCAATCCATTTTTTCCGACCACATGGAAACTCCAGGTTCATCCGTTGGAATTGCACTGTTTCGCCTGATTCCATTTTTTTTTCTATTAGTGCAGGTTTTCTTACAATATTTTTGTTGTGGCATAAAGCTGCCATTTTTGTCCGAGCCTCCATAGAGTCAAACCTGTAATGTATTCTTTTTGGTCTATATTTTAGCATCATACTATGGAATGTCTCCAGGGCTCCGGTCTGACAAAAATAAGTAAGATGAGGTATGTCCTTCAGGATTTGGGGATCTTTCACTAAGTCAGATAGGGCGTCATATGCTGGGCTCTTCTTTTGAATCCATTGAAGATTCCCTGATTCAGCAAAACTTGCATCATGTAAGCACCCATACTCCTCCTCTCCAACTTTCCATGTATGTAAGTTTATGACATGATGCAGTATTGACTCCCATCTCATTTTAAAATAATCCCCATCTCCTTTGGACGTACGGCTGCACCAATAGAAATGGTTTAGAATCGGCCCAATCCACGGTGTAAGTGGTCGGTAGGCCTTTTTTTTGGTCAATTGAAGCAATTTTCTTTTTAGATTTGTCACGTAGTGCTAAATGTCAAATTGGTGCTTGATAGGTTGATAACGTGGACCACTTAACACTTTCCTAATTCCAGTATGGCGATCTGTGCCAATAAAATGGACTTCCAACTGGTTCTCCAGTATTCTGTCTAAGCATTTTATGAAGCCCAATTTCTCCATGGCGACAGACGAAGTGGTCTGTGTGATCTGCACCACCTCCAAATCGACAATTTTTTGGATAATCTGTCCATAAAAGTATATGTACAATAGATGGACTATCGCATTGTCCATCGCCCACCAGGAACAATGGGTTTTCCTTTACCAAGCTCCGGACCTCTTCTAGCTCCTTTTTCAATGCAATGTCTATAGCTGGAAATACAAAACGTTGCTGGCTGCTATGAAACAATGATTTTCCAAACATAAGAATTCCTGCATAATCGCAGAGTTCCTAAAATTTTGCATAACTAGATCCTGAAAGAACTAAAGATCCAGCAAGGATGAGGTTTCCTGCGGTAATATTCTTTATTTTTGGTTGACTCTGCCACAGCTTTAAATTATGTTTTGATTGGCATATGGAATGTACAATTACCATCGATCCCACATATTTTTTATCAAGTTTAGTAATATGATCCGAGCAACTTTTCTGTGGACATCTCATTGCCATCAAGATAGGGTCAAGGCAACTTTCAAAGACAATTCATTTTTTTCCCTTGATTAGTGTGGTTGGATCTTGACATGGTACGCCTTGACATGGTACGTCTTGACTTGCTACCAATTCATCAAGCTCAAATTTTTTGGGTGTTGCACATTCTGAGATGTGAAAGCTGGAGTCCTGCTCATACTTTTTTTTTTTAATCAAGAAAAGCTTTATTGAGAAAAATTCACACCATTACAGTCAGAAAGGAAAAAAAAAATTAAACTTTCGGATGGTAACATCAAACTATAAACATTACACAATCCACGCCACACCACATTCCCCCCAAGGTTATCATAGTCAAGCACATTTCGACAAACACACAGCATTATAAAATATAAGAAAGTATAGGGAACACCTCTACCCCTCCCACCCGATCCAAGATTGAGCATATACATTTCTCACAAAATTACCGTAACAAACGGTCCAGGATAAGATCATCAGGGGCCATGCCTGGGCTGTTCAGCCACACATCCCATACCTTAGAGAATTTCTGAGGCACCCCCCTATGTTGATATATAACCTTCTCCATAAGTAAAGTAGAAGCCATCTGTGCCAACCACATCCCATACGTGGGTGGCTCCTGCGCTATCCAGTGTCTCAGGATCAGTAGACGGGCCTGAAAAAGTGGCCGGCTGGCGGCCTCACGCAAAAACTTATCTTCCACTACCGCTTCCAGCATCCCCAAAATGCAATGTCTGGGATCCCCAGGGATAGCCACCCCCAGAGTTCCATTAATGGCAGACAGCACCGTGGACCAGTATCTGTGCAGCTTTGGACATCGCCACAGCAAGTGAACCAAGTCCCCCACCTCTCTCCGGCATCGTCCACAGAGGTCATCATCACGAAGACCCATGGCATAGAGTTTCCGGGGAGTGTGATGCACTCTTAGCAGGATGTAAAGCTGCGACACCTGGTGTGAGGCATTGAGAGAGCAGCTACGGACTACCTCCAAGGCCTCCTCCCACTGTTCCCCCGGGATCTCCCCCACATCCACGCTCCAGCGGTCACAAGCCTGGCTCGGGTACTTTTCCAGGAAAGATCCCAGAAGAGAGGCATAGCAGCCTGATATGAATCCCTTGGTGTCCTGATATTGTTGCATAAGGAAAAAGACAGGGGTCGGGGACAGAAAAAGCTGTCCCAGAGTTGCCTGTGCCCTCCATGCGTGTTGCAATTGGAAGTAATAAAATCTCATACTGTCCGGGAGCGAGAAGCGCTCCTGAAGCTGTTCAAAGGTCAACAGGGACCCCTCCCGCACAACATGTGTAAGGTGTGTCACCCCATATACTCGCCACCTGTCACCCTGTTCCAACTTGCATAATTCCGGATAAGTCCTATTGTCCCATATCGGGCTAAAGTTAGTATAACCCAATGCTTGCTGAAGTTGTTTCGTTTTGTCCCATATTTTTTGTAGTAATCTATATGTCGGGAAGCGCTTATTAGGTTTAGAAAAAAGTTGCGCCTCAAGTCCCTCCGGCACCCCTCGCACGCCAACAAACCACTGCATAACCGTCAGTGCCGCGCCGGTATGCGACCCGGATACCGCCCCCACCAGATGTTGCAACTGTGAGGCCAAATAGTACAACCACGGATTAGGAAGGGCAAGGCCCCCCCCCTCACGAGGCTTCTGCAGCTGCTCCATACGTACTCTAGCTGCCTTACCCTTCCACATAAGAGTCCGGAAAAGGGTGTTAACTATGCGGAAAGTTTTCAGTGGAATAACGATAGGAGAATTATGGAGGAAATATAGCAATTGTGGCATCAAAACCATCTTTATAAGGTTCACCCTCCCGGCAAGTGATAGCCAGAGTTTGTTCCAAGTCCTGATTTTGTCCCGAAACCTGGTAAGAAGGGGGCTAAGATTGAGTAAGCTATACTGGGTCGGGTCCGCTGAGACCACGACCCCCAGGTATTTAAACTGCTGAACCGAGGGGACCGGGCAGTGTGGACCCAAGGAAGGAGCATCGGTCCTGTCCAGTTGCAAGAGGGCGGACTTGGACCAGTTTATAGTGAGTCCGGAAAACCGACCGAACTCCGTAATAACTGACATAGCCGAGCTCAGGGAAACATCAGTGTCACCCAATGTCAGGAGCATATCGTCCGCGTAGAGCAGGACTTTATCCTCAAATGGTCCATACCGGAACCCCACAATGGATTGCTGAGCTCTTATGCGCGTCGCAAGAGGCTCTATCGCTATGGCAAACAATAGGGGTGACAGAGGGCACCCCTGTC